>NW_026536094.1:0-392500 GCF_028551555.1 Melozone crissalis | reverse complement strand
CACAGGTAAGCGTAACCCACCAGCTCAGGTTCCTGATGGTAGGTGGCTGGAGTCACTTGGGACTCTCAAACCTGCCTGACTTGACGGAGGTGGCAGCTTGGGTCTCAGAGGTATCCTGCAAAATGCAGAATTTCAGCAGGCAGACGGCCAGCCCCTCTTGGCCACAGGCTCCTGAAAACTAAGGCTGACTCTTTCTCCAGTTAAGCAAAACTCAGACGCCCAGGTTCCTGGTGGCATATTGCTTGAGGAGCTTGGGACTCTCAAACAAGCTCAGCTCAGCACAGGAAGCAGCTTGGGGCTGGGAGTCATCCTGCGCAGTGAAGAATTTCATGAGCCAGGCGTTCACTAAGGACCCAGGACACCATTGCCGCCCTTTACACAGGGAAGTGTAACTCACCAGCTCAGGTTCTTGATGGAACATTGCTGGGGCCACTTGGCACCCTCAAACCAGCCAGACACTGCGGTGATGGCAGCTGGGTTCCGGGAGGCATCCTGTGCAATGCAGAATATGAGGAGCCAGCCGGCCACTAAGGGCCCCCGGGCACTGGACGCAAATGCCCCCCATTGCCCCAGGTAAGTGTAACTCACCAGCTAAGGTTCCTGATGGCACGTTGCTGGGGACATTTTCAACCTTCAAAGCAGCCTGACTTTGCAGTGCTGGCAGCTGGGGTCCGGGAGGCATCCTGTGCAATGCAGAATTTCAGATGACAGTCAGCTGGCCCCTCTGGACCAGAGGCTCCTGAACACTAGTGTAGTCCCTCTTCCCAGGTAAGCAAAACTCAGCAGCCAAGGTTCCTAGTTTCAGATGGCTGGAGGTGCTTTGCAGTCTCAAACAAGATCAGCTAGGCACAGGTGGCAGCTTGGTGCTGGGAGGGATCCTGAGCAATGCAGAATTTGAGCAGACAGCCGGCCACTAAGGGCCCCTGTGCCCTGGACACTAATGCCGCCCATTACCCCAGGTAAGTGTAACTCACCAGCTCCGGTACCTGATGACAGATTGCTGGGGACATTTCAGACCCTCAGACCAGCCTGACTTTGCGGTGGTGGCAGCGTGGATCCGGGAGGCATCCTGCGCAATGCAGAATTTCAGCAGACAGCCGGTCACTAAGGGCCCATGAGTCCTCGACGCCAATGCTTCCCTTTACACAGGGAAGTGTAACTCACCAGCTCTGGTTCCTGATGGCAGATTGCTGGGGATATTTCGGACCCTCAAAGCAGCCAGACTCTGCAGTGCTGGCAGCTTGGGTCCGGGAGGCGTCCTGCGCAATGCAGAATATCAGCAGGCAGATGGCCACAAAGGGCCCCTGGGCTCTCAACAGAAATGCTGCCCTTTACACAGGTAAGCGTAACCCACCAGCTCAGGTTCCTGATGGCAGGTGGCTGGAGTCACTTGGGACTCTCAAACCTGCCTGACTTGACGGAGGTGGCAGCGTCGGTCTCAGAGGTATCCTGCGCAATGCGGAATTTCTGCAGGCAGCCAGCCACTAAGGGCCCTTGGGCCTGAAGACCAATGCTAGTCCTTTAAAAAGCTAAGTGTAACTCAGACGCCCAGGTCCCTGATGGCAGGTAGCAGGGGACACGTGCCGAGGACAAAGCGGCGGGAGTTTGAACTGGTGCCACCTTGGGCCTGGGATGCACCCTGCGCAAGACAGAATTTCAGCACGCAGCCGGCCACTCCAGGCAAGGGCTCCTGAACAACAAGGCCAGCCCTTTCCCAGAAAAAGAAATCTCAGCAGCCCAGGCTCCTGAGAGAAGATTGCTGGACCCATATGGGACCCTCAAACCAGCCTGACTTTGCCGTGGTGGCAGCTTGGGTCCGGAAGGCCTGCTGCGCAATGCAGAGTTTCAGCAGGCAGCCTGCCACTAAGGGCCCCTGATTCCTGGACACCAACACCGCCCTTTACACAGGGAAGTGTAACTCACCAGCTCAGGTTCCTGATGGCACATTGCTGGGGACATTTTGAACCTTCAAAGCAGCCTGACTTTGCAGTGCTGGCAGCTGGCGTCTGGGAGGCATCCTGTGCAATGCAGACTTTCAGATGACAGACAGCTGGCCCCTCTGAACCAGACGCTCCTGAACACTAGTGCAGTCCCTCTTCCCAGGTAAGCAAAACTCAGCAGCCAAGGTTCCTAGTTTCAGATGGCTGGACGTGCTTTGCAGTCTCAAACAAGATCAACTAGGCACAGGTGGCAGCTTGGTGCTGGGAGGGATCCTGAGCAATGCAGAATTTGAGAAGACAGCCGGCCACTAAGGGCCCCTGTGCCCTGGACACTAATGCCGCCCATTACCCCAGGTAAGTGTAACTCACCAGCTCCGGTTCCTGATGGCAGATTAATGGGGCCATTTGGCACCCTCAAAGCAGCCTGACTCTGCGGCGGGTGACAGCTTGGGTCCGGGAGGCCTCCTGCGCAATGCAGAATTTCAGCAGGCAGACGGCCACAAAGGGCCCCTGGGCTCTCAACAGAAATGCTGCCCTTTACACAGGTAAGCGTAACCCACCAGCTCAGGTTCCTGAGGGCAGGTGGCTGGAGTCACTTGGGACTCTCAAACCTGCCTGACTTTACAGAGGTGGAAGCTTGGGTCTCAGAGGTATCCTGCAAAATGCAGAATTTCAGCAGGCAGACGGCCAGCCCCTCTTGGCCACAGGCTCCCGAAAACTAAGGCTGACCCTTTCTCCAGTTAAGCAAAACTCAGACGCCCAGGGTCCTGGTGGCATATTGCTTGAGGGGCTTGGGACGCTCAAACAAGCTCAACTCAGCACAGGAAGCAGCTTGGGGCTGGGAGTCATCCTTCGCAGTGAAGAATTTCATGAGCCAGGCGTTCACTAAGGGCCCCAGGACCCTGGACACCAATGCCGCCCATTACACAGGGAAGTGTAACTCACCAGCTCAGGTTCCTGATGGCAGATTGACAGAGCCATTTGGGACCTAAAATCCAGCCTGACTCTGCGGTGGTGGCAGCTTAGGTCCGGGGGGCATCCTACCCAATGGAGAATTTCAGCAGGCAGCTGGCCACAAAGGGCCCTTGACCTCTGAAAAGAAGTGCTGCCCTTTACACAGGTAAGGGTAACTCACCAGCTCAGGTTCGTGATGGAAGATTGCTGGGGCCATTTGGGAATCTGAAACCAGACGGATCCTGCGGTGGTGGCAGCTTGGGTCTGGGAGGCATCCTGCGCAATGCAGAGTTTCAGCAGGCAGCCTGCCACTAAGGGCCCCTGATTCCTGGACACCAACGCCGCCCTTTACACAGGGAAGTGTAACTCACCAGCTCAGGTTCCTGATGGCACATTGCTGGGGACATTGTGAACCCTCAAAGCAGCCTGACTCTGCGGCGGTGACAGCTTGGGTCCGGGTGGCATCCTGCGCAATGCAGAATTTGAGGAGGCAGCCGGCCACAAATGGCCCCTGGGCTCTCAACAGAAATGCTGCCCTTTACACAGGTAAACGTAACCCACCAGCTCAGGTTCCTGAGGGCAGGTGGCTGGAGTCACTTGGGACTCTCAAACCTGCCTGACTTTACAGAGGTGGCAGCTTGGGTCTCAGAAGTATCCTGCAAAATGCAGAATTTCAGCAAGCAGACACCCAGCCCCTCTTGGCCAGAGGCTCCTGAAAACTAAGGCTGACCCTTTCTCCAGTTAAGCAAAACTCAGACGCCCAGGGTCCTGGTGGCATATTGCTTGAGGGGCTTGGGACGCTCAAACAAGCTCAACTCAGCACAGGAAGCAGCTTGGGGCTGGGAGTCATCCTGCACAGTGAAGAATTTCATGAGCCAGGCGTTCACTAAGGGCCCCAGGACCCTGGACACCAATGCCGCCCTTTACACAGGGAAGTGTAACTCACCAGCTCAGGTTCTTGATGGAACATTGCTGGGGCCACTTGGCACCCTCAAACCAGCCAGACACTGCGGTGGTGGCAGCTGGGTTCCGGGAGGCATCCTGTGCAATGCAGAATATGAGGAGCCAGCCGGCCACTAAGGGCCCCCGGGCACTGGACGCAAATGCCCCCCATTGCCCCAGGTATGTGTAACTCACCAGCTCAGGTTCCTGATGGCACGTTGCTGGGGACATTTTGAACCTTCAAAGCAGCCTGACTTTGCAGTGCTGGCAGCTGGGGTCTGGGAGGCATCCTGTGCAATGCAGAATTTCAGATGACAGACAGCTGGCCCCTCTGAACCAGACGCTCCTGAACACTAGTGCAGTCCCTCTTCCCAGGTAAGCAAAACTCAGCAGCCAAGGTTCCTAGTTTCAGATGGCTGGAGGTGCTTTGCAGTCTCAAACAAGATCAACTAGGCACAGGTGGCAGCTTGGTGCTGGGAGGGATCCTGAGCAATGCAGAGTTTGAGCAGACAGCCGGCCACTAAGGGCCTCTGCGCCCTGGACACTAATGCCGCCTGTTACCCCAGGTAAGTGTAACTCACCAGCTCCGGTTCCTGATGGCAGATTGCTGGGGACATTTCAGACCCTCAGACCAGCCTGACTTTGCAGTGGTGGCAGCGTGGGTCTGGCATGCATACTGTGCAATGCAGAATTTCAGCAGACAGCCGGTCACTAAGGGCCCATGAGACCTTGACACCAATGCTTCCCTTTACACAGGGAAGTGTAACTCACCAGCTCCGGTTCCTGATGGCAGATTGCTGGGGATATTTGGACCCTCAAACCAGCCTGACTCTGCGGTACTGGCAGCTTGGGTCCGGGAGGCATCCTGTGCAATGCAGAATTTCAGCAGGCAGACGGCCAGCCCCTCTTGGCCACAGGCTCCCGAAAACTAAGGCTGACCCTTTCTCCAGTTAAGCAAAACTCAGACGCCCAGGGTCCTGGTGGCATATTGCTTGAGGGGCTTGGGACTCTCAAACAAGCTCAGCTCAGCACAGGAAGCAGCTTGGGGCTGGGAGTCATCCTGCGCAGTGAAGAACTTCATGAACCAGGGGTTCACTACGGGCCCCAGGACCCTGGACACCAATGCCGCCCATTACACAGGGAAGTGTAACTCACCAGCTCAGCTTCCTGATGGCAGATTGACAGGGCCATTTGGGACCTAAAATCCAGCCGGACTCTGCGGTGGTGGCAGCTTAGGTCCGGGGGGCATCCTACGCAATGGAGAATTTCAGCAGGCAGCCGGCCACAAAGGGCCCCTGACCTCTGAACAGAAGTGCTGCCCTTTACACATGTAAGAGTAACTCACCAGCTCAGGTTCGTGATGGAAGATTGCTGGGGCCATTTGGGAATCTGAAACCAGACGAATCCTGCGGTGGTGGCAGCTTGGGTCTGGGAGGCATCCTGCGCAATGCAGAGTTTCAGCAGGCAGCCTGCCACTAAGGGCCCCTGATTCCTGGACACCAACGCCGCCCTTTACACAGGGAAGTGTAACTCACCAGCTCAGGTTCTTGATGGCACGTTGCTAGGGACATTTTGAACCCTCAAAGCAGCCTGACTCTGCGGCGGTGACAGCTTGGGTCCGGGAGGCATCCTGCGCAATGCAGAATTTGAGGAGGCAGCCGGCCACAAAGGGCCCCTGGGCTCTCAACAGAAATGCTGCCCTTTACACAGGTAAGCACAACCCACCAGCTCAGGTTCCTGATGGCAGGTGGCTGGAGTCACTTGGGACTCTCAAACCTGCCTGACTTGACGGAGGTGGCAGCTTGGGTCTCAGAGGTATCCTGCAAAATGCAGAATTTCAGCAGGCAGACGGCCAGCCCCTCTTGGCCAGAGGCTCCTGAAAATTAAGGCTGACTCTTTCTCCAGTTAAGCAAAACTCAGCAGCCCAGGTTACTGGTGGCATATTTCTTGAGGGGCTTGGGACTCTCAAACAAGCTCAGCTCAGCACAGGAAGCAGCTTGGGGCTGGGAGTCATCCTGCACAGTGAAGAATTTCATGAGCCAGGCGTTCACTAAGGGCCCCAGGACCCTGGACACCATTGCCGCCCTTTACACAGGGAAGTATAACTCACCAGCTCAGGTTCTTGATGGAACATTGCTGGGGCCACTTGGCACCCTCAAACCAGCCAGACACTGCGGTGGTGGCAGCTGGGTTCCGGGAGGCATCCTGTGCAATGCAGAATATGAGGAGCCAGCCGGCCACTAAGGGCCCCCGGGCACTGGACGCAAATGCCCCCCATTGCCCCAGGTAAGTGTAACTCACCAGCTCAGGTTCCTGAAGGCACGTTGCTGGGGACATTTTGAACCTTCAAAGCAGCCTGACTTTGCAGTGCTGGCAGCTGGGGTCCGGGAGGCATCCTGTGCAATGCAGAATTTCAGATGACAGACAGCTGGCCCCTCTGGACCAGAGGCTCCTGAACACTAGTGCAGTCCCTCTTCCCAGGTAAGCAAAACTCAGCAGCCAAGGTTCCTAGTTTCAGATGGCTGGACGTGCTTTGCAGTCTCAAACAAGATCAACTAGGCACAGGTGGCAGCTTGGTGCTGGGAGGGATCCTGAGCAATGCAGAATTTGAGCAGACAGCCGGCCACTAAGGGCCCCTGTGCCCTGGACACTAATGCCGCCCATTACCCCAGGTAAGTGTAACTCACCAGCTCCGGTACCTGATGACAGATTGCTGGGGACATTTCAGACCCTCAGACCAGCCTGACTTTGCGGTGGTGGCAACGTGGATCCGGGAGGCATCCTGCGCAATGCAGAATTTCAGCAGACAGCCGGTCACTAAGGGCCCATGAGTCCTCGACGCCAATGCTTCCCTTTACACAGGGAAGTGTAACTCACCAGCTCTGGTTCCTGATGGCAGATTGCTGGGGATATTTCGGACCCTCAAAGCAGCCAGACTCTGCGGTGCTGGCAGCTTGGGTCCGGGAGGCGTCCTGCGCAATGCAGAATATCAGCAGGCAGACGGCCACAAATGGCCCCTGGGCTCTCAACAGAAATGCTGCCCTTTACACAGGTAAGCGTAACCCACCAGCTCAGGTTCCTGATGGCAGGTGGCTGGAGTCACTTGGGACTCTCAAACCTGCCTGACTTTACTAGGTGGCAGCTTCGGTCTCAGAGGTATCCTGCGCAATGCGGAATTTCTGCAGGCAGCCAGCCACTAAGGGCCCTTGGGCCTGAAGACCAATGCTAGTGCTTTAAAAAGGTAAGTGTAACTCAGACGCCCAGGTCCCTGATGGCAGGTAGCAGGGGACACGTGCCGAGGACAAAGCGGCGGGAGTTTGAACTGGTGCCACCTTGGGCCTGGGATGCACCCTGCGCAAGACAGAATTTCAGCACGCAGCCGGCCACTCCAGGCAAGGGCTCCTGAACAACAAGGCCAGCCCTTTCCCAGAAAAAGAAATCTCAGCAGCCCAGGCTCCAGAGAGAAGATTGCTGGACCCATATGGGACCCTCAAACCAGCCTGACTTTGCCGTGGTGGCAGCTTGGGTCCGGAAAGCCTGCTGCGCAATGCAGAGTTTCAGCAGGCAGCCTTCCACTAAGGGCCCCTGATTCCTGGACACCAACACCGCCCTTTACACAGGGAAGTGTAACTCACCAGCTCAGGTTCCTGATGGCACATTGCTGGGGACATTTTGAACCTTCAAAGCAGCCTGACTTTGCAGTGCTGGCAGCTGGCGTCTGGGAGGCATCCTGTGCAATGCAGAATTTCAGATGACAGACAGCTGGCCCCTCTGAACCAGACGCTCCTGAACACTAGTGCAGTCCCTCTTCCCAGGTAAGCAAAACTCAGCAGCCAAGGTTCCTAGTTTCAGATAGCTGGAGGTGCTTTGCAGTCTCAAACAAGATCAGCTAGGCACAGGTGGCAGCTTGGTGCTGGGAGGGATCCTGAGCAATGCAGAATTTGAGCAGACAGCCGGCCACTAAGGGCCCCTGTGCCCTAGACACTAATGCCGCCCATTACCCCAGGTAAGTGTAACTCACCAGCTCCGGTACCTGATGACAGATTGCTGGGGACATTTCAGACCCTCAGACCAGCCTGACTTTGCGGTGGTGGCAGCGTGGATCCGGGAGGCATCCTGCGCAATGCAGAATTTCAGCAGACAGCCGGTCACTAAGGGCCCATGAGTCCTCGACGCCAATGCTTCCCTTTACACAGGGAATTGTAACTCACCAGCTCCGGTTCCTGATGGCAGATTAATGGGGCCATTTGGCACCCTCAAAGCAGCCTGACTCTGCGGCGGTGACAGCTTGGGTCCGGGAGGCATCCTGCGCAATGCAGAATTTGAGGAGGCAGCCGGCCACAAAGGGCCCCTGGGCTCTCAACAGAAATGCTGCCCTTTACACAGGTAAGCGTAACCCACCAGCTCAGGTTCCTGATGGTAGGTGGCTGGAGTCACTTGGGACTCTCAAACCTGCCTGACTTGACGGAGGTGGCAGCTTTGGTCTCAGAGGTATCCTGCAAAATGCAGAATTTCAGCAGGCAGACGGCCAGCCCCTCTTGGCCAGAGGCTCCTGAAAACTAAGGCTGACTCTTTCTCCAGTTAACCAAAACTCAGACGCCCAGGTTCCTGGTGGCATATTGCTTGAGGAGCTTGGGACTCTCAAACAAGCTCAGCTCAGCACAGGAAGCAGCTTGGGGCTGGGAGTCATCCTGCGCAGTGAAGAATTTCATGAGCCAGGCGTTCACTAAGGACCCAGGACACCATTGCCGCCCTTTACACAGGGAAGTGTAACTCACCAGCTCAGGTTCTTGATGGAACATTGCTGGGGCCACTTGGCACCCTCAAACCAGCCAGACACTGCGGTGATGGCAGCTGGGTTCCGGGAGGCATCCTGTGCAATGCAGAATATGAGGAGCCAGCCGGCCACTAAGGGCCCCCGGGCACTGGACGCAAATGCCCCCCATTGCCCCAGGTAAGTGTAACTCACCAGCTCAGGTTCCTGATGGCACGTTGCTGGGGACATTTTCAACCTTCAAAGCAGCCTGACTTTGCAGTGCTGGCAGCTGGGGTCCGGGAGGCATCCTGTGCAATGCAGAATTTCAGATGACAGACAGCTGGCCCCTCTGGACCAGAGGCTCCTGAACACTAGTGCAGTCCCTCTTCCCAGGTAAGCAAAACTCAGCAGCCAAGGTTCCTAGTTTCAGATGGCTGGAGGTGCTTTGCAGTCTCAAACAAGATCAGCTAGGCACAGGTGGCAGCTTGGTGCTGGGAGGGATCCTGAGCAATGCAGAATTTGAGCAGACAGCCGGCCACTAAGGGCCCCTGTGCCCTGGACACTAATGCCGCCCATTACCCCAGGTAAGTGTAACTCACCAGCTCCGGTACCTGATGACAGATTGCTGGGGACATTTCAGACCCTCAGACCAGCCTGACTTTGCGGTGGTGGCAGCGTGGATCCGGGAGGCATCCTGCGCAATGCAGAATTTCAGCAGACAGCCGGTCACTAAGGGCCCATGAGTCCTCGACGCCAATGCTTCCCTTTACACAGGGAAGTGTAACTCACCAGCTCTGGTTCCTGATGGCAGATTGCTGGGGATATTTCGGACCCTCAAAGCAGCCAGACTCTGCGGTGCTGGCAGCTTGGGTCCGGGAGGCGTCCTGCGCAATGCAGAATATCAGCAGGCAGATGGCCACAAAGGGCCCCTGGGCTCTCAACAGAAATGCTGCCCTTTACACAGGTAAGCGTAACCCACCAGCTCAGGTTCCTGATGGCAGGTGGCTGGAGTCACTTGGGACTCTCAAACCTGCCTGACTTGACGGAGGTGGCAGCTTGGGTCTCAGAGGTATCCTGCGCAATGCGGAATTTCTGCAGGCAGCCAGCCACTAAGGGCCCTTGGGCCTGAAGACCAATGCTAGTCCTTTAAAAAGCTAAGTGTAACTCAGACGCCCAGGTCCCTGATGGCAGGTAGCAGGGGACACGTGCCGAGGACAAAGCGGCGGGAGTTTGAACTGGTGCCACCTTGGGCCTGGGATGCACCCTGCGCAAGACAGAATTTCAGCACGCAGCCGGCCACTCCAGGCAAGGGCTCCTGAACAACAAGGCCAGCCCTTTCCCAGAAAAAGAAATCTCAGCAGCCCAGGCTCCTGAGAGAAGATTGCTGGACCCATATGGGACCCTCAAACCAGCCTGACTTTGCCGTGGTGGCAGCTTGGGTCCGGAAGGCCTGCTGCGCAATGCAGAGTTTCAGCAGGCAGCCTGCCACTAAGGGCCCCTGATTCCTGGACAGCAACACCGCCCTTTACACAGGGAAGTGTAACTCACCAGCTCAGGTTCCTGATGGCACATTGCTGGGGACATTTTGAACCTTCAAAGCAGCCTGACTTTGCAGTGCTGTCAGCTGGCGTCTGGGAGGCATCCTGTGCAATGCAGACTTTCAGATGACAGACAGCTGGCCCCTCTGAACCAGACGCTCCTGAACACTAGTGCAGTCCCTCTTCCCAGGTAAGCAAAACTCAGCAGCCAAGGTTCCTAGTTTCAGATGGCTGGACGTGCTTTGCAGTCTCAAACAAGATCAACTAGGCACAGGTGGCAGCTTGGTGCTGGGAGGGATCCTGAGCAATGCAGAATTTGAGCAGACAGCCGGCCACTAAGGGCCCCTGTGCCCTGGACACTAATGCCGCCCATTACCCCAGGTAAGTGTAACTCACCAGCTCCGGTTCCTGATGGCAGATTAATGGGGCCATTTGGCACCCTCAAAGCAGCCTGACTCTGCGGCGGAGACAGCTTGGGTCCGGGAGGCCTCCTGCGCAATGCAGAATTTCAGCAGGCAGACGGCCACAAAGGGCCCCTGGGCTCTCAACAGAAATGCTGCCCTTTACACAGGTAAGCGTAACCCACCAGCTCAGGTTCCTGAGGGCAGGTGGCTGGAGTCACTTGGGACTCTCAAACCTGCCTGACTTTACAGAGGTGGAAGCTTGGGTCTCAGAGGTATCCTGCAAAATGCAGAATTTCAGCAGGCAGACGGCCAGCCCCTCTTGGCCACAGGCTCCCGAAAACTAAGGCTGACCCTTTCTCCAGTTAAGCAAAACTCAGACGCCCAGGGTCCTGGTGGCATATTGCTTGAGGGGCTTGGGACGCTCAAACAAGCTCAACTCAGCACAGGAAGCAGCTTGGGGCTGGGAGTCATCCTTCGCAGTGAAGAATTTCATGAGCCAGGCGTTCACTAAGGGCCCCAGGACCCTGGACACCAATGCCGCCCATTACACAGGGAAGTGTAACTCACCAGCTCAGGTTCCTGATGGCAGATTGACAGAGCCATTTGGGACCTAAAATCCAGCCTGACTCTGCGGTGGTGGCAGCTTAGGTCCGGGGGGCATCCTACCCAATGGAGAATTTCAGCAGGCAGCCGGCCACAAAGGGCCCTTGACCTCTGAACAGAAGTGCTGCCCTTTACACAGGTAAGGGTAACTCACCAGCTCAGGTTCGTGATGGAAGATTGCTGGGGCCATTTGGGAATCTGAAACCAGACGGATCCTGCGGTGGTGGCAGCTTGGGTCTGGGAGGCATCCTGCGCAATGCAGAGTTTCAGCAGGCAGCCTGCCACTAAGGGCCCCTGATTCCTGGACACCAACACCGCCCTTTACACAGGGAAGTGTAACTCACCAGCTCAGGTTCCTGATGGCACATTGCTGGGGACATTTTGAACCCTCAAAGCAGCCTGACTCTGCGGCGGTGACAGCTTGTGTCCGGGTGGCATCCTGCGCAATGCAGAATTTGAGGAGGCAGCCGGCCACAAATGGCCCCTGGGCTCTCAACAGAAATGCTGCCCTTTACACAGGTAAACGTAACCCACCAGCTCAGGTTCCTGAGGGCAGGTGGCTGGAGTCACTTGGGACTCTCAAACCTGCCTGACTTTACAGAGGTGGCAGCTTGGGTCTCAGAAGTATCCTGCAAAATGCAGAATTTCAGCAAGCAGACACCCAGCCCCTCTTGGCCAGAGGCTCCTGAAAACTAAGGCTGACCCTTTCTCCAGTTAAGCAAAACTCAGACGCCCAGGGTCCTGGTGGCATATTGCTTGAGGGGCTTGGGACGCTCAAACAAGCTCAACTCAGCACAGGAAGCAGCTTGGGGCTGGGAGTCATCCTGCACAGTGAAGAATTTCATGAGCCAGGCGTTCACTAAGGGCCCCAGGACCCTGGACACCAATGCCGCCCTTTACACAGGGAAGTGTAACTCACCAGCTCAGGTTCTTGATGGAACATTGCTGGGGCCACTTGGCACCCTCAAACCAGCCAGACACTGCGGTGGTGGCAGCTGGGTTCCGGGAGGCATCCTGTGCAATGCAGAATATGAGGAGCCAGCCGGCCACTAAGGGCCCCCGGGCACTGGACGCAAATGCCCCCCATTGCCCCAGGTATGTGTAACTCACCAGCTCAGGTTCCTGATGGCACGTTGCTGGGGACATTTTGAACCTTCAAAGCAGCCTGACTTTGCAGTGCTGGCAGCTGGCGTCTGGGAGGCATCCTGTGCAATGCAGAATTTCAGATGACAGACAGCTGGCCCCTCTGAACCAGACGCTCCTGAACACTAGTGCAGTCCCTCTTCCCAGGTAAGCAAAACTCAGCAGCCAAGGTTCCTAGTTTCAGATGGCTGGAGGTGCTTTGCAGTCTCAAACAAGATCAACTAGGCACAGGTGGCAGCTTGGTGCTGGGAGGGATCCTGAGCAATGCAGAGTTTGAGCAGACAGCCGGCCACTAAGGGCCTCTGCGCCCTGGACACTAATGCCGCCTGTTACCCCAGGTAAGTGTAACTCACCAGCTCCGGTTCCTGATGGCAGATTGCTGGGGACATTTCAGACCCTCAGACCAGCCTGACTTTGCAGTGGTGGCAGCGTGGGTCTGGCATGCATACTGTGCAATGCAGAATTTCAGCAGACAGCCGGTCACTAAGGGCCCATGAGACCTTGACACCAATGCTTCCCTTTACACAGGGAAGTGTAACTCACCACCTCCGGTTCCTGATGGCAGATTGCTGGGGATATTTGGACCCTCAAACCAGCCTGACTCTGCGGTACTGGCAGCTTGGGTCCGGGAGGCATCCTGTGCAATGCAGAATTTCAGCAGGCAGACGGCCAGCCCCTCTTGGCCACAGGCTCCCGAAAACTAAGGCTGACCCTTTCTCCAGTTAAGCAAAACTCAGACGCCCAGGGTCCTGGTGGCATATTGCTTGAGGGGCTTGGGACTCTCAAACAAGCTCAGCTCAGCACAGGAAGCAGCTTGGGGCTGGGAGTCATCCTGCGCAGTGAAGAACTTCATGAACCAGGGGTTCACTACGGGCCCCAGGACCCTGGACACCAATGCCGCCCATTACACAGGGAAGTGTAACTCACCAGCTCAGCTTCCTGATGGCAGATTGACAGGGCCATTTGGGACCTAAAATCCAGCCGGACTCTGCGGTGGTGGCAGCTTAGGTCCGGGGGGCATCCTACGCAATGGAGAATTTCAGCAGGCAGCCGGCCACAAAGGGCCCCTGACCTCTGAACAGAAGTGCTGCCCTTTACACATGTAAGAGTAACGCACCAGCTCAGGTTCGTGATGGAAGATTGCTGGGGCCATTTGGGAATCTGAAACCAGACGAATCCTGCGGTGGTGGCAGCTTGGGTCTGGGAGGCATCCTGCGCAATGCAGAGTTTCAGCAGGCAGCCTGCCACTAAGGGCCCCTGATTCCTGGACACCAACGCCGCCCTTTACACAGGGAAGTGTAACTCACCAGCTCAGGTTCTTGATGGCACGTTGCTAGGGACATTTTGAACCCTCAAAGCAGCCTGACTCTGCGGCGGTGACAGCTTGGGTCCGGGAGGCATCCTGCGCAATGCAGAATTTGAGGAGGCAGCCGGCCACAAAGGGCCCCTGGGCTCTCAACAGAAATGCTGCCCTTTACACAGGTAAGCACAACCCACCAGCTCAGGTTCCTGATGGCAGGTGGCTGGAGTCACTTGGGACTCTCAAACCTGCCTGACTTGACGGAGGTGGCAGCTTGGGTCTCAGAGGTATCCTGCAAAATGCAGAATTTCAGCAGGCAGACGGCCAGCCCCTCTTGGCCAGAGGCTCCTGAAAATTAAGGCTGACTCTTTCTCCAGTTAACCAAAACTCAGACGCCCAGGTTCCTGGTGGCATATTTCTTGAGGGGCTTGGGACTCTCAAACAAGCTCAGCTCAGCACAGGAAGCAGCTTGGGGCTGGGAGTCATCCTGCGCAGTGAAGAATTTCATGAGCCAGGCGTTCACTAAGGGCCCCAGGACCCTGGACACCAATGCCGCCCTTTACACAGGGAAGTATAACTCACCAGCTCAGGTTCTTGATGGAACATTGCTGGGGCCACTTGGCACCCTCAAACCAGCCAGACACTGCGGTGGTGGCAGCTGGGTTCCGGGAGGCATCCTGTGCAATGCAGAATATGAGGAGCCAGCCGGCCACTAAGGGCCCCCGGGCACTGGACGCAAATGCCCCCCATTGCCCCAGGTAAGTGTAACTCACCAGCTCAGGTTCCTGATGGCACGTTGCTGGGGACATTTTCAACCTTCAAAGCAGCCTGACTTTGCAGTGCTGGCAGCTGGGGTCCGGGAGGCATCCTGTGCAATGCAGAATTTCAGATGACAGACAGCTGGCCCCTCTGGACCAGAGGCTCCTGAACACTAGTGCAGTCCCTCTTCCCAGGTAAGCAAAACTCAGCAGCCAAGGTTCCTAGTTTCAGATGGCTGGAGGTGCTTTGCAGTCTCAAACAAGATCAGCTAGGCACAGGTGGCAGCTTGGTGCTGGGAGGGATCCTGAGCAATGCAGAATTTGAGCAGACAGCCGGCCACTAAGGGCCCCTGTGCCCTGGACACTAATGCCGCCCATTACCCCAGGTAAGTGTAACTCACCAGCTCCGGTACCTGATGACAGATTGCTGGGGACATTTCAGACCCTCAGACCAGCCTGACTTTGCGGTGGTGGCAGCGTGGATCCGGGAGGCATCCTGCGCAATGCAGAATTTCAGCAGACAGCCGGTCACTAAGGGCCCATGAGTCCTCGACGCCAATGCTTCCCTTTACACAGGGAAGTGTAACTCACCAGCTCTGGTTCCTGATGGCAGATTGCTGGGGATATTTCGGACCCTCAAAGCAGCCAGACTCTGCGGTGCTGGCAGCTTGGGTCCGGGAGGCGTCCTGCGCAATGCAGAATATCAGCAGGCAGATGGCCACAAAGGGCCCCTGGGCTCTCAACAGAAATGCTGCCCTTTACACAGGTAAGCGTAACCCACCAGCTCAGGTTCCTGATGGCAGGTGGCTGGAGTCACTTGGGACTCTCAAACCTGCCTGACTTTCGGAGGTGGCAGCTTCGGTCTCAGAGGTATCCTGCGCAATGCGGAATTTCTGCAGGCAGCCAGCCACTAAGGGCCCTTGGGCCTGAAGACCAATGCTAGTCCTTTAAAAAGCTAAGTGTAACTCAGACGCCCAGGTCCCTGATGGCAGGTAGCAGGGGACACGTGCCGAGGACAAAGCGGCGGGAGTTTGAACTGGTGCCACCTTGGGCCTGGGATGCACCCTGCGCAAGACAGAATTTCAGCACGCAGCCGGCCACTCCAGGCAAGGGCTCCTGAACAACAAGGCCAGCCCTTTCCCAGAAAAAGAAATCTCAGCAGCCCAGGCTCCTGAGAGAAGATTGCTGGACCCATATGGGACCCTCAAACCAGCCTGACTTTGCCGTGGTGGCAGCTTGGGTCCGGAAGGCCTGCTGCGCAATGCAGAGTTTCAGCAGGCAGCCTGCCACTAAGGGCCCCTGATTCCTGGACACCAACACCGCCCTTTACACAGGGAAGTGTAACTCACCAGCTCAGGTTCCTGATGGCACATTGCTGGGGACATTTTGAACCTTCAAAGCAGCCTGACTTTGCAGTGCTGGCAGCTGGCGTCTGGGAGGCATCCTGTGCAATGCAGACTTTCAGATGACAGACAGCTGGCCCCTCTGGACCAGACGCTCCTGAACACTAGTGCAGTCCCTCTTCCCAGGTAAGCAAAACTCAGCAGCCAAGGTTCCTAGTTTCAGATGGCTGGACGTGCTTTGCAGTCTCAAACAAGATCAACTAGGCACAGGTGGCAGCTTGGTGCTGGGAGGGATCCTGAGCAATGCAGAATTTGAGCAGACAGCCGGCCACTAAGGGCCCCTGTGCCCTGGACACTAATGCCGCCTGTTACCCCAGGTAAGTGTAACTCACCAGCTCCGGTTCCTGATGGCAGATTGCTGGGGACACTTCAGACCCTCAGACCAGCCTGACTTTGCAGTGGTGGCAGCGTGGGTCTGGCATGCATACTGTGCAATGCAGAATTTCAGCAGACAGCCGGTCACTAAGGGCCCATGAGTTCTTGACGCCAACGCCACCCTTTACACAGGGAAGTGTAACTCACCAGCTCAGGTTCCTGATGGCAGATTGACAGGGCCATTTGGGACCTAAAAACCAGCCTGACTCTGCGGTGGTGGCAGCTTGGGTCCGGGGGGCATCCTGCGCAATGCAGAATTTCAGCAGGCAGACGGCCACAAAGGGCCCCTGGGCTCTCAACAGAAATGCTGCCCTTTACACAGGTAAGCGTAACCCACCAGCTCAGGTTCCTGATGGCAGGTGGCTGGAGTCACTTGGGACTCTCAAACCTGCCTGACTTTACGGAGGTGGCAGCTTCGGTCTCAGAGGTATCCTGCGCAATACGGAATTTCTGCAGGCAGCCAGCCACTAAGGGCCCTTGGGCCAGAAGACCAATGCTAGTCCTTTAAAAAGCTAAGTGTAACTCAGACGCCCAGGTCCCTGATGGCAGGTAGCAGGGGACACGTGCCGAGGACAAAGCGGCGGGAGTTTGAACTGGTGCCACCTTGGGCCTGGGATGCACCCTGCGCAAGACAGAGTTTCACCAGGCAGCCTGCCACTAAGGGCCCCTGATTCCTGGACACCAACGCCGCCCTTTACACAGGGAAGTGTAACTCACCAGCTCAGGTTCCTGATGGCAGACTGCTGGACACATTGGGGGCCCTCAAAGTAGGCTGACCCTGCAGTGCTGGCAGCTTGGGTCTGGGAGGCATCCTGCGCAATGGAGAGTTTCAGCAGGCAGCCTGCCACTAAGGGCCCCTGATTCCTGGACACCAACGCCGCCCTTTACACAGGGAAGTGTAACCCACCAGCTCAGGTTCTTGATGGAACATTGCTGGGGCCACTTGGCACCTTCAAACCAGCTAGAAACTGCGGTGGTGGCAGCTGGGTTCCCGGAGGCATCCTGTGCAATGCAGAATATGAGGAGCCAGCCGGCCACTAAGGGCCCCCGGGCACTGGACGCAAATGCCCCCCATTGCCCCAGGTAAGTGTAACTCACCAGCTCAGGTTCCTGATGGCACATTGCTGGGGACATTTTGAACCTTCAAAGCAGCCTGACTTTGCAGTGCTGGCAGCTGGCGTCTGGGAGGCATCCTGTGCAATGCAGACTTTCAGATGACAGACAGCTGGCCCCTCTGAACCAGACGCTCCTGAACACTAGTGCAGTCCCTCTTCCCAGGTAAGCAAAACTCAGCAGCCAAGGTTCCTAGTTTCAGATGGCTGGACGTGCTTTGCAGTCTCAAACAAGATCAACTAGGCACAGGTGGCAGCTTGGTGCTGGGAGGGATCCTGAGCAATGCAGAATTTGAGCAGACAGCCGGCCACTAAGGGCCCCTGTGCCCTGGACACTAATGCCGCCCATTACCCCAGGTAAGTGTAACTCACCAGCTCCGGTTCCTGATGGCAGATTGCTGGGGACATTTCAGACCCTCAGACCAGCCTGACTTTGCAGTGGTGGCAGCGTGGGTCTGGCATGCATACTGTGCAATGCAGAATTTCATCAGACAGCCGGTCACTAAGGGCCCATGAGTTCTTGACGCCAATGTTTCCCTTTACACAGGGAAGTGTAACTCACCAGCTCCGGTTCCTGATGGCAGATTGCTGGGGACATTTCGGACCCTCAAACCAGCCAGACTCTGCGGTGCTGGCAGCTTGGGTCCGGGAGGTATCCTGCGCAATGCGGAATTTCTGCAGGCAGCCAGCCACTAAGGGCCCTTGGGCCTGAAGACCAATGCTAGTCCTTTAAAAAGCTAAGTGTAACTCAGACGCCCAGGTCCCTGATGGCAGGTAGCAGGGGACACGTGCCGAGGACAAAGCGGCGGGAGTTTGAACTGGTGCCACCTTGGGCCTGGGATGCACCCTGCGCAAGACAGAATTTCAGCACGCAGCCGGCCACTCCAGGCAAGGGCTCCTGAACAACAAGGCCAGCCCTTTCCCAGAAAAAGAAATCTCAGCAGCCCAGGCTCCTGAGAGAAGATTGCTGGACCCATATGGGACCCTCAAACCAGCCTGACTTTGCCGTGGTGGCAGCTTGGGTCCGGAAGGCCTGCTGCGCAATGCAGAGTTTCAGCAGGCAGCCTGCCACTAAGGGCCCCTGATTCCTGGACACCAACACCGCCCTTTACACAGGGAAGTGTAACTCACCAGCTCAGGTTCCTGATGGCACATTGCTGGGGACATTTTGAACCTTCAAAGCAGCCTGACTTTGCAGTGCTGTCAGCTGGCGTCTGGGAGGCATCCTGTGCAATGCAGACTTTCAGATGACAGACAGCTGGCCCCTCTGAACCAGACGCTCCTGAACACTAGTGCAGTCCCTCTTCCCAGGTAAGCAAAACTCAGCAGCCAAGGTTCCTAGTTTCAGATGGCTGGACGTGCTTTGCAGTCTCAAACAAGATCAACTAGGCACAGGTGGCAGCTTGGTGCTGGGAGGGATCCTGAGCAATGCAGAATTTGAAAAGACAGCCGGCCACTAAGGGCCCCTGTGCCCTGGACACTAATGCCGCCCATTACCCCAGGTAAGTGTAACTCACCAGCTCCGGTTCCTGATGGCAGATTAATGGGGCCATTTGGCACCCTCAAAGCAGCCTGACTGTGCGGCGGTGACAGCTTGGGTCCGGGAGGCCTCCTGCGCAATGCAGAATTTCAGCAGGCAGACGGCCACAAAGGGCCCCTGGGCTCTCAACAGAAATGCTGCCCTTTACACAGGTAAGCGTAACCCACCAGCTCAGGTTCCTGAGGGCAGGTGGCTGGAGTCACTTGGGACTCTCAAACCTGCCTGACTTTACAGAGGTGGAAGCTTGGGTCTCAGAGGTATCCTGCACAATGCAGAATTTCAGCAGGCAGACGGCCAGCCCCTCTTGGCCAGAGGCTCCCGAAAACTAAGGCTGACCCTTTCTCCAGTTAAGCAAAACTCAGACGCCCAGGGTCCTGGTGGCATATTGCTTGAGGGGCTTGGGACGCTCAAACAAGCTCAACTCAGCACAGGAAGCAGCTTGGGGCTGGGAGTCATCCTGCGCAGTGAAGAATTTCATGAGCCAGGTGTTCACTAAGGGCCCCAGGACCCTGGACACCAATGCCGCCCATTACACAGGGAAGTGTAACTCACCAGCTCAGGTTCCTGATGGCAGATTGACAGAGCCATTTGGGACCTAAAATCCAGCCTGACTCTGCGGTGGTGGCAGCTTAGGTCCGGGGGGCATCCTACCCAATGGAGAATTTCAGCAGGCAGCCGGCCACAAAGGGCCCTTGACCTCTGAACAGAAGTGCTGCCCTTTACACAGGTAAGGGTAACTCACCAGCTCAGGTTCGTGATGGAAGATTGCTGGGGCCATTTGGGAATCTGAAACCAGACGGATCCTGCGGTGGTGGCAGCTTGGGTCTGGGAGGCATCCTGCGCAATGCAGAGTTTCAGCAGGCAGCCTGCCACTAAGGGCCCCTGATTCCTGGACACCAACGCCGCCCTTTACACAGGGAAGTGTAACTCACCAGCTCAGGTTCCTGATGGCACATTGCTGGGGACATTTTGAACCCTCAAAGCAGCCTGACTCTGCGGCGGTGACAGCTTGTGTCCGGGTGGCATCCTGCGCAATGCAGAATTTGAAGAGGCAGCCGGCCACAAAGGGCCCCTGGGCTCTCAACAGAAATGCTGCCCTTTACACAGGTAAACGTAACCCACCAGCTCAGGTTCCTGAGGGCAGGTGGCTGGAGTCACTTGGGACTCTCAAACCTGCCTGACTTTACAGAGGTGGCAGCTTGGGTCTCAGAAGTATCCTGCAAAATGCAGAATTTCAGCAAGCAGACACCCAGCCCCTCTTGGCCAGAGGCTCCTGAAAACTAAGGCTGACCCTTTCTCCAGTTAAGCAAAACTCAGACGCCCAGGGTCCTGGTGGCATATTGCTTGAGGGGCTTGGGACGCTCAAACAAGCTCAACTCAGCACAGGAAGCAGCTTGGGGCTGGGAGTCATCCTGCACAGTGAAGAATTTCATGAGCCAGGCGTTCACTAAGGGCCCCAGGACCCTGGACACCAATGCCGCCCTTTACACAGGGAAGTGTAACTCACCAGCTCAGGTTCTTGATGGAACATTGCTGGGGCCACTTGGCACCCTCAAACCAGCCAGACACTGCGGTGGTGGCAGCTGGGTTCCGGGAGGCATCCTGTGCAATGCAGAATATGAGGAGCCAGCCGGCCACTAAGGGCCCCCGGGCACTGGACGCAAATGCCCCCCATTGCCCCAGGTATGTGTAACTCACCAGCTCAGGTTCCTGATGGCACGTTGCTGGGGACATTTTGAACCTTCAAAGCAGCCTGACTTTGCAGTGCTGGCAGCTGGCGTCTGGGAGGCATCCTGTGCAATGCAGAATTTCAGATGACAGACAGCTGGCCCCTCTGAACCAGACGCTCCTGAACACTAGTGCAGTCCCTCTTCCCAGGTAAGCAAAACTCAGCAGCCAAGGTTCCTAGTTTCAGATGGCTGGAGGTGCTTTGCAGTCTCAAACAAGATCAACTAGGCACAGGTGGCAGCTTGGTGCTGGGAGGGATCCTGAGCAATGCAGAGTTTGAGCAGACAGCCGGCCACTAAGGGCCTCTGCGCCCTGGACACTAATGCCGCCTGTTACCCCAGGTAAGTGTAACTCACCAGCTCCGGTTCCTGATGGCAGATTGCTGGGGACATTTCAGACCCTCAGACCAGCCTGACTTTGCAGTGGTGGCAGCGTGGGTCTGGCATGCATACTGTGCAATGCAGAATTTCATCAGACAGCCGGTCACTAAGGGCCCATGAGACCTCGACACCAATGCTTCCCTTTACACAGGGAAGTGTAACTCACCACCTCCGGTTCCTGATGGCAGATTGCTGGGGATATTTCGGACCCTCAAACCAGCCTGACTCTGCCGTGCTGGCAGCTTGGGTCCGGGAGGCATCCTGTGCAATGCAGAATTTCAGCAGGCAGACGGCCAGCCCCTCTTGGCCACAGGCTCCCGAAAACTAAGGCTGACCCTTTCTCCAGTTAAGCAAAACTCAGACGCCCAGGTTCCTGGTGGCATATTGCTTGAGGGGCTTGGGACGCTCAAACAAGCTCAACTCAGCACAGGAAGCAGCTTGGGGCTGGGAGTCATCCTGCGCAGTGAAGAATTTCATGAGCCAGGCGTTCACTAAGGGCCCCAGGACCCTGGACACCAATGCCGCCCATTACACAGGGAAGTGTAACTCACCAGCTCAGCTTCCTGATGGCAGATTGACAGAGCCATTTGGGACCTAAAATCCAGCCTGACTCTGCGGTGGTGGCAGCTTAGGTCCGGGGGGCATCCTACCCAATGGAGAATTTCAGCAGGCAGCCGGCCACAAAGGGCCCTTGACCTCTGAACAGAAGTGCTGCCCTTTACACAGGTAAGGGTAACTCACCAGCTCAGGTTCGTGATGGAAGATTGCTGGGGCCATTTGGGAATCTGAAACCAGACGGATCCTGCGGTGGTGGCAGCTTGGGTCTGGGAGGCATCCTGCGCAATGCAGAGTTTCAGCAGGCAGCCTGCCACTAAGGGCCCCTGATTCCTGGACACCAACGCCGCCCTTTACACAGGGAAGTGTAACTCACCAGCTCAGGTTCCTGATGGCACATTGCTGGGGACATTTTGAACCCTCAAAGCAGCCTGACTCTGCGGCGGTGACAGCTTGTGTCCGGGTGGCATCCTGCGCAATGCAGAATTTGAAGAGGCAGCCGGCCACAAAGGGCCCCTGGGCTCTCAACAGAAATGCTGCCCTTTACACAGGTAAACGTAACCCACCAGCTCAGGTTCCTGAGGGCAGGTGGCTGGAGTCACTTGGGACTCTCAAACCTGCCTGACTTTACAGAGGTGGCAGCTTGGGTCTCAGAAGTATCCTGCAAAATGCAGAATTTCAGCAAGCAGACACCCAGCCCCTCTTGGCCAGAGGCTCCTGAAAACTAAGGCTGACCCTTTCTCCAGTTAAGCAAAACTCAGACGCCCAGGGTCCTGGTGGCATATTGCTTGAGGGGCTTGGGACGCTCAAACAAGCTCAACTCAGCACAGGAAGCAGCTTGGGGCTGGGAGTCATCCTGCACAGTGAAGAATTTCATGAGCCAGGCGTTCACTAAGGGCCCCAGGACCCTGGACACCAATGCCGCCCTTTACACAGGGAAGTGTAACTCACCAGCTCAGGTTCTTGATGGAACATTGCTGGGGCCACTTGGCACCCTCAAACCAGCCAGACACTGCGGTGGTGGCAGCTGGGTTCCGGGAGGCATCCTGTGCAATGCAGAATATGAGGAGCCAGCCGGCCACTAAGGGCCCCCGGGCACTGGACGCAAATGCCCCCCATTGCCCCAGGTAAGTGTAACTCACCAGCTCAGGTTCCTGATGGCACATTGCTGGGGACATTTTGAACCTTCAAAGCAGCCTGACTTTGCAGTGCTGGCAGCTGGGGTCTGGGAGGCATCCTGTGCAATGCAGACTTTCAGATGACAGACAGCTGGCCCCTCTGGACCAGACGCTCCTGAACACTAGTGCAGTCCCTCTTCCCAGGTAAGCAAAACTCAGCAGCCAAGGTTCCTAGTTTCAGATGGCTGGACGTGCTTTGCAGTCTCAAACAAGATCAACTAGGCACAGGTGGCAGCTTGGTGCTGGGAGGGATCCTGAGCAATGCAGAATTTGAGCAGACAGCCAACCACTAAGGGCCCCTGCGCCCTGGACACTAATGCCGCCCATTACCCCAGGTAAGTGTAACTCACCAGCTCCGGTTCCTGATGGCAGATTGCTGGGGACACTTCAGACCCTCGGACCAGCCTGACTTTGCAGTGGTGGCAGCGTGGGTCTGGCATGCATACTGTGCAATGCAGAATTTCAGCAGACAGCCGGTCACTAAGGGCCCATGAGTTCTTGACGCCAACGCCACCCTTTACACAGGGAAGTGTAACTCACCAGCTCAGGTTCCTGATGGCAGATTGACAGGGCCATTTGGGACCTAAAAACCAGCCTGACTCTGCGGTGGTGGCAGCTTGGGTCCGGGGGGCATCCTGCGCAATGCAGAATTTCAGCAGGCAGACGGCCACAAAGGGCCCCTGGGCTCTCAACAGAAATGCTGCCCTTTACACAGGTAAGCGTAACCCACCAGCTCAGGTTCCTGATGGCAGGTGGCTGGAGTCACTTGGGACTCTCAAACCTGCCTGACTTTACGGAGGTGGCAGCTTCGGTCTCAGAGGTATCCTGCGCAATACGGAATTTCTGCAGGCAGCCAGCCACTAAGGGCCCTTGGGCCAGAAGACCAATGCTAGTCCTTTAAAAAGCTAAGTGTAACTCAGACGCCCAGGTCCCTGATGGCAGGTAGCAGGGGACACGTGCCGAGGACAAAGCGGCGGGAGTTTGAACTGGTGCCACCTTGGGCCTGGGATGCACCCTGCGCAAGACAGAGTTTCACCAGGCAGCCTGCCACTAAGGGCCCCTGATTCCTGGACACCAACGCCGCCCTTTACACAGGGAAGTGTAACTCACCAGCTCAGGTTCCTGATGGCAGACTGCTGGACACATTGGGGGCCCTCAAAGTAGGCTGACCCTGCAGTGCTGGCAGCTTGGGTCTGGGAGGCATCCTGCGCAATGGAGAGTTTCAGCAGGCAGCCTGCCACTAAGGGCCCCTGATTCCTGGACACCAACGCCGCCCTTTACACAGGGAAGTGTAACCCACCAGCTCAGGTTCTTGATGGAACATTGCTGGGGCCACTTGGCACCTTCAAACCAGCTAGAAACTGCGGTGGTGGCAGCTGGGTTCCCGGAGGCATCCTGTGCAATGCAGAATATGAGGAGCCAGCCGGCCACTAAGGGCCCCCGGGCACTGGACGCAAATGCCCCCCATTGCCCCAGGTAAGTGTAACTCACCAGCTCAGGTTCCTGATGGCACATTGCTGGGGACATTTTGAACCTTCAAAGCAGCCTGACTTTGCAGTGCTGGCAGCTGGCGTCTGGGAGGCATCCTGTGCAATGCAGACTTTCAGATGACAGACAGCTGGCCCCTCTGAACCAGACGCTCCTGAACACTAGTGCAGTCCCTCTTCCCAGGTAAGCAAAACTCAGCAGCCAAGGTTCCTAGTTTCAGATGGCTGGACGTGCTTTGCAGTCTCAAACAAGATCAACTAGGCACAGGTGGCAGCTTGGTGCTGGGAGGGATCCTGAGCAATGCAGAATTTGAGCAGACAGCCGGCCACTAAGGGCCCCTGTGCCCTGGACACTAATGCCGCCCATTACCCCAGGTAAGTGTAACTCACCAGCTCCGGTTCCTGATGGCAGATTGCTGGGGACATTTCAGACCCTCAGACCAGCCTGACTTTGCAGTGGTGGCAGCGTGGGTCTGGCATGCATACTGTGCAATGCAGAATTTCATCAGACAGCCGGTCACTAAGGGCCCATGAGTTCTTGACGCCAATGTTTCCCTTTACACAGGGAAGTGTAACTCACCAGCTCCGGTTCCTGATGGCAGATTGCTGGGGACATTTCGGACCCTCAAACCAGCCAGACTCTGCGGTGCTGGCAGCTTGGGTCCGGGAGGTATCCTGCGCAATGCGGAATTTCTGCAGGCAGCCAGCCACTAAGGGCCCTTGGGCCTGAAGACCAATGCTAGTCCTTTAAAAAGCTAAGTGTAACTCAGACGCCCAGGTCCCTGATGGCAGGTAGCAGGGGACACGTGCCGAGGACAAAGCGGCGGGAGTTTGAACTGGTGCCACCTTGGGCCTGGGATGCACCCTGCGCAAGACAGAATTTCAGCACGCAGCCGGCCACTCCAGGCAAGGGCTCCTGAACAACAAGGCCAGCCCTTTCCCAGAAAAAGAAATCTCAGCAGCCCAGGCTCCTGAGAGAAGATTGCTGGACCCATATGGGACCCTCAAACCAGCCTGACTTTGCCGTGGTGGCAGCTTGGGTCCGGAAGGCCTGCTGCGCAATGCAGAGTTTCAGCAGGCAGCCTGCCACTAAGGGCCCCTGATTCCTGGACACCAACACCGCCCTTTACACAGGGAAGTGTAACTCACCAGCTCAGGTTCCTGATGGCACATTGCTGGGGACATTTTGAACCTTCAAAGCAGCCTGACTTTGCAGTGCTGTCAGCTGGCGTCTGGGAGGCATCCTGTGCAATGCAGACTTTCAGATGACAGACAGCTGGCCCCTCTGAACCAGACGCTCCTGAACACTAGTGCAGTCCCTCTTCCCAGGTAAGCAAAACTCAGCAGCCAAGGTTCCTAGTTTCAGATGGCTGGACGTGCTTTGCAGTCTCAAACAAGATCAACTAGGCACAGGTGGCAGCTTGGTGCTGGGAGGGATCCTGAGCAATGCAGAATTTGAAAAGACAGCCGGCCACTAAGGGCCCCTGTGCCCTGGACACTAATGCCGCCCATTACCCCAGGTAAGTGTAACTCACCAGCTCCGGTTCCTGATGGCAGATTAATGGGGCCATTTGGCACCCTCAAAGCAGCCTGACTGTGCGGCGGTGACAGCTTGGGTCCGGGAGGCCTCCTGCGCAATGCAGAATTTCAGCAGGCAGACGGCCACAAAGGGCCCCTGGGCTCTCAACAGAAATGCTGCCCTTTACACAGGTAAGCGTAACCCACCAGCTCAGGTTCCTGAGGGCAGGTGGCTGGAGTCACTTGGGACTCTCAAACCTGCCTGACTTTACAGAGGTGGAAGCTTGGGTCTCAGAGGTATCCTGCACAATGCAGAATTTCAGCAGGCAGACGGCCAGCCCCTCTTGGCCAGAGGCTCCCGAAAACTAAGGCTGACCCTTTCTCCAGTTAAGCAAAACTCAGACGCCCAGGGTCCTGGTGGCATATTGCTTGAGGGGCTTGGGACGCTCAAACAAGCTCAACTCAGCACAGGAAGCAGCTTGGGGCTGGGAGTCATCCTGCGCAGTGAAGAATTTCATGAGCCAGGTGTTCACTAAGGGCCCCAGGACCCTGGACACCAATGCCGCCCATTACACAGGGAAGTGTAACTCACCAGCTCAGGTTCCTGATGGCAGATTGACAGAGCCATTTGGGACCTAAAATCCAGCCTGACTCTGCGGTGGTGGCAGCTTAGGTCCGGGGGGCATCCTACCCAATGGAGAATTTCAGCAGGCAGCCGGCCACAAAGGGCCCTTGACCTCTGAACAGAAGTGCTGCCCTTTACACAGGTAAGGGTAACTCACCAGCTCAGGTTCGTGATGGAAGATTGCTGGGGCCATTTGGGAATCTGAAACCAGACGGATCCTGCGGTGGTGGCAGCTTGGGTCTGGGAGGCATCCTGCGCAATGCAGAGTTTCAGCAGGCAGCCTGCCACTAAGGGCCCCTGATTCCTGGACACCAACGCCGCCCTTTACACAGGGAAGTGTAACTCACCAGCTCAGGTTCCTGATGGCACATTGCTGGGGACATTTTGAACCCTCAAAGCAGCCTGACTCTGCGGCGGTGACAGCTTGTGTCCGGGTGGCATCCTGCGCAATGCAGAATTTGAAGAGGCAGCCGGCCACAAAGGGCCCCTGGGCTCTCAACAGAAATGCTGCCCTTTACACAGGTAAACGTAACCCACCAGCTCAGGTTCCTGAGGGCAGGTGGCTGGAGTCACTTGGGACTCTCAAACCTGCCTGACTTTACAGAGGTGGCAGCTTCGGTCTCAGAGGTATCCTGCGCAATACGGAATTTCTGCAGGCAGCCAGCCACTAAGGGCCCTTGGGCCAGAAGACCAATGCTAGTCCTTTAAAAAGCTAAGTGTAACTCAGACGCCCAGGTCCCTGATGGCAGGTAGCAGGGGACACGTGCCGAGGACAAAGCGGCGGGAGTTTGAACTGGTGCCACCTTGGGCCTGGGATGCACCCTGCGCAAGACAGAGTTTCACCAGGCAGCCTGCCACTAAGGGCCCCTGATTCCTGGACACCAACGCCGCCCTTTACACAGGGAAGTGTAACTCACCAGCTCAGGTTCCTGATGGCAGACTGCTGGACACATTGGGGGCCCTCAAAGTAGGCTGACCCTGCAGTGCTGGCAGCTTGGGTCTGGGAGGCATCCTGCGCAATGGAGAGTTTCAGCAGGCAGCCTGCCACTAAGGGCCCCTGATTCCTGGACACCAACGCCGCCCTTTACACAGGGAAGTGTAACCCACCAGCTCAGGTTCTTGATGGAACATTGCTGGGGCCACTTGGCACCTTCAAACCAGCTAGAAACTGCGGTGGTGGCAGCTGGGTTCCCGGAGGCATCCTGTGCAATGCAGAATATGAGGAGCCAGCCGGCCACTAAGGGCCCCCGGGCACTGGACGCAAATGCCCCCCATTGCCCCAGGTAAGTGTAACTCACCAGCTCAGGTTCCTGATGGCACATTGCTGGGGACATTTTGAACCTTCAAAGCAGCCTGACTTTGCAGTGCTGGCAGCTGGCGTCTGGGAGGCATCCTGTGCAATGCAGACTTTCAGATGACAGACAGCTGGCCCCTCTGAACCAGACGCTCCTGAACACTAGTGCAGTCCCTCTTCCCAGGTAAGCAAAACTCAGCAGCCAAGGTTCCTAGTTTCAGATGGCTGGACGTGCTTTGCAGTCTCAAACAAGATCAACTAGGCACAGGTGGCAGCTTGGTGCTGGGAGGGATCCTGAGCAATGCAGAATTTGAGCAGACAGCCGGCCACTAAGGGCCCCTGTGCCCTGGACACTAATGCCGCCCATTACCCCAGGTAAGTGTAACTCACCAGCTCCGGTTCCTGATGGCAGATTGCTGGGGACATTTCAGACCCTCAGACCAGCCTGACTTTGCAGTGGTGGCAGCGTGGGTCTGGCATGCATACTGTGCAATGCAGAATTTCATCAGACAGCCGGTCACTAAGGGCCCATGAGTTCTTGACGCCAATGTTTCCCTTTACACAGGGAAGTGTAACTCACCAGCTCCGGTTCCTGATGGCAGATTGCTGGGGACATTTCGGACCCTCAAACCAGCCAGACTCTGCGGTGCTGGCAGCTTGGGTCCGGGAGGTATCCTGCGCAATGCGGAATTTCTGCAGGCAGCCAGCCACTAAGGGCCCTTGGGCCTGAAGACCAATGCTAGTCCTTTAAAAAGCTAAGTGTAACTCAGACGCCCAGGTCCCTGATGGCAGGTAGCAGGGGACACGTGCCGAGGACAAAGCGGCGGGAGTTTGAACTGGTGCCACCTTGGGCCTGGGATGCACCCTGCGCAAGACAGAATTTCAGCACGCAGCCGGCCACTCCAGGCAAGGGCTCCTGAACAACAAGGCCAGCCCTTTCCCAGAAAAAGAAATCTCAGCAGCCCAGGCTCCTGAGAGAAGATTGCTGGACCCATATGGGACCCTCAAACCAGCCTGACTTTGCCGTGGTGGCAGCTTGGGTCCGGAAGGCCTGCTGCGCAATGCAGAGTTTCAGCAGGCAGCCTGCCACTAAGGGCCCCTGATTCCTGGACACCAACACCGCCCTTTACACAGGGAAGTGTAACTCACCAGCTCAGGTTCCTGATGGCACATTGCTGGGGACATTTTGAACCTTCAAAGCAGCCTGACTTTGCAGTGCTGTCAGCTGGCGTCTGGGAGGCATCCTGTGCAATGCAGACTTTCAGATGACAGACAGCTGGCCCCTCTGAACCAGACGCTCCTGAACACTAGTGCAGTCCCTCTTCCCAGGTAAGCAAAACTCAGCAGCCAAGGTTCCTAGTTTCAGATGGCTGGACGTGCTTTGCAGTCTCAAACAAGATCAACTAGGCACAGGTGGCAGCTTGGTGCTGGGAGGGATCCTGAGCAATGCAGAATTTGAAAAGACAGCCGGCCACTAAGGGCCCCTGTGCCCTGGACACTAATGCCGCCCATTACCCCAGGTAAGTGTAACTCACCAGCTCCGGTTCCTGATGGCAGATTAATGGGGCCATTTGGCACCCTCAAAGCAGCCTGACTGTGCGGCGGTGACAGCTTGGGTCCGGGAGGCCTCCTGCGCAATGCAGAATTTCAGCAGGCAGACGGCCACAAAGGGCCCCTGGGCTCTCAACAGAAATGCTGCCCTTTACACAGGTAAGCGTAACCCACCAGCTCAGGTTCCTGAGGGCAGGTGGCTGGAGTCACTTGGGACTCTCAAACCTGCCTGACTTTACAGAGGTGGAAGCTTGGGTCTCAGAGGTATCCTGCACAATGCAGAATTTCAGCAGGCAGACGGCCAGCCCCTCTTGGCCAGAGGCTCCCGAAAACTAAGGCTGACCCTTTCTCCAGTTAAGCAAAACTCAGACGCCCAGGGTCCTGGTGGCATATTGCTTGAGGGGCTTGGGACGCTCAAACAAGCTCAACTCAGCACAGGAAGCAGCTTGGGGCTGGGAGTCATCCTGCGCAGTGAAGAATTTCATGAGCCAGGTGTTCACTAAGGGCCCCAGGACCCTGGACACCAATGCCGCCCATTACACAGGGAAGTGTAACTCACCAGCTCAGGTTCCTGATGGCAGATTGACAGAGCCATTTGGGACCTAAAATCCAGCCTGACTCTGCGGTGGTGGCAGCTTAGGTCCGGGGGGCATCCTACCCAATGGAGAATTTCAGCAGGCAGCCGGCCACAAAGGGCCCTTGACCTCTGAACAGAAGTGCTGCCCTTTACACAGGTAAGGGTAACTCACCAGCTCAGGTTCGTGATGGAAGATTGCTGGGGCCATTTGGGAATCTGAAACCAGACGGATCCTGCGGTGGTGGCAGCTTGGGTCTGGGAGGCATCCTGCGCAATGCAGAGTTTCAGCAGGCAGCCTGCCACTAAGGGCCCCTGATTCCTGGACACCAACGCCGCCCTTTACACAGGGAAGTGTAACTCACCAGCTCAGGTTCCTGATGGCACATTGCTGGGGACATTTTGAACCCTCAAAGCAGCCTGACTCTGCGGCGGTGACAGCTTGTGTCCGGGTGGCATCCTGCGCAATGCAGAATTTGAAGAGGCAGCCGGCCACAAAGGGCCCCTGGGCTCTCAACAGAAATGCTGCCCTTTACACAGGTAAACGTAACCCACCAGCTCAGGTTCCTGAGGGCAGGTGGCTGGAGTCACTTGGGACTCTCAAACCTGCCTGACTTTACAGAGGTGGCAGCTTGGGTCTCAGAAGTATCCTGCAAAATGCAGAATTTCAGCAAGCAGACACCCAGCCCCTCTTGGCCAGAGGCTCCTGAAAACTAAGGCTGACCCTTTCTCCAGTTAAGCAAAACTCAGACGCCCAGGGTCCTGGTGGCATATTGCTTGAGGGGCTTGGGACGCTCAAACAAGCTCAACTCAGCACAGGAAGCAGCTTGGGGCTGGGAGTCATCCTGCACAGTGAAGAATTTCATGAGCCAGGCGTTCACTAAGGGCCCCAGGACCCTGGACACCAATGCCGCCCTTTACACAGGGAAGTGTAACTCACCAGCTCAGGTTCTTGATGGAACATTGCTGGGGCCACTTGGCACCCTCAAACCAGCCAGACACTGCGGTGGTGGCAGCTGGGTTCCGGGAGGCATCCTGTGCAATGCAGAATATGAGGAGCCAGCCGGCCACTAAGGGCCCCCGGGCACTGGACGCAAATGCCCCCCATTGCCCCAGGTATGTGTAACTCACCAGCTCAGGTTCCTGATGGCACGTTGCTGGGGACATTTTGAACCTTCAAAGCAGCCTGACTTTGCAGTGCTGGCAGCTGGCGTCTGGGAGGCATCCTGTGCAATGCAGAATTTCAGATGACAGACAGCTGGCCCCTCTGAACCAGACGCTCCTGAACACTAGTGCAGTCCCTCTTCCCAGGTAAGCAAAACTCAGCAGCCAAGGTTCCTAGTTTCAGATGGCTGGAGGTGCTTTGCAGTCTCAAACAAGATCAACTAGGCACAGGTGGCAGCTTGGTGCTGGGAGGGATCCTGAGCAATGCAGAGTTTGAGCAGACAGCCGGCCACTAAGGGCCTCTGCGCCCTGGACACTAATGCCGCCTGTTACCCCAGGTAAGTGTAACTCACCAGCTCCGGTTCCTGATGGCAGATTGCTGGGGACATTTCAGACCCTCAGACCAGCCTGACTTTGCAGTGGTGGCAGCGTGGGTCTGGCATGCATACTGTGCAATGCAGAATTTCATCAGACAGCCGGTCACTAAGGGCCCATGAGACCTCGACACCAATGCTTCCCTTTACACAGGGAAGTGTAACTCACCACCTCCGGTTCCTGATGGCAGATTGCTGGGGATATTTCGGACCCTCAAACCAGCCTGACTCTGCCGTGCTGGCAGCTTGGGTCCGGGAGGCATCCTGTGCAATGCAGAATTTCAGCAGGCAGACGGCCAGCCCCTCTTGGCCACAGGCTCCCGAAAACTAAGGCTGACCCTTTCTCCAGTTAAGCAAAACTCAGACGCCCAGGTTCCTGGTGGCATATTGCTTGAGGGGCTTGGGACGCTCAAACAAGCTCAACTCAGCACAGGAAGCAGCTTGGGGCTGGGAGTCATCCTGCGCAGTGAAGAATTTCATGAGCCAGGCGTTCACTAAGGGCCCCAGGACCCTGGACACCAATGCCGCCCATTACACAGGGAAGTGTAACTCACCAGCTCAGCTTCCTGATGGCAGATTGACAGAGCCATTTGGGACCTAAAATCCAGCCTGACTCTGCGGTGGTGGCAGCTTAGGTCCGGGGGGCATCCTACCCAATGGAGAATTTCAGCAGGCAGCCGGCCACAAAGGGCCCTTGACCTCTGAACAGAAGTGCTGCCCTTTACACAGGTAAGGGTAACTCACCAGCTCAGGTTCGTGATGGAAGATTGCTGGGGCCATTTGGGAATCTGAAACCAGACGGATCCTGCGGTGGTGGCAGCTTGGGTCTGGGAGGCATCCTGCGCAATGCAGAGTTTCAGCAGGCAGCCTGCCACTAAGGGCCCCTGATTCCTGGACACCAACGCCGCCCTTTACACAGGGAAGTGTAACTCACCAGCTCAGGTTCCTGATGGCACATTGCTGGGGACATTTTGAACCCTCAAAGCAGCCTGACTCTGCGGCGGTGACAGCTTGTGTCCGGGTGGCATCCTGCGCAATGCAGAATTTGAAGAGGCAGCCGGCCACAAAGGGCCCCTGGGCTCTCAACAGAAATGCTGCCCTTTACACAGGTAAACGTAACCCACCAGCTCAGGTTCCTGAGGGCAGGTGGCTGGAGTCACTTGGGACTCTCAAACCTGCCTGACTTTACAGAGGTGGCAGCTTGGGTCTCAGAAGTATCCTGCAAAATGCAGAATTTCAGCAAGCAGACACCCAGCCCCTCTTGGCCAGAGGCTCCTGAAAACTAAGGCTGACCCTTTCTCCAGTTAAGCAAAACTCAGACGCCCAGGGTCCTGGTGGCATATTGCTTGAGGGGCTTGGGACGCTCAAACAAGCTCAACTCAGCACAGGAAGCAGCTTGGGGCTGGGAGTCATCCTGCACAGTGAAGAATTTCATGAGCCAGGCGTTCACTAAGGGCCCCAGGACCCTGGACACCAATGCCGCCCTTTACACAGGGAAGTGTAACTCACCAGCTCAGGTTCTTGATGGAACATTGCTGGGGCCACTTGGCACCCTCAAACCAGCCAGACACTGCGGTGGTGGCAGCTGGGTTCCGGGAGGCATCCTGTGCAATGCAGAATATGAGGAGCCAGCCGGCCACTAAGGGCCCCCGGGCACTGGACGCAAATGCCCCCCATTGCCCCAGGTAAGTGTAACTCACCAGCTCAGGTTCCTGATGGCACATTGCTGGGGACATTTTGAACCTTCAAAGCAGCCTGACTTTGCAGTGCTGGCAGCTGGGGTCTGGGAGGCATCCTGTGCAATGCAGACTTTCAGATGACAGACAGCTGGCCCCTCTGGACCAGACGCTCCTGAACACTAGTGCAGTCCCTCTTCCCAGGTAAGCAAAACTCAGCAGCCAAGGTTCCTAGTTTCAGATGGCTGGACGTGCTTTGCAGTCTCAAACAAGATCAACTAGGCACAGGTGGCAGCTTGGTGCTGGGAGGGATCCTGAGCAATGCAGAATTTGAGCAGACAGCCAACCACTAAGGGCCCCTGCGCCCTGGACACTAATGCCGCCCATTACCCCAGGTAAGTGTAACTCACCAGCTCCGGTTCCTGATGGCAGATTGCTGGGGACACTTCAGACCCTCGGACCAGCCTGACTTTGCAGTGGTGGCAGCGTGGGTCTGGCATGCATACTGTGCAATGCAGAATTTCAGCAGACAGCCGGTCACTAAGGGCCCATGAGTTCTTGACGCCAACGCCACCCTTTACACAGGGAAGTGTAACTCACCAGCTCAGGTTCCTGATGGCAGATTGACAGGGCCATTTGGGACCTAAAAACCAGCCTGACTCTGCGGTGGTGGCAGCTTGGGTCCGGGGGGCATCCTGCGCAATGCAGAATTTCAGCAGGCAGACGGCCACAAAGGGCCCCTGGGCTCTCAACAGAAATGCTGCCCTTTACACAGGTAAGCGTAACCCACCAGCTCAGGTTCCTGATGGCAGGTGGCTGGAGTCACTTGGGACTCTCAAACCTGCCTGACTTTACGGAGGTGGCAGCTTCGGTCTCAGAGGTATCCTGCGCAATACGGAATTTCTGCAGGCAGCCAGCCACTAAGGGCCCTTGGGCCAGAAGACCAATGCTAGTCCTTTAAAAAGCTAAGTGTAACTCAGACGCCCAGGTCCCTGATGGCAGGTAGCAGGGGACACGTGCCGAGGACAAAGCGGCGGGAGTTTGAACTGGTGCCACCTTGGGCCTGGGATGCACCCTGCGCAAGACAGAGTTTCACCAGGCAGCCTGCCACTAAGGGCCCCTGATTCCTGGACACCAACGCCGCCCTTTACACAGGGAAGTGTAACTCACCAGCTCAGGTTCCTGATGGCAGACTGCTGGACACATTGGGGGCCCTCAAAGTAGGCTGACCCTGCAGTGCTGGCAGCTTGGGTCTGGGAGGCATCCTGCGCAATGGAGAGTTTCAGCAGGCAGCCTGCCACTAAGGGCCCCTGATTCCTGGACACCAACGCCGCCCTTTACACAGGGAAGTGTAACCCACCAGCTCAGGTTCTTGATGGAACATTGCTGGGGCCACTTGGCACCTTCAAACCAGCTAGAAACTGCGGTGGTGGCAGCTGGGTTCCCGGAGGCATCCTGTGCAATGCAGAATATGAGGAGCCAGCCGGCCACTAAGGGCCCCCGGGCACTGGACGCAAATGCCCCCCATTGCCCCAGGTAAGTGTAACTCACCAGCTCAGGTTCCTGATGGCACATTGCTGGGGACATTTTGAACCTTCAAAGCAGCCTGACTTTGCAGTGCTGGCAGCTGGCGTCTGGGAGGCATCCTGTGCAATGCAGACTTTCAGATGACAGACAGCTGGCCCCTCTGAACCAGACGCTCCTGAACACTAGTGCAGTCCCTCTTCCCAGGTAAGCAAAACTCAGCAGCCAAGGTTCCTAGTTTCAGATGGCTGGACGTGCTTTGCAGTCTCAAACAAGATCAACTAGGCACAGGTGGCAGCTTGGTGCTGGGAGGGATCCTGAGCAATGCAGAATTTGAGCAGACAGCCGGCCACTAAGGGCCCCTGTGCCCTGGACACTAATGCCGCCCATTACCCCAGGTAAGTGTAACTCACCAGCTCCGGTTCCTGATGGCAGATTGCTGGGGACATTTCAGACCCTCAGACCAGCCTGACTTTGCAGTGGTGGCAGCGTGGGTCTGGCATGCATACTGTGCAATGCAGAATTTCATCAGACAGCCGGTCACTAAGGGCCCATGAGTTCTTGACGCCAATGTTTCCCTTTACACAGGGAAGTGTAACTCACCAGCTCCGGTTCCTGATGGCAGATTGCTGGGGACATTTCGGACCCTCAAACCAGCCAGACTCTGCGGTGCTGGCAGCTTGGGTCCGGGAGGTATCCTGCGCAATGCGGAATTTCTGCAGGCAGCCAGCCACTAAGGGCCCTTGGGCCTGAAGACCAATGCTAGTCCTTTAAAAAGCTAAGTGTAACTCAGACGCCCAGGTCCCTGATGGCAGGTAGCAGGGGACACGTGCCGAGGACAAAGCGGCGGGAGTTTGAACTGGTGCCACCTTGGGCCTGGGATGCACCCTGCGCAAGACAGAATTTCAGCACGCAGCCGGCCACTCCAGGCAAGGGCTCCTGAACAACAAGGCCAGCCCTTTCCCAGAAAAAGAAATCTCAGCAGCCCAGGCTCCTGAGAGAAGATTGCTGGACCCATATGGGACCCTCAAACCAGCCTGACTTTGCCGTGGTGGCAGCTTGGGTCCGGAAGGCCTGCTGCGCAATGCAGAGTTTCAGCAGGCAGCCTGCCACTAAGGGCCCCTGATTCCTGGACACCAACACCGCCCTTTACACAGGGAAGTGTAACTCACCAGCTCAGGTTCCTGATGGCACATTGCTGGGGACATTTTGAACCTTCAAAGCAGCCTGACTTTGCAGTGCTGTCAGCTGGCGTCTGGGAGGCATCCTGTGCAATGCAGACTTTCAGATGACAGACAGCTGGCCCCTCTGAACCAGACGCTCCTGAACACTAGTGCAGTCCCTCTTCCCAGGTAAGCAAAACTCAGCAGCCAAGGTTCCTAGTTTCAGATGGCTGGACGTGCTTTGCAGTCTCAAACAAGATCAACTAGGCACAGGTGGCAGCTTGGTGCTGGGAGGGATCCTGAGCAATGCAGAATTTGAAAAGACAGCCGGCCACTAAGGGCCCCTGTGCCCTGGACACTAATGCCGCCCATTACCCCAGGTAAGTGTAACTCACCAGCTCCGGTTCCTGATGGCAGATTAATGGGGCCATTTGGCACCCTCAAAGCAGCCTGACTGTGCGGCGGTGACAGCTTGGGTCCGGGAGGCCTCCTGCGCAATGCAGAATTTCAGCAGGCAGACGGCCACAAAGGGCCCCTGGGCTCTCAACAGAAATGCTGCCCTTTACACAGGTAAGCGTAACCCACCAGCTCAGGTTCCTGAGGGCAGGTGGCTGGAGTCACTTGGGACTCTCAAACCTGCCTGACTTTACAGAGGTGGAAGCTTGGGTCTCAGAGGTATCCTGCACAATGCAGAATTTCAGCAGGCAGACGGCCAGCCCCTCTTGGCCAGAGGCTCCCGAAAACTAAGGCTGACCCTTTCTCCAGTTAAGCAAAACTCAGACGCCCAGGGTCCTGGTGGCATATTGCTTGAGGGGCTTGGGACGCTCAAACAAGCTCAACTCAGCACAGGAAGCAGCTTGGGGCTGGGAGTCATCCTGCGCAGTGAAGAATTTCATGAGCCAGGCGTTCACTAAGGGCCCCAGGACCCTGGACACCAATGCCGCCCATTACACAGGGAAGTGTAACTCACCAGCTCAGGTTCCTGATGGCAGATTGACAGAGCCATTTGGGACCTAAAATCCAGCCTGACTCTGCGGTGGTGGCAGCTTAGGTCCGGGGGGCATCCTACCCAATGGAGAATTTCAGCAGGCAGCCGGCCACAAAGGGCCCTTGACCTCTGAACAGAAGTGCTGCCCTTTACACAGGTAAGGGTAACTCACCAGCTCAGGTTCGTGATGGAAGATTGCTGGGGCCATTTGGGAATCTGAAACCAGACGGATCCTGCGGTGGTGGCAGCTTGGGTCTGGGAGGCATCCTGCGCAATGCAGAGTTTCAGCAGGCAGCCTGCCACTAAGGGCCCCTGATTCCTGGACACCAACGCCGCCCTTTACACAGGGAAGTGTAACTCACCAGCTCAGGTTCCTGATGGCACATTGCTGGGGACATTTTGAACCCTCAAAGCAGCCTGACTCTGCGGCGGTGACAGCTTGTGTCCGGGTGGCATCCTGCGCAATGCAGAATTTGAAGAGGCAGCCGGCCACAAAGGGCCCCTGGGCTCTCAACAGAAATGCTGCCCTTTACACAGGTAAACGTAACCCACCAGCTCAGGTTCCTGAGGGCAGGTGGCTGGAGTCACTTGGGACTCTCAAACCTGCCTGACTTTACAGAGGTGGCAGCTTGGGTCTCAGAAGTATCCTGCAAAATGCAGAATTTCAGCAAGCAGACACCCAGCCCCTCTTGGCCAGAGGCTCCTGAAAACTAAGGCTGACCCTTTCTCCAGTTAAGCAAAACTCAGACGCCCAGGGTCCTGGTGGCATATTGCTTGAGGGGCTTGGGACGCTCAAACAAGCTCAACTCAGCACAGGAAGCAGCTTGGGGCTGGGAGTCATCCTGCACAGTGAAGAATTTCATGAGCCAGGCGTTCACTAAGGGCCCCAGGACCCTGGACACCAATGCCGCCCTTTACACAGGGAAGTGTAACTCACCAGCTCAGGTTCTTGATGGAACATTGCTGGGGCCACTTGGCACCCTCAAACCAGCCAGACACTGCGGTGGTGGCAGCTGGGTTCCGGGAGGCATCCTGTGCAATGCAGAATATGAGGAGCCAGCCGGCCACTAAGGGCCCCCGGGCACTGGACGCAAATGCCCCCCATTGCCCCAGGTATGTGTAACTCACCAGCTCAGGTTCCTGATGGCACGTTGCTGGGGACATTTTGAACCTTCAAAGCAGCCTGACTTTGCAGTGCTGGCAGCTGGCGTCTGGGAGGCATCCTGTGCAATGCAGAATTTCAGATGACAGACAGCTGGCCCCTCTGAACCAGACGCTCCTGAACACTAGTGCAGTCCCTCTTCCCAGGTAAGCAAAACTCAGCAGCCAAGGTTCCTAGTTTCAGATGGCTGGAGGTGCTTTGCAGTCTCAAACAAGATCAACTAGGCACAGGTGGCAGCTTGGTGCTGGGAGGGATCCTGAGCAATGCAGAGTTTGAGCAGACAGCCGGCCACTAAGGGCCTCTGCGCCCTGGACACTAATGCCGCCTGTTACCCCAGGTAAGTGTAACTCACCAGCTCCGGTTCCTGATGGCAGATTGCTGGGGACATTTCAGACCCTCAGACCAGCCTGACTTTGCAGTGGTGGCAGCGTGGGTCTGGCATGCATACTGTGCAATGCAGAATTTCATCAGACAGCCGGTCACTAAGGGCCCATGAGACCTCGACACCAATGCTTCCCTTTACACAGGGAAGTGTAACTCACCACCTCCGGTTCCTGATGGCAGATTGCTGGGGATATTTCGGACCCTCAAACCAGCCTGACTCTGCCGTGCTGGCAGCTTGGGTCCGGGAGGCATCCTGTGCAATGCAGAATTTCAGCAGGCAGACGGCCAGCCCCTCTTGGCCACAGGCTCCCGAAAACTAAGGCTGACCCTTTCTCCAGTTAAGCAAAACTCAGACGCCCAGGTTCCTGGTGGCATATTGCTTGAGGGGCTTGGGACGCTCAAACAAGCTCAACTCAGCACAGGAAGCAGCTTGGGGCTGGGAGTCATCCTGCGCAGTGAAGAATTTCATGAGCCAGGCGTTCACTAAGGGCCCCAGGACCCTGGACACCAATGCCGCCCATTACACAGGGAAGTGTAACTCACCAGCTCAGCTTCCTGATGGCAGATTGACAGAGCCATTTGGGACCTAAAATCCAGCCTGACTCTGCGGTGGTGGCAGCTTAGGTCCGGGGGGCATCCTACCCAATGGAGAATTTCAGCAGGCAGCCGGCCACAAAGGGCCCTTGACCTCTGAACAGAAGTGCTGCCCTTTACACAGGTAAGGGTAACTCACCAGCTCAGGTTCGTGATGGAAGATTGCTGGGGCCATTTGGGAATCTGAAACCAGACGGATCCTGCGGTGGTGGCAGCTTGGGTCTGGGAGGCATCCTGCGCAATGCAGAGTTTCAGCAGGCAGCCTGCCACTAAGGGCCCCTGATTCCTGGACACCAACGCCGCCCTTTACACAGGGAAGTGTAACTCACCAGCTCAGGTTCCTGATGGCACATTGCTGGGGACATTTTGAACCCTCAAAGCAGCCTGACTCTGCGGCGGTGACAGCTTGTGTCCGGGTGGCATCCTGCGCAATGCAGAATTTGAAGAGGCAGCCGGCCACAAAGGGCCCCTGGGCTCTCAACAGAAATGCTGCCCTTTACACAGGTAAACGTAACCCACCAGCTCAGGTTCCTGAGGGCAGGTGGCTGGAGTCACTTGGGACTCTCAAACCTGCCTGACTTTACAGAGGTGGCAGCTTGGGTCTCAGAAGTATCCTGCAAAATGCAGAATTTCAGCAAGCAGACACCCAGCCCCTCTTGGCCAGAGGCTCCTGAAAACTAAGGCTGACCCTTTCTCCAGTTAAGCAAAACTCAGACGCCCAGGGTCCTGGTGGCATATTGCTTGAGGGGCTTGGGACGCTCAAACAAGCTCAACTCAGCACAGGAAGCAGCTTGGGGCTGGGAGTCATCCTGCACAGTGAAGAATTTCATGAGCCAGGCGTTCACTAAGGGCCCCAGGACCCTGGACACCAATGCCGCCCTTTACACAGGGAAGTGTAACTCACCAGCTCAGGTTCTTGATGGAACATTGCTGGGGCCACTTGGCACCCTCAAACCAGCCAGACACTGCGGTGGTGGCAGCTGGGTTCCGGGAGGCATCCTGTGCAATGCAGAATATGAGGAGCCAGCCGGCCACTAAGGGCCCCCGGGCACTGGACGCAAATGCCCCCCATTGCCCCAGGTAAGTGTAACTCACCAGCTCAGGTTCCTGATGGCACATTGCTGGGGACATTTTGAACCTTCAAAGCAGCCTGACTTTGCAGTGCTGGCAGCTGGGGTCTGGGAGGCATCCTGTGCAATGCAGACTTTCAGATGACAGACAGCTGGCCCCTCTGGACCAGACGCTCCTGAACACTAGTGCAGTCCCTCTTCCCAGGTAAGCAAAACTCAGCAGCCAAGGTTCCTAGTTTCAGATGGCTGGACGTGCTTTGCAGTCTCAAACAAGATCAACTAGGCACAGGTGGCAGCTTGGTGCTGGGAGGGATCCTGAGCAATGCAGAATTTGAGCAGACAGCCAACCACTAAGGGCCCCTGCGCCCTGGACACTAATGCCGCCCATTACCCCAGGTAAGTGTAACTCACCAGCTCCGGTTCCTGATGGCAGATTGCTGGGGACACTTCAGACCCTCGGACCAGCCTGACTTTGCAGTGGTGGCAGCGTGGGTCTGGCATGCATACTGTGCAATGCAGAATTTCAGCAGACAGCCGGTCACTAAGGGCCCATGAGTTCTTGACGCCAACGCCACCCTTTACACAGGGAAGTGTAACTCACCAGCTCAGGTTCCTGATGGCAGATTGACAGGGCCATTTGGGACCTAAAAACCAGCCTGACTCTGCGGTGGTGGCAGCTTGGGTCCGGGGGGCATCCTGCGCAATGCAGAATTTCAGCAGGCAGACGGCCACAAAGGGCCCCTGGGCTCTCAACAGAAATGCTGCCCTTTACACAGGTAAGCGTAACCCACCAGCTCAGGTTCCTGATGGCAGGTGGCTGGAGTCACTTGGGACTCTCAAACCTGCCTGACTTTACGGAGGTGGCAGCTTCGGTCTCAGAGGTATCCTGCGCAATACGGAATTTCTGCAGGCAGCCAGCCACTAAGGGCCCTTGGGCCAGAAGACCAATGCTAGTCCTTTAAAAAGCTAAGTGTAACTCAGACGCCCAGGTCCCTGATGGCAGGTAGCAGGGGACACGTGCCGAGGACAAAGCGGCGGGAGTTTGAACTGGTGCCACCTTGGGCCTGGGATGCACCCTGCGCAAGACAGAGTTTCACCAGGCAGCCTGCCACTAAGGGCCCCTGATTCCTGGACACCAACGCCGCCCTTTACACAGGGAAGTGTAACTCACCAGCTCAGGTTCCTGATGGCAGACTGCTGGACACATTGGGGGCCCTCAAAGTAGGCTGACCCTGCAGTGCTGGCAGCTTGGGTCTGGGAGGCATCCTGCGCAATGGAGAGTTTCAGCAGGCAGCCTGCCACTAAGGGCCCCTGATTCCTGGACACCAACGCCGCCCTTTACACAGGGAAGTGTAACCCACCAGCTCAGGTTCTTGATGGAACATTGCTGGGGCCACTTGGCACCTTCAAACCAGCTAGAAACTGCGGTGGTGGCAGCTGGGTTCCCGGAGGCATCCTGTGCAATGCAGAATATGAGGAGCCAGCCGGCCACTAAGGGCCCCCGGGCACTGGACGCAAATGCCCCCCATTGCCCCAGGTAAGTGTAACTCACCAGCTCAGGTTCCTGATGGCACATTGCTGGGGACATTTTGAACCTTCAAAGCAGCCTGACTTTGCAGTGCTGGCAGCTGGCGTCTGGGAGGCATCCTGTGCAATGCAGACTTTCAGATGACAGACAGCTGGCCCCTCTGAACCAGACGCTCCTGAACACTAGTGCAGTCCCTCTTCCCAGGTAAGCAAAACTCAGCAGCCAAGGTTCCTAGTTTCAGATGGCTGGACGTGCTTTGCAGTCTCAAACAAGATCAACTAGGCACAGGTGGCAGCTTGGTGCTGGGAGGGATCCTGAGCAATGCAGAATTTGAGCAGACAGCCGGCCACTAAGGGCCCCTGTGCCCTGGACACTAATGCCGCCCATTACCCCAGGTAAGTGTAACTCACCAGCTCCGGTTCCTGATGGCAGATTGCTGGGGACATTTCAGACCCTCAGACCAGCCTGACTTTGCAGTGGTGGCAGCGTGGGTCTGGCATGCATACTGTGCAATGCAGAATTTCATCAGACAGCCGGTCACTAAGGGCCCATGAGTTCTTGACGCCAATGTTTCCCTTTACACAGGGAAGTGTAACTCACCAGCTCCGGTTCCTGATGGCAGATTGCTGGGGACATTTCGGACCCTCAAACCAGCCAGACTCTGCGGTGCTGGCAGCTTGGGTCCGGGAGGTATCCTGCGCAATGCGGAATTTCTGCAGGCAGCCAGCCACTAAGGGCCCTTGGGCCTGAAGACCAATGCTAGTCCTTTAAAAAGCTAAGTGTAACTCAGACGCCCAGGTCCCTGATGGCAGGTAGCAGGGGACACGTGCCGAGGACAAAGCGGCGGGAGTTTGAACTGGTGCCACCTTGGGCCTGGGATGCACCCTGCGCAAGACAGAATTTCAGCACGCAGCCGGCCACTCCAGGCAAGGGCTCCTGAACAACAAGGCCAGCCCTTTCCCAGAAAAAGAAATCTCAGCAGCCCAGGCTCCTGAGAGAAGATTGCTGGACCCATATGGGACCCTCAAACCAGCCTGACTTTGCCGTGGTGGCAGCTTGGGTCCGGAAGGCCTGCTGCGCAATGCAGAGTTTCAGCAGGCAGCCTGCCACTAAGGGCCCCTGATTCCTGGACACCAACACCGCCCTTTACACAGGGAAGTGTAACTCACCAGCTCAGGTTCCTGATGGCACATTGCTGGGGACATTTTGAACCTTCAAAGCAGCCTGACTTTGCAGTGCTGTCAGCTGGCGTCTGGGAGGCATCCTGTGCAATGCAGACTTTCAGATGACAGACAGCTGGCCCCTCTGAACCAGACGCTCCTGAACACTAGTGCAGTCCCTCTTCCCAGGTAAGCAAAACTCAGCAGCCAAGGTTCCTAGTTTCAGATGGCTGGACGTGCTTTGCAGTCTCAAACAAGATCAACTAGGCACAGGTGGCAGCTTGGTGCTGGGAGGGATCCTGAGCAATGCAGAATTTGAAAAGACAGCCGGCCACTAAGGGCCCCTGTGCCCTGGACACTAATGCCGCCCATTACCCCAGGTAAGTGTAACTCACCAGCTCCGGTTCCTGATGGCAGATTAATGGGGCCATTTGGCACCCTCAAAGCAGCCTGACTGTGCGGCGGTGACAGCTTGGGTCCGGGAGGCCTCCTGCGCAATGCAGAATTTCAGCAGGCAGACGGCCACAAAGGGCCCCTGGGCTCTCAACAGAAATGCTGCCCTTTACACAGGTAAGCGTAACCCACCAGCTCAGGTTCCTGAGGGCAGGTGGCTGGAGTCACTTGGGACTCTCAAACCTGCCTGACTTTACAGAGGTGGAAGCTTGGGTCTCAGAGGTATCCTGCACAATGCAGAATTTCAGCAGGCAGACGGCCAGCCCCTCTTGGCCAGAGGCTCCCGAAAACTAAGGCTGACCCTTTCTCCAGTTAAGCAAAACTCAGACGCCCAGGGTCCTGGTGGCATATTGCTTGAGGGGCTTGGGACGCTCAAACAAGCTCAACTCAGCACAGGAAGCAGCTTGGGGCTGGGAGTCATCCTGCGCAGTGAAGAATTTCATGAGCCAGGTGTTCACTAAGGGCCCCAGGACCCTGGACACCAATGCCGCCCATTACACAGGGAAGTGTAACTCACCAGCTCAGGTTCCTGATGGCAGATTGACAGAGCCATTTGGGACCTAAAATCCAGCCTGACTCTGCGGTGGTGGCAGCTTAGGTCCGGGGGGCATCCTACCCAATGGAGAATTTCAGCAGGCAGCCGGCCACAAAGGGCCCTTGACCTCTGAACAGAAGTGCTGCCCTTTACACAGGTAAGGGTAACTCACCAGCTCAGGTTCGTGATGGAAGATTGCTGGGGCCATTTGGGAATCTGAAACCAGACGGATCCTGCGGTGGTGGCAGCTTGGGTCTGGGAGGCATCCTGCGCAATGCAGAGTTTCAGCAGGCAGCCTGCCACTAAGGGCCCCTGATTCCTGGACACCAACGCCGCCCTTTACACAGGGAAGTGTAACTCACCAGCTCAGGTTCCTGATGGCACATTGCTGGGGACATTTTGAACCCTCAAAGCAGCCTGACTCTGCGGCGGTGACAGCTTGTGTCCGGGTGGCATCCTGCGCAATGCAGAATTTGAAGAGGCAGCCGGCCACAAAGGGCCCCTGGGCTCTCAACAGAAATGCTGCCCTTTACACAGGTAAACGTAACCCACCAGCTCAGGTTCCTGAGGGCAGGTGGCTGGAGTCACTTGGGACTCTCAAACCTGCCTGACTTTACAGAGGTGGCAGCTTGGGTCTCAGAAGTATCCTGCAAAATGCAGAATTTCAGCAAGCAGACACCCAGCCCCTCTTGGCCAGAGGCTCCTGAAAACTAAGGCTGACCCTTTCTCCAGTTAAGCAAAACTCAGACGCCCAGGGTCCTGGTGGCATATTGCTTGAGGGGCTTGGGACGCTCAAACAAGCTCAACTCAGCACAGGAAGCAGCTTGGGGCTGGGAGTCATCCTGCACAGTGAAGAATTTCATGAGCCAGGCGTTCACTAAGGGCCCCAGGACCCTGGACACCAATGCCGCCCTTTACACAGGGAAGTGTAACTCACCAGCTCAGGTTCTTGATGGAACATTGCTGGGGCCACTTGGCACCCTCAAACCAGCCAGACACTGCGGTGGTGGCAGCTGGGTTCCGGGAGGCATCCTGTGCAATGCAGAATATGAGGAGCCAGCCGGCCACTAAGGGCCCCCGGGCACTGGACGCAAATGCCCCCCATTGCCCCAGGTATGTGTAACTCACCAGCTCAGGTTCCTGATGGCACGTTGCTGGGGACATTTTGAACCTTCAAAGCAGCCTGACTTTGCAGTGCTGGCAGCTGGCGTCTGGGAGGCATCCTGTGCAATGCAGAATTTCAGATGACAGACAGCTGGCCCCTCTGAACCAGACGCTCCTGAACACTAGTGCAGTCCCTCTTCCCAGGTAAGCAAAACTCAGCAGCCAAGGTTCCTAGTTTCAGATGGCTGGAGGTGCTTTGCAGTCTCAAACAAGATCAACTAGGCACAGGTGGCAGCTTGGTGCTGGGAGGGATCCTGAGCAATGCAGAGTTTGAGCAGACAGCCGGCCACTAAGGGCCTCTGCGCCCTGGACACTAATGCCGCCTGTTACCCCAGGTAAGTGTAACTCACCAGCTCCGGTTCCTGATGGCAGATTGCTGGGGACATTTCAGACCCTCAGACCAGCCTGACTTTGCAGTGGTGGCAGCGTGGGTCTGGCATGCATACTGTGCAATGCAGAATTTCATCAGACAGCCGGTCACTAAGGGCCCATGAGACCTCGACACCAATGCTTCCCTTTACACAGGGAAGTGTAACTCACCACCTCCGGTTCCTGATGGCAGATTGCTGGGGATATTTCGGACCCTCAAACCAGCCTGACTCTGCCGTGCTGGCAGCTTGGGTCCGGGAGGCATCCTGTGCAATGCAGAATTTCAGCAGGCAGACGGCCAGCCCCTCTTGGCCACAGGCTCCCGAAAACTAAGGCTGACCCTTTCTCCAGTTAAGCAAAACTCAGACGCCCAGGTTCCTGGTGGCATATTGCTTGAGGGGCTTGGGACGCTCAAACAAGCTCAACTCAGCACAGGAAGCAGCTTGGGGCTGGGAGTCATCCTGCGCAGTGAAGAATTTCATGAGCCAGGCGTTCACTAAGGGCCCCAGGACCCTGGACACCAATGCCGCCCATTACACAGGGAAGTGTAACTCACCAGCTCAGCTTCCTGATGGCAGATTGACAGAGCCATTTGGGACCTAAAATCCAGCCTGACTCTGCGGTGGTGGCAGCTTAGGTCCGGGGGGCATCCTACCCAATGGAGAATTTCAGCAGGCAGCCGGCCACAAAGGGCCCTTGACCTCTGAACAGAAGTGCTGCCCTTTACACAGGTAAGGGTAACTCACCAGCTCAGGTTCGTGATGGAAGATTGCTGGGGCCATTTGGGAATCTGAAACCAGACGGATCCTGCGGTGGTGGCAGCTTGGGTCTGGGAGGCATCCTGCGCAATGCAGAGTTTCAGCAGGCAGCCTGCCACTAAGGGCCCCTGATTCCTGGACACCAACGCCGCCCTTTACACAGGGAAGTGTAACTCACCAGCTCAGGTTCCTGATGGCACATTGCTGGGGACATTTTGAACCCTCAAAGCAGCCTGACTCTGCGGCGGTGACAGCTTGTGTCCGGGTGGCATCCTGCGCAATGCAGAATTTGAAGAGGCAGCCGGCCACAAAGGGCCCCTGGGCTCTCAACAGAAATGCTGCCCTTTACACAGGTAAACGTAACCCACCAGCTCAGGTTCCTGAGGGCAGGTGGCTGGAGTCACTTGGGACTCTCAAACCTGCCTGACTTTACAGAGGTGGCAGCTTGGGTCTCAGAAGTATCCTGCAAAATGCAGAATTTCAGCAAGCAGACACCCAGCCCCTCTTGGCCAGAGGCTCCTGAAAACTAAGGCTGACCCTTTCTCCAGTTAAGCAAAACTCAGACGCCCAGGGTCCTGGTGGCATATTGCTTGAGGGGCTTGGGACGCTCAAACAAGCTCAACTCAGCACAGGAAGCAGCTTGGGGCTGGGAGTCATCCTGCACAGTGAAGAATTTCATGAGCCAGGCGTTCACTAAGGGCCCCAGGACCCTGGACACCAATGCCGCCCTTTACACAGGGAAGTGTAACTCACCAGCTCAGGTTCTTGATGGAACATTGCTGGGGCCACTTGGCACCCTCAAACCAGCCAGACACTGCGGTGGTGGCAGCTGGGTTCCGGGAGGCATCCTGTGCAATGCAGAATATGAGGAGCCAGCCGGCCACTAAGGGCCCCCGGGCACTGGACGCAAATGCCCCCCATTGCCCCAGGTAAGTGTAACTCACCAGCTCAGGTTCCTGATGGCACATTGCTGGGGACATTTTGAACCTTCAAAGCAGCCTGACTTTGCAGTGCTGGCAGCTGGCGTCTGGGAGGCATCCTGTGCAATGCAGACTTTCAGATGACAGACAGCTGGCCCCTCTGGACCAGACGCTCCTGAACACTAGTGCAGTCCCTCTTCCCAGGTAAGCAAAACTCAGCAGCCAAGGTTCCTAGTTTCAGATGGCTGGACGTGCTTTGCAGTCTCAAACAAGATCAACTAGGCACAGGTGGCAGCTTGGTGCTGGGAGGGATCCTGAGCAATGCAGAATTTGAGCAGACAGCCAACCACTAAGGGCCCCTGCGCCCTGGACACTAATGCCGCCCATTACCCCAGGTAAGTGTAACTCACCAGCTCCGGTTCCTGATGGCAGATTGCTGGGGACACTTCAGACCCTCGGACCAGCCTGACTTTGCAGTGGTGGCAGCGTGGGTCTGGCATGCATACTGTGCAATGCAGAATTTCAGCAGACAGCCGGTCACTAAGGGCCCATGAGTTCTTGACGCCAACGCCACCCTTTACACAGGGAAGTGTAACTCACCAGCTCAGGTTCCTGATGGCAGATTGACAGGGCCATTTGGGACCTAAAAACCAGCCTGACTCTGCGGTGGTGGCAGCTTGGGTCCGGGGGGCATCCTGCGCAATGCAGAATTTCAGCAGGCAGACGGCCACAAAGGGCCCCTGGGCTCTCAACAGAAATGCTGCCCTTTACACAGGTAAGCGTAACCCACCAGCTCAGGTTCCTGATGGCAGGTGGCTGGAGTCACTTGGGACTCTCAAACCTGCCTGACTTTACGGAGGTGGCAGCTTCGGTCTCAGAGGTATCCTGCGCAATACGGAATTTCTGCAGGCAGCCAGCCACTAAGGGCCCTTGGGCCAGAAGACCAATGCTAGTCCTTTAAAAAGCTAAGTGTAACTCAGACGCCCAGGTCCCTGATGGCAGGTAGCAGGGGACACGTGCCGAGGACAAAGCGGCGGGAGTTTGAACTGGTGCCACCTTGGGCCTGGGATGCACCCTGCGCAAGACAGAGTTTCACCAGGCAGCCTGCCACTAAGGGCCCCTGATTCCTGGACACCAACGCCGCCCTTTACACAGGGAAGTGTAACTCACCAGCTCAGGTTCCTGATGGCAGACTGCTGGACACATTGGGGGCCCGCAAAGTAGGCTGACCCTGCAGTGCTGGCAGCTTGGGTCTGGGAGGCATCCTGCGCAATGGAGAGTTTCAGCAGGCAGCCTGCCACTAAGGGCCCCTGATTCCTGGACACCAACGCCGCCCTTTACACAGGGAAGTGTAACCCACCAGCTCAGGTTCTTGATGGAACATTGCTGGGGCCACTTGGCACCTTCAAACCAGCTAGAAACTGCGGTGGTGGCAGCTGGGTTCCCGGAGGCATCCTGTGCAATGCAGAATATGAGGAGCCAGCCGGCCACTAAGGGCCCCCGGGCACTGGACGCAAATGCCCCCCATTGCCCCAGGTAAGTGTAACTCACCAGCTCAGGTTCCTGATGGCACATTGCTGGGGACATTTTGAACCTTCAAAGCAGCCTGACTTTGCAGTGCTGGCAGCTGGCGTCTGGGAGGCATCCTGTGCAATGCAGACTTTCAGATGACAGACAGCTGGCCCCTCTGAACCAGACGCTCCTGAACACTAGTGTAGTCCCTCTTCCCAGGTAAGCAAAACTCAGCAGCCAAGGTTCCTAGTTTCAGATGGCTGGACGTGCTTTGCAGTCTCAAACAAGATCAACTAGGCACAGGTGGCAGCTTGGTGCTGGGAGGGATCCTGAGCAATGCAGAATTTGAGCAGACAGCCGGCCACTAAGGGCCCCTGTGCCCTGGACACTAATGCCGCCCATTACCCCAGGTAAGTGTAACTCACCAGCTCCGGTTCCTGATGGCAGATTGCTGGGGACATTTCAGACCCTCAGACCAGCCTGACTTTGCAGTGGTGGCAGCGTGGGTCTGGCATGCATACTGTGCAATGCAGAATTTCATCAGACAGCCGGTCACTAAGGGCCCATGAGTTCTTGACGCCAATGTTTCCCTTTACACAGGGAAGTGTAACTCACCAGCTCCGGTTCCTGATGGCAGATTGCTGGGGACATTTCGGACCCTCAAACCAGCCAGACTCTGCGGTGCTGGCAGCTTGGGTCCGGGAGGTATCCTGCGCAATGCGGAATTTCTGCAGGCAGCCAGCCACTAAGGGCCCTTGGGCCTGAAGACCAATGCTAGTCCTTTAAAAAGCTAAGTGTAACTCAGACGCCCAGGTCCCTGATGGCAGGTAGCAGGGGACACGTGCCGAGGACAAAGCGGCGGGAGTTTGAACTGGTGCCACCTTGGGCCTGGGATGCACCCTGCGCAAGACAGAATTTCAGCACGCAGCCGGCCACTCCAGGCAAGGGCTCCTGAACAACAAGGCCAGCCCTTTCCCAGAAAAAGAAATCTCAGCAGCCCAGGCTCCTGAGAGAAGATTGCTGGACCCATATGGGACCCTCAAACCAGCCTGACTTTGCCGTGGTGGCAGCTTGGGTCCGGAAGGCCTGCTGCGCAATGCAGAGTTTCAGCAGGCAGCCTGCCACTAAGGGCCCCTGATTCCTGGACACCAACACCGCCCTTTACACAGGGAAGTGTAACTCACCAGCTCAGGTTCCTGATGGCACATTGCTGGGGACATTTTGAACCTTCAAAGCAGCCTGACTTTGCAGTGCTGTCAGCTGGCGTCTGGGAGGCATCCTGTGCAATGCAGACTTTCAGATGACAGACAGCTGGCCCCTCTGAACCAGACGCTCCTGAACACTAGTGCAGTCCCTCTTCCCAGGTAAGCAAAACTCAGCAGCCAAGGTTCCTAGTTTCAGATGGCTGGACGTGCTTTGCAGTCTCAAACAAGATCAACTAGGCACAGGTGGCAGCTTGGTGCTGGGAGGGATCCTGAGCAATGCAGAATTTGAAAAGACAGCCGGCCACTAAGGGCCCCTGTGCCCTGGACACTAATGCCGCCCATTACCCCAGGTAAGTGTAACTCACCAGCTCCGGTTCCTGATGGCAGATTAATGGGGCCATTTGGCACCCTCAAAGCAGCCTGACTGTGCGGCGGTGACAGCTTGGGTCCGGGAGGCCTCCTGCGCAATGCAGAATTTCAGCAGGCAGACGGCCACAAAGGGCCCCTGGGCTCTCAACAGAAATGCTGCCCTTTACACAGGTAAGCGTAACCCACCAGCTCAGGTTCCTGAGGGCAGGTGGCTGGAGTCACTTGGGACTCTCAAACCTGCCTGACTTTACAGAGGTGGAAGCTTGGGTCTCAGAGGTATCCTGCACAATGCAGAATTTCAGCAGGCAGACGGCCAGCCCCTCTTGGCCACAGGCTCCCGAAAACTAAGGCTGACCCTTTCTCCAGTTAAGCAAAACTCAGACGCCCAGGGTCCTGGTGGCATATTGCTTGAGGGGCTTGGGACGCTCAAACAAGCTCAACTCAGCACAGGAAGCAGCTTGGGGCTGGGAGTCATCCTGCGCAGTGAAGAATTTCATGAGCCAGGCGTTCACTAAGGGCCCCAGGACCCTGGACACCAATGCCGCCCATTACACAGGGAAGTGTAACTCACCAGCTCAGCTTCCTGATGGCAGATTGACAGAGCCATTTGGGACCTAAAATCCAGCCTGACTCTGCGGTGGTGGCAGCTTAGGTCCGGGGGGCATCCTACCCAATGGAGAATTTCAGCAGGCAGCCGGCCACAAAGGGCCCTTGACCTCTGAACAGAAGTGCTGCCCTTTACACAGGTAAGGGTAACTCACCAGCTCAGGTTCGTGATGGAAGATTGCTGGGGCCATTTGGGAATCTGAAACCAGACGGATCCTGCGGTGGTGGCAGCTTGGGTCTGGGAGGCATCCTGCGCAATGCAGAGTTTCAGCAGGCAGCCTGCCACTAAGGGCCCCTGATTCCTGGACACCAACGCCGCCCTTTACACAGGGAAGTGTAACTCACCAGCTCAGGTTCCTGATGGCACATTGCTGGGGACATTTTGAACCCTCAAAGCAGCCTGACTCTGCGGCGGTGACAGCTTGTGTCCGGGTGGCATCCTGCGCAATGCAGAATTTGAGGAGGCAGCCGGCCACAAAGGGCCCCTGGGCTCTCAACAGAAATGCTGCCCTTTACACAGGTAAACGTAACCCACCAGCTCAGGTTCCTGATGGCAGGTGGCTGGAGTCACTTGGGACTCTCAAACCTGCCTGACTTTACAGAGGTGGCAGCTTGGGTCTCAGAAGTATCCTGCAAAATGCAGAATTTCAGCAAGCAGACACCCAGCCCCTCTTGGCCAGAGGCTCCTGAAAACTAAGGCTGACCCTTTCTCCAGTTAAGCAAAACTCAGACGCCCAGGGTCCTGGTGGCATATTGCTTGAGGGGCTTGGGACGCTCAAACAAGCTCAACTCAGCACAGGAAGCAGCTTGGGGCTGGGAGTCATCCTGCACAGTGAAGAATTTCATGAGCCAGGCGTTCACTAAGGGCCCCAGGACCCTGGACACCAATGCCGCCCTTTACACAGGGAAGTGTAACTCACCAGCTCAGGTTCTTGATGGAACATTGCTGGGGCCACTTGGCACCCTCAAACCAGCCAGACACTGCGGTGGTGGCAGCTGGGTTCCGGGAGGCATCCTGTGCAATGCAGAATATGAGGAGCCAGCCGGCCACTAAGGGCCCCCGGGCACTGGACGCAAATGCCCCCCATTGCCCCAGGTATGTGTAACTCACCAGCTCAGGTTCCTGATGGCACGTTGCTGGGGACATTTTGAACCTTCAAAGCAGCCTGACTTTGCAGTGCTGGCAGCTGGCGTCTGGGAGGCATCCTGTGCAATGCAGAATTTCAGATGACAGACAGCTGGCCCCTCTGAACCAGACGCTCCTGAACACTAGTGCAGTCCCTCTTCCCAGGTAAGCAAAACTCAGCAGCCAAGGTTCCTAGTTTCAGATGGCTGGAGGTGCTTTGCAGTCTCAAACAAGATCAACTAGGCACAGGTCGCAGCTTGGTGCTGGGAGGGATCCTGAGCAATGCAGAGTTTGAGCAGACAGCCGGCCACTAAGGGCCTCTGCGCCCTGGACACTAATGCCGCCTGTTACCCCAGGTAAGTGTAACTCACCAGCTCCGGTTCCTGATGGCAGATTGCTGGGGACATTTCAGACCCTCAGACCAGCCTGACTTTGCAGTGGTGGCAGCGTGGGTCTGGCATGCATACTGTGCAATGCAGAATTTCATCAGACAGCCGGTCACTAAGGGCCCATGAGACCTCGACACCAATGCTTCCCTTTACACAGGGAAGTGTAACTCACCACCTCCGGTTCCTGATGGCAGATTGCTGGGGATATTTCGGACCCTCAAACCAGCCTGACTCTGCCGTGCTGGCAGCTTGGGTCCGGGAGGCATCCTGTGCAATGCAGAATTTCAGCAGGCAGACGGCCAGCCCCTCTTGGCCACAGGCTCCCGAAAACTAAGGCTGACCCTTTCTCCAGTTAAGCAAAACTCAGACGCCCAGGTTCCTGGTGGCATATTGCTTGAGGGGCTTGGGACGCTCAAACAAGCTCAACTCAGCACAGGAAGCAGCTTGGGGCTGGGAGTCATCCTGCGCAGTGAAGAATTTCATGAGCCAGGCGTTCACTAAGGGCCCCAGGACCCTGGACACCAATGCCGCCCATTACACAGGGAAGTGTAACTCACCAGCTCAGCTTCCTGATGGCAGATTGACAGAGCCATTTGGGACCTAAAATCCAGCCTGACTCTGCGGTGGTGGCAGCTTAGGTCCGGGGGGCATCCTACCCAATGGAGAATTTCAGCAGGCAGCCGGCCACAAAGGGCCCTTGACCTCTGAACAGAAGTGCTGCCCTTTACACAGGTAAGGGTAACTCACCAGCTCAGGTTCGTGATGGAAGATTGCTGGGGCCATTTGGGAATCTGAAACCAGACGGATCCTGCGGTGGTGGCAGCTTGGGTCTGGGAGGCATCCTGCGCAATGCAGAGTTTCAGCAGGCAGCCTGCCACTAAGGGCCCCTGATTCCTGGACACCAACGCCGCCCTTTACACAGGGAAGTGTAACTCACCAGCTCAGGTTCCTGATGGCACATTGCTGGGGACATTTTGAACCCTCAAAGCAGCCTGACTCTGCGGCGGTGACAGCTTGTGTCCGGGTGGCATCCTGCGCAATGCAGAATTTGAAGAGGCAGCCGGCCACAAAGGGCCCCTGGGCTCTCAACAGAAATGCTGCCCTTTACACAGGTAAACGTAACCCACCAGCTCAGGTTCCTGAGGGCAGGTGGCTGGAGTCACTTGGGACTCTCAAACCTGCCTGACTTTACAGAGGTGGCAGCTTGGGTCTCAGAAGTATCCTGCAAAATGCAGAATTTCAGCAAGCAGACACCCAGCCCCTCTTGGCCAGAGGCTCCTGAAAACTAAGGCTGACCCTTTCTCCAGTTAAGCAAAACTCAGACGCCCAGGGTCCTGGTGGCATATTGCTTGAGGGGCTTGGGACGCTCAAACAAGCTCAACTCAGCACAGGAAGCAGCTTGGGGCTGGGAGTCATCCTGCACAGTGAAGAATTTCATGAGCCAGGCGTTCACTAAGGGCCCCAGGACCCTGGACACCAATGCCGCCCTTTACACAGGGAAGTGTAACTCACCAGCTCAGGTTCTTGATGGAACATTGCTGGGGCCACTTGGCACCCTCAAACCAGCCAGACACTGCGGTGGTGGCAGCTGGGTTCCGGGAGGCATCCTGTGCAATGCAGAATATGAGGAGCCAGCCGGCCACTAAGGGCCCCCGGGCACTGGACGCAAATGCCCCCCATTGCCCCAGGTAAGTGTAACTCACCAGCTCAGGTTCCTGATGGCACATTGCTGGGGACATTTTCAACCTTCAAAGCAGCCTGACTTTGCAGTGCTGGCAGCTGGGGTCTGGGAGGCATCCTGTGCAATGCAGACTTTCAGATGACAGACAGCTGGCCCCTCTGGACCAGACGCTCCTGAACACTAGTGCAGTCCCTCTTCCCAGGTAAGCAAAACTCAGCAGCCAAGGTTCCTAGTTTCAGATGGCTGGACGTGCTTTGCAGTCTCAAACAAGATCAACTAGGCACAGGTGGCAGCTTGGTGCTGGGAGGGATCCTGAGCAATGCAGAATTTGAGCAGACAGCCAACCACTAAGGGCCCCTGCGCCCTGGACACTAATGCCGCCCATTACCCCAGGTAAGTGTAACTCACCAGCTCCGGTTCCTGATGGCAGATTGCTGGGGACACTTCAGACCCTCAGACCAGCCTGACTTTGCAGTGGTGGCAGCGTGGGTCTGGCATGCATACTGTGCAATGCAGAATTTCAGCAGACAGCCGGTCACTAAGGGCCCATGAGTTCTTGACGCCAACGCCACCCTTTACACAGGGAAGTGTAACTCACCAGCTCAGGTTCCTGATGGCAGATTGACAGGGCCATTTGGGACCTAAAAACCAGCCTGACTCTGCGGTGGTGGCAGCTTGGGTCCGGGGGGCATCCTGCGCAATGCAGAATTTCAGCAGGCAGACGGCCACAAAGGGCCCCTGGGCTCTCAACAGAAATGCTGCCCTTTACACAGGTAAGCGTAACCCACCAGCTCAGGTTCCTGATGGCAGGTGGCTGGAGTCACTTGGGACTCTCAAACCTGCCTGACTTTACGGAGGTGGCAGCTTCGGTCTCAGAGGTATCCTGCGCAATACGGAATTTCTGCAGGCAGCCAGCCACTAAGGGCCCTTGGGCCAGAAGACCAATGCTAGTCCTTTAAAAAGCTAAGTGTAACTCAGACGCCCAGGTCCCTGATGGCAGGTAGCAGGGGACACGTGCCGAGGACAAAGCGGCGGGAGTTTGAACTGGTGCCACCTTGGGCCTGGGATGCACCCTGCGCAAGACAGAGTTTCACCAGGCAGCCTGCCACTAAGGGCCCCTGATTCCTGGACACCAACGCCGCCCTTTACACAGGGAAGTGTAACTCACCAGCTCAGGTTCCTGATGGCAGACTGCTGGACACATTGGGGGCCCTCAAAGTAGGCTGACCCTGCAGTGCTGGCAGCTTGGGTCTGGGAGGCATCCTGCGCAATGGAGAGTTTCAGCAGGCAGCCTGCCACTAAGGGCCCCTGATTCCTGGACACCAACGCCGCCCTTTACACAGGGAAGTGTAACCCACCAGCTCAGGTTCTTGATGGAACATTGCTGGGGCCACTTGGCACCTTCAAACCAGCTAGAAACTGCGGTGGTGGCAGCTGGGTTCCCGGAGGCATCCTGTGCAATGCAGAATATGAGGAGCCAGCCGGCCACTAAGGGCCCCCGGGCACTGGACGCAAATGCCCCCCATTGCCCCAGGTAAGTGTAACTCACCAGCTCAGGTTCCTGATGGCACATTGCTGGGGACATTTTGAACCTTCAAAGCAGCCTGACTTTGCAGTGCTGGCAGCTGGCGTCTGGGAGGCATCCTGTGCAATGCAGACTTTCAGATGACAGACAGCTGGCCCCTCTGAACCAGACGCTCCTGAACACTAGTGCAGTCCCTCTTCCCAGGTAAGCAAAACTCAGCAGCCAAGGTTCCTAGTTTCAGATGGCTGGACGTGCTTTGCAGTCTCAAACAAGATCAACTAGGCACAGGTGGCAGCTTGGTGCTGGGAGGGATCCTGAGCAATGCAGAATTTGAGCAGACAGCCGGCCACTAAGGGCCCCTGTGCCCTGGACACTAATGCCGCCCATTACCCCAGGTAAGTGTAACTCACCAGCTCCGGTTCCTGATGGCAGATTGCTGGGGACATTTCAGACCCTCAGACCAGCCTGACTTTGCAGTGGTGGCAGCGTGGGTCTGGCATGCATACTGTGCAATGCAGAATTTCATCAGACAGCCGGTCACTAAGGGCCCATGAGTTCTTGACGCCAATGTTTCCCTTTACACAGGGAAGTGTAACTCACCAGCTCCGGTTCCTGATGGCAGATTGCTGGGGACATTTCGGACCCTCAAACCAGCCAGACTCTGCGGTGCTGGCAGCTTGGGTCCGGGAGGTATCCTGCGCAATGCGGAATTTCTGCAGGCAGCCAGCCACTAAGGGCCCTTGGGCCTGAAGACCAATGCTAGTCCTTTAAAAAGCTAAGTGTAACTCAGACGCCCAGGTCCCTGATGGCAGGTAGCAGGGGACACGTGCCGAGGACAAAGCGGCGGGAGTTTGAACTGGTGCCACCTTGGGCCTGGGATGCACCCTGCGCAAGACAGAATTTCAGCACGCAGCCGGCCACTCCAGGCAAGGGCTCCTGAACAACAAGGCCAGCCCTTTCCCAGAAAAAGAAATCTCAGCAGCCCAGGCTCCTGAGAGAAGATTGCTGGACCCATATGGGACCCTCAAACCAGCCTGACTTTGCCGTGGTGGCAGCTTGGGTCCGGAAGGCCTGCTGCGCAATGCAGAGTTTCAGCAGGCAGCCTGCCACTAAGGGCCCCTGATTCCTGGACACCAACACCGCCCTTTACACAGGGAAGTGTAACTCACCAGCTCAGGTTCCTGATGGCACATTGCTGGGGACATTTTGAACCTTCAAAGCAGCCTGACTTTGCAGTGCTGGCAGCTGGCGTCTGGGAGGCATCCTGTGCAATGCAGACTTTCAGATGACAGACAGCTGGCCCCTCTGAACCAGACGCTCCTGAACACTAGTGCAGTCCCTCTTCCCAGGTAAGCAAAACTCAGCAGCCAAGGTTCCTAGTTTCAGATGGCTGGACGTGCTTTGCAGTCTCAAACAAGATCAACTAGGCACAGGTGGCAGCTTGGTGCTGGGAGGGATCCTGAGCAATGCAGAATTTGAAAAGACAGCCGGCCACTAAGGGCCCCTGTGCCCTGGACACTAATGCCGCCCATTACCCCAGGTAAGTGTAACTCACCAGCTCCGGTTCCTGATGGCAGATTAATGGGGCCATTTGGCACCCTCAAAGCAGCCTGACTGTGCGGCGGTGACAGCTTGGGTCCGGGAGGCCTCCTGCGCAATGCAGAATTTCAGCAGGCAGACGGCCACAAAGGGCCCCTGGGCTCTCAACAGAAATGCTGCCCTTTACACAGGTAAGCGTAACCCACCAGCTCAGGTTCCTGAGGGCAGGTGGCTGGAGTCACTTGGGACTCTCAAACCTGCCTGACTTTACAGAGGTGGAAGCTTGGGTCTCAGAGGTATCCTGCACAATGCAGAATTTCAGCAGGCAGACGGCCAGCCCCTCTTGGCCAGAGGCTCCCGAAAACTAAGGCTGACCCTTTCTCCAGTTAAGCAAAACTCAGACGCCCAGGGTCCTGGTGGCATATTGCTTGAGGGGCTTGGGACGCTCAAACAAGCTCAACTCAGCACAGGAAGCAGCTTGGGGCTGGGAGTCATCCTGCGCAGTGAAGAATTTCATGAGCCAGGCGTTCACTAAGGGCCCCAGGACCCTGGACACCAATGCCGCCCATTACACAGGGAAGTGTAACTCACCAGCTCAGGTTCCTGATGGCAGATTGACAGAGCCATTTGGGACCTAAAATCCAGCCTGACTCTGCGGTGGTGGCAGCTTAGGTCCGGGGGGCATCCTACCCAATGGAGAATTTCAGCAGGCAGCCGGCCACAAAGGGCCCTTGACCTCTGAACAGAAGTGCTGCCCTTTACACAGGTAAGGGTAACTCACCAGCTCAGGTTCGTGATGGAAGATTGCTGGGGCCATTTGGGAATCTGAAACCAGACGGATCCTGCGGTGGTGGCAGCTTGGGTCTGGGAGGCATCCTGCGCAATGCAGAGTTTCAGCAGGCAGCCTGCCACTAAGGGCCCCTGATTCCTGGACACCAACGCCGCCCTTTACACAGGGAAGTGTAACTCACCAGCTCAGGTTCCTGATGGCACATTGCTGGGGACATTTTGAACCCTCAAAGCAGCCTGACTCTGCGGCGGTGACAGCTTGTGTCCGGGTGGCATCCTGCGCAATGCAGAATTTGAGGAGGCAGCCGGCCACAAAGGGCCCCTGGGCTCTCAACAGAAATGCTGCCCTTTACACAGGTAAACGTAACCCACCAGCTCAGGTTCCTGATGGCAGGTGGCTGGAGTCACTTGGGACTCTCAAACCTGCCTGACTTTACAGAGGTGGCAGCTTGGGTCTCAGAAGTATCCTGCAAAATGCAGAATTTCAGCAAGCAGACACCCAGCCCCTCTTGGCCAGAGGCTCCTGAAAACTAAGGCTGACCCTTTCTCCAGTTAAGCAAAACTCAGACGCCCAGGGTCCTGGTGGCATATTGCTTGAGGGGCTTGGGACGCTCAAACAAGCTCAACTCAGCACAGGAAGCAGCTTGGGGCTGGGAGTCATCCTGCACAGTGAAGAATTTCATGAGCCAGGCGTTCACTAAGGGCCCCAGGACCCTGGACACCAATGCCGCCCTTTACACAGGGAAGTGTAACTCACCAGCTCAGGTTCTTGATGGAACATTGCTGGGGCCACTTGGCACCCTCAAACCAGCCAGACACTGCGGTGGTGGCAGCTGGGTTCCGGGAGGCATCCTGTGCAATGCAGAATATGAGGAGCCAGCCGGCCACTAAGGGCCCCCGGGCACTGGACGCAAATGCCCCCCATTGCCCCAGGTATGTGTAACTCACCAGCTCAGGTTCCTGATGGCACGTTGCTGGGGACATTTTGAACCTTCAAAGCAGCCTGACTTTGCAGTGCTGGCAGCTGGCGTCTGGGAGGCATCCTGTGCAATGCAGAATTTCAGATGACAGACAGCTGGCCCCTCTGAACCAGACGCTCCTGAACACTAGTGCAGTCCCTCTTCCCAGGTAAGCAAAACTCAGCAGCCAAGGTTCCTAGTTTCAGATGGCTGGAGGTGCTTTGCAGTCTCAAACAAGATCAACTAGGCACAGGTCGCAGCTTGGTGCTGGGAGGGATCCTGAGCAATGCAGAGTTTGAGCAGACAGCCGGCCACTAAGGGCCTCTGCGCCCTGGACACTAATGCCGCCTGTTACCCCAGGTAAGTGTAACTCACCAGCTCCGGTTCCTGATGGCAGATTGCTGGGGACATTTCAGACCCTCAGACCAGCCTGACTTTGCAGTGGTGGCAGCGTGGGTCTGGCATGCATACTGTGCAATGCAGAATTTCATCAGACAGCCGGTCACTAAGGGCCCATGAGACCTCGACACCAATGCTTCCCTTTACACAGGGAAGTGTAACTCACCACCTCCGGTTCCTGATGGCAGATTGCTGGGGATATTTCGGACCCTCAAACCAGCCTGACTCTGCCGTGCTGGCAGCTTGGGTCCGGGAGGCATCCTGTGCAATGCAGAATTTCAGCAGGCAGACGGCCAGCCCCTCTTGGCCACAGGCTCCCGAAAACTAAGGCTGACCCTTTCTCCAGTTAAGCAAAACTCAGACGCCCAGGTTCCTGGTGGCATATTGCTTGAGGGGCTTGGGACGCTCAAACAAGCTCAACTCAGCACAGGAAGCAGCTTGGGGCTGGGAGTCATCCTGCGCAGTGAAGAATTTCATGAGCCAGGCGTTCACTAAGGGCCCCAGGACCCTGGACACCAATGCCGCCCATTACACAGGGAAGTGTAACTCACCAGCTCAGGTTCCTGATGGCAGATTGACAGAGCCATTTGGGACCTAAAATCCAGCCTGACTCTGCGGTGGTGGCAGCTTAGGTCCGGGGGGCATCCTACCCAATGGAGAATTTCAGCAGGCAGCCGGCCACAAAGGGCCCTTGACCTCTGAACAGAAGTGCTGCCCTTTACACAGGTAAGGGTAACTCACCAGCTCAGGTTCGTGATGGAAGATTGCTGGGGCCATTTGGGAATCTGAAACCAGACGGATCCTGCGGTGGTGGCAGCTTGGGTCTGGGAGGCATCCTGCGCAATGCAGAGTTTCAGCAGGCAGCCTGCCACTAAGGGCCCCTGATTCCTGGACACCAACGCCGCCCTTTACACAGGGAAGTGTAACTCACCAGCTCAGGTTCCTGATGGCACATTGCTGGGGACATTTTGAACCCTCAAAGCAGCCTGACTCTGCGGCGGTGACAGCTTGTGTCCGGGTGGCATCCTGCGCAATGCAGAATTTGAGGAGGCAGCCGGCCACAAAGGGCCCCTGGGCTCTCAACAGAAATGCTGCCCTTTACACAGGTAAACGTAACCCACCAGCTCAGGTTCCTGAGGGCAGGTGGCTGGAGTCACTTGGGACTCTCAAACCTGCCTGACTTTACAGAGGTGGCAGCTTGGGTCTCAGAAGTATCCTGCAAAATGCAGAATTTCAGCAAGCAGACACCCAGCCCCTCTTGGCCAGAGGCTCCTGAAAACTAAGGCTGACCCTTTCTCCAGTTAAGCAAAACTCAGACGCCCAGGGTCCTGGTGGCATATTGCTTGAGGGGCTTGGGACGCTCAAACAAGCTCAACTCAGCACAGGAAGCAGCTTGGGGCTGGGAGTCATCCTGCACAGTGAAGAATTTCATGAGCCAGGCGTTCACTAAGGGCCCCAGGACCCTGGACACCAATGCCGCCCTTTACACAGGGAAGTGTAACTCACCAGCTCAGGTTCTTGATGGAACATTGCTGGGGCCACTTGGCACCCTCAAACCAGCCAGACACTGCGGTGGTGGCAGCTGGGTTCCGGGAGGCATCCTGTGCAATGCAGAATATGAGGAGCCAGCCGGCCACTAAGGGCCCCCGGGCACTGGACGCAAATGCCCCCCATTGCCCCAGGTATGTGTAACTCACCAGCTCAGGTTCCTGATGGCACGTTGCTGGGGACATTTTGAACCTTCAAAGCAGCCTGACTTTGCAGTGCTGGCAGCTGGCGTCTGGGAGGCATCCTGTGCAATGCAGAATTTCAGATGACAGACAGCTGGCCCCTCTGAACCAGACGCTCCTGAACACTAGTGCAGTCCCTCTTCCCAGGTAAGCAAAACTCAGCAGCCAAGGTTCCTAGTTTCAGATGGCTGGAGGTGCTTTGCAGTCTCAAACAAGATCAACTAGGCACAGGTCGCAGCTTGGTGCTGGGAGGGATCCTGAGCAATGCAGAGTTTGAGCAGACAGCCGGCCACTAAGGGCCTCTGCGCCCTGGACACTAATGCCGCCTGTTACCCCAGGTAAGTGTAACTCACCAGCTCCGGTTCCTGATGGCAGATTGCTGGGGACATTTCAGACCCTCAGACCAGCCTGACTTTGCAGTGGTGGCAGCGTGGGTCTGGCATGCATACTGTGCAATGCAGAATTTCATCAGACAGCCGGTCACTAAGGGCCCATGAGACCTCGACACCAATGCTTCCCTTTACACAGGGAAGTGTAACTCACCACCTCCGGTTCCTGATGGCAGATTGCTGGGGATATTTCGGACCCTCAAACCAGCCTGACTCTGCCGTGCTGGCAGCTTGGGTCCGGGAGGCATCCTGTGCAATGCAGAATTTCAGCAGGCAGACGGCCAGCCCCTCTTGGCCACAGGCTCCCGAAAACTAAGGCTGACCCTTTCTCCAGTTAAGCAAAACTCAGACGCCCAGGTTCCTGGTGGCATATTGCTTGAGGGGCTTGGGACGCTCAAACAAGCTCAACTCAGCACAGGAAGCAGCTTGGGGCTGGGAGTCATCCTGCGCAGTGAAGAATTTCATGAGCCAGGCGTTCACTAAGGGCCCCAGGACCCTGGACACCAATGCCGCCCATTACACAGGGAAGTGTAACTCACCAGCTCAGGTTCCTGATGGCAGATTGACAGAGCCATTTGGGACCTAAAATCCAGCCTGACTCTGCGGTGGTGGCAGCTTAGGTCCGGGGGGCATCCTACCCAATGGAGAATTTCAGCAGGCAGCCGGCCACAAAGGGCCCTTGACCTCTGAACAGAAGTGCTGCCCTTTACACAGGTAAGGGTAACTCACCAGCTCAGGTTCGTGATGGAAGATTGCTGGGGCCATTTGGGAATCTGAAACCAGACGGATCCTGCGGTGGTGGCAGCTTGGGTCTGGGAGGCATCCTGCGCAATGCAGAGTTTCAGCAGGCAGCCTGCCACTAAGGGCCCCTGATTCCTGGACACCAACGCCGCCCTTTACACAGGGAAGTGTAACTCACCAGCTCAGGTTCCTGATGGCACATTGCTGGGGACATTTTGAACCCTCAAAGCAGCCTGACTCTGCGGCGGTGACAGCTTGTGTCCGGGTGGCATCCTGCGCAATGCAGAATTTGAAGAGGCAGCCGGCCACAAAGGGCCCCTGGGCTCTCAACAGAAATGCTGCCCTTTACACAGGTAAACGTAACCCACCAGCTCAGGTTCCTGAGGGCAGGTGGCTGGAGTCACTTGGGACTCTCAAACCTGCCTGACTTTACAGAGGTGGCAGCTTGGGTCTCAGAAGTATCCTGCAAAATGCAGAATTTCAGCAAGCAGACACCCAGCCCCTCTTGGCCAGAGGCTCCTGAAAACTAAGGCTGACCCTTTCTCCAGTTAAGCAAAACTCAGACGCCCAGGGTCCTGGTGGCATATTGCTTGAGGGGCTTGGGACGCTCAAACAAGCTCAACTCAGCACAGGAAGCAGCTTGGGGCTGGGAGTCATCCTGCACAGTGAAGAATTTCATGAGCCAGGCGTTCACTAAGGGCCCCAGGACCCTGGACACCAATGCCGCCCTTTACACAGGGAAGTGTAACTCACCAGCTCAGGTTCTTGATGGAACATTGCTGGGGCCACTTGGCACCCTCAAACCAGCCAGACACTGCGGTGGTGGCAGCTGGGTTCCGGGAGGCATCCTGTGCAATGCAGAATATGAGGAGCCAGCCGGCCACTAAGGGCCCCCGGGCACTGGACGCAAATGCCCCCCATTGCCCCAGGTAAGTGTAACTCACCAGCTCAGGTTCCTGATGGCACATTGCTGGGGACATTTTCAACCTTCAAAGCAGCCTGACTTTGCAGTGCTGGCAGCTGGGGTCTGGGAGGCATCCTGTGCAATGCAGACTTTCAGATGACAGACAGCTGGCCCCTCTGGACCAGACGCTCCTGAACACTAGTGCAGTCCCTCTTCCCAGGTAAGCAAAACTCAGCAGCCAAGGTTCCTAGTTTCAGATGGCTGGACGTGCTTTGCAGTCTCAAACAAGATCAACTAGGCACAGGTGGCAGCTTGGTGCTGGGAGGGATCCTGAGCAATGCAGAATTTGAGCAGACAGCCAACCACTAAGGGCCCCTGCGCCCTGGACACTAATGCCGCCCATTACCCCAGGTAAGTGTAACTCACCAGCTCCGGTTCCTGATGGCAGATTGCTGGGGACACTTCAGACCCTCAGACCAGCCTGACTTTGCAGTGGTGGCAGCGTGGGTCTGGCATGCATACTGTGCAATGCAGAATTTCAGCAGACAGCCGGTCACTAAGGGCCCATGAGTTCTTGACGCCAACGCCACCCTTTACACAGGGAAGTGTAACTCACCAGCTCAGGTTCCTGATGGCAGATTGACAGGGCCATTTGGGACCTAAAAACCAGCCTGACTCTGCGGTGGTGGCAGCTTGGGTCCGGGGGGCATCCTGCGCAATGCAGAATTTCAGCAGGCAGACGGCCACAAAGGGCCCCTGGGCTCTCAACAGAAATGCTGCCCTTTACACAGGTAAGCGTAACCCACCAGCTCAGGTTCCTGATGGCAGGTGGCTGGAGTCACTTGGGACTCTCAAACCTGCCTGACTTTACGGAGGTGGCAGCTTCGGTCTCAGAGGTATCCTGCGCAATACGGAATTTCTGCAGGCAGCCAGCCACTAAGGGCCCTTGGGCCAGAAGACCAATGCTAGTCCTTTAAAAAGCTAAGTGTAACTCAGACGCCCAGGTCCCTGATGGCAGGTAGCAGGGGACACGTGCCGAGGACAAAGCGGCGGGAGTTTGAACTGGTGCCACCTTGGGCCTGGGATGCACCCTGCGCAAGACAGAGTTTCACCAGGCAGCCTGCCACTAAGGGCCCCTGATTCCTGGACACCAACGCCGCCCTTTACACAGGGAAGTGTAACTCACCAGCTCAGGTTCCTGATGGCAGACTGCTGGACACATTGGGGGCCCTCAAAGTAGGCTGACCCTGCAGTGCTGGCAGCTTGGGTCTGGGAGGCATCCTGCGCAATGGAGAGTTTCAGCAGGCAGCCTGCCACTAAGGGCCCCTGATTCCTGGACACCAACGCCGCCCTTTACACAGGGAAGTGTAACCCACCAGCTCAGGTTCTTGATGGAACATTGCTGGGGCCACTTGGCACCTTCAAACCAGCTAGAAACTGCGGTGGTGGCAGCTGGGTTCCCGGAGGCATCCTGTGCAATGCAGAATATGAGGAGCCAGCCGGCCACTAAGGGCCCCCGGGCACTGGACGCAAATGCCCCCCATTGCCCCAGGTAAGTGTAACTCACCAGCTCAGGTTCCTGATGGCACATTGCTGGGGACATTTTGAACCTTCAAAGCAGCCTGACTTTGCAGTGCTGGCAGCTGGCGTCTGGGAGGCATCCTGTGCAATGCAGACTTTCAGATGACAGACAGCTGGCCCCTCTGAACCAGACGCTCCTGAACACTAGTGCAGTCCCTCTTCCCAGGTAAGCAAAACTCAGCAGCCAAGGTTCCTAGTTTCAGATGGCTGGACGTGCTTTGCAGTCTCAAACAAGATCAACTAGGCACAGGTGGCAGCTTGGTGCTGGGAGGGATCCTGAGCAATGCAGAATTTGAGCAGACAGCCGGCCACTAAGGGCCCCTGTGCCCTGGACACTAATGCCGCCCATTACCCCAGGTAAGTGTAACTCACCAGCTCCGGTTCCTGATGGCAGATTGCTGGGGACATTTCAGACCCTCAGACCAGCCTGACTTTGCAGTGGTGGCAGCGTGGGTCTGGCATGCATACTGTGCAATGCAGAATTTCATCAGACAGCCGGTCACTAAGGGCCCATGAGTTCTTGACGCCAATGTTTCCCTTTACACAGGGAAGTGTAACTCACCAGCTCCGGTTCCTGATGGCAGATTGCTGGGGACATTTCAGACCCTCAAACCAGCCAGACTCTGCGGTGCTGGCAGCTTGGGTCCGGGAGGCATCCTGCGCAATGCAGAATTTCAGCAGGCAGACGGCCAGCCCCTCTTGGCCAGAGGCTCCTGAAAACTAAGGCTGACCCTTTCTCCAGTTAAGCAAAACTCAGACGCCCAGGTTCCTGGTGGCATATTGCTTGAGGGGCTTGGGACTCTCAAACAAGCTCAGCTCAGCACAGGAAGCAGCTTGGGGCTGGGAGTCATCCTGCACAGTGAAGAATTTCATGAGCCAGGCGTTCACTAAGGGCCCCAGGACCCTGGACACCAATGCCGCCCATTACACAAGGAAGTGTAACTCACCAGCTCAGGTTCGTGATGGAAGATTTCCTGGGCCATTTGGGATCCTGAAACCAGACGGATCCTGCGGTGATGGCTGCTTGGGTCTGGGAGGCATCCTGCGCAATGCAGAATTTCAGCAGGCAGCCTGCCACTAAGGGCCCATGGTTCCTGGACACCAACGCTGCCCTTTACACAGGGAAGTGTAACTCACCAGCTCAGGTTCCTGATGGCAGATTGCTGCACACATTGGGGGCCCTCAAAGTAGGCTCACCCTGCAGGGCTGGCAGCTTGGGTCTGGGAGGCATCCTGCGCAATGCAGAGTTTCAGCAGGCAGCCTGCCACTAAAGGGCCCCTGATTCCTGGACACCAACGCCGCCCTTTACACAGGGAAGTGTAACTCACCAGCTCAGGTTCTTGATGGAACATTGCTGGGGCCACTTGGCACCCTCAAACCAGCCAGACACTGCGGTGGTGGCAGCTGGGTTCCGGGAGGCATCCTGTGCAATGCAGAATATGAGGAGCCAGCCGGCCACTAAGGGCCCCCGGGCACTGGACGCAAATGCCCCCCATTGCCCCAGGTAAGTGTAACTCACCAGCTCAGGTTCCTGATGGCACATTGCTGGGGACATTTTCAACCTTCAAAGCAGCCTGACTTTGCAGTGCTGGCAGCTGGCGTCTGGGAGGCATCCTGTGCAATGCAGAATTTCAGATGACAGACAGCTGGCCCCTCTGTCCTTTCTTTCTTCCTTTCAGTTCCTTTCCTTATTTTCTTTTTTTTCTTTTCTTTCTTTCTTTCCCTGTATATCTAATCTTGGTTTTCCTTTCTAGCTTTAGAATAAAAAAAAGCAGCAGTAGTAGCTTTCAGGCTACCTGGGAGTAAAAAAACCTCCAAAACGAAAATGATTTAAAGAAAAATATTTATTCCCTGGGAGCCTGAAATTTTCTATACTGCTGCACGTGACATAGAGCTTTCATTCCTTCTTATAGATAGTTGATATTATATACTTACTTTATACAGCGCCCCCTGCCGTCTGCCCCGGAGCACTGCAGGCACAGCGATCCCTGCCGCCTGCACAGGCGCACTGCAGGCAAAGCGCTGCGGCGTTGTTCGGTTCTGTTAAATGAAACTCGGCTGAATTCGGCTTGGTCCGGCTCTTGGTCTAAAGTCGTTTCAGTTCGACTCTTCGGCCGAACTCGGCACGGTTCGGCTAAACTCGGTCATATTCGGCACATTGTCTAAATGCGGCCAGTGTCGCCCACATTCAGCTATCGGTTCCAGTCGGCTATCATGGTCTCTTGGTGTAAACTCGGCTGTTTTCGGCCACACTCGTCTATTTTCGGCCGCACTGGGCTCTTCGGTTCAAGTCGGCTGTTTCCGGCCACCCTTGGCTCTTCGGGTAAACTCAGCTATTTCCGGCCACCCTCGGCTCTTCGGGTCAACTCGGCTCTTTTCGGCCACCCTCGGCTCTTCGGGTCAACTCGGCTGTTTTCTGCCACCCTCGGCTCTTCGGCTCTTCGGAACAATTCGGCCCGGCTCGGCTCCCTCAGGGCGCGAAAGCGGCCGTCAGAGGACCCCGGCACAGCGAGGCGTTTACCCCAGATGCCTGTCATAAACCCGCCAAAATACGCCCGCCCGCGGCGCCGCTGAGCCCGCGGCCTGGATCGGGTACACTTGAAATGCCACAGAAAATACCACCGGGGCCGCGCCGGCGTCGATATTCTGTGCAGGCAGTCCAGTTACACCCAACCCGGTCCTCCACTTCCCCGCCCTTTTCGCCGCCATGCTGAGAAGGTCAATTAAAAGTCCGCGACATCCGCGACGCGCCACTCCCAAGGTGGCGGCCTCTCGGTGCAGGGCTGCAGTACCGCGCTCTGCCCACAAGGCGGCAGCACTGCTGCACGCCCCAGCCGGGGGCGCAGCGCGCCTCGGGGCTGCGGGCAGGGAAGGCGGCGAAAAAGAACAGGGGCGGCCCCTGCCGAAAACTGCTCTGAAATAAATGCCCCAAAACAACGGGGAAGAGGAAAAATAAACTTCTGCCTCTAATCTAATAGGATAAAAGACAAAACAAAACACAACACACAAAAAAAACCCCAAAAACCCAACAATTTCTTTTAAAAAATATTTAAATATTTTTTAAAAAGTTTTTTCCTATTAATATTCACATTTCTATTTACAATGTATATTGATGTACACTGTCCATTTATACATTTCTTTTTATAAATACATTTCTATTCCATATTGCATATATCCCTAAAACTTAAATTTATTTGTATATTTTTATACATATTTTTACATAGTAAGTATATATTTCTGTTACGATTTTTACTTCTGTAACACTTGCATTATTTAAAATAAAACCTTTGCCTCCATCCACATTAAAGCCAAAAAGAAGCCCTTTCTTCTCAACGGTATTCAAATATTTTTTAAAATTCTAGTTTTCAGGTTCATATTCATATTTACATTTAAAATGTACACTTATGTATACTGTTATTTGTATTCTTCATTACATCTCTTCCTATTATTGGTATTTCTTTATATTTTGTGTTTTTATATATATATTTATATCTCGATTGTATATCTCCATATTTAGAAATAAATAACAATAATATCTACATTCATATTATTTAAAATAAAAACCCTGCCTCTAACACAATAGGAATAAAAAAAACCCCAACCCTTTGTTGTAAACAATATTTAAATAGACTTTATCCTAAAGTTCAATTTTTATATTCATATTTGTATTTATAAGGTATATTAATGTCTATTGCTTACTTATACATTTATCTTTACCAATGTCAAGTTAAAAATAAATTTATATTCTATATTACATCTGATGCGAGTAGTTATTTATGAATTTTTATATATTTTTATTCATATTTTTTATATTGATTAAATATTTCTGCCTCAAGATTTTTACTTCTGGAACACTTATAATATTCAAAATAAAACCCCTGCCTCTACTTAAATAAAAGCCAAAACATTCCCTTTCTTTTAAGCTATATTTACATATTTTTATATTTATATTCCCATTTATAATTTATATTGCCGTATAATGTTATTTACATTCTACACTACAACTCTTCATATTACTTACATATATTTATATATAAATTTATATTCATATTTTAGCAATTTCTCCTTATATATTTATTACATATTTCTATCTTAAGATCCACATTTCTATATTACTTATATTATTTAAAATAAAACTCCTGCCTCTAACCAAATGAAAAGCAAGGACGCCCCTTTATTTGAACCAGATTTAAAAATGTAGGAAGTAAATTTATTTTTCAAAATTAAAATGATATTCATATGGATATTTTAATTTATTTTATTCATAGATATTATATATATTAGAGAGAATACCTTCTAATATAATAAGAGATCTGTATTTTCTGTATTATAGATTTCTTTTACTTATATTTATTTAAATTAAATATTTATAGAGATTTGTATTTGTATATATATTTGTATATCTGAATTGATATTTTATTTCTATCACTTATTTAAAAACCCCAGCCTATAACCTAATAAAACCCCCCCATTTATTTTAACTCCATTTAAATATTTTCATATTAACTATCTATATTTATGTATCTTTGTGTATATATATATATATAATAGACTATCATTTATCTATATGATGTTACAATTATATACCATGTATTACAGTTTTATGTATGTATCTGTTATCTATATTTATGTTTACCACTCTAATGTTATATTTATTTTTAAATGTATATTTATTTCTATTTTCATCTCTATATTAAACCATACAAGTTCATTAACCCCACGCACCAGAACCACAACAATACCGTACCTTTGTCAGCACCGGCGCGCAGCACATGCTCGTCCCATCGCAGCGCATCAAAACAAAACCCACTGCTATTACTAACGGAACAAACGTCCCACAACGTCATTGAACCCTAATAAAAACTCAAATAAACCTAACTGTCAATAAATTTTAAATCCCACTATAAAGTAGCCCAAAACCTCCGCACATTCTCATCATAAACTTCCTCCTAAACCACTATCTCAAAAACCCCAAAAAACTCAAATACACCTTGAAAATGACACAACTGCTAATAAAAACAAACACCCAGTAAAAATTAAACCAACTCACGAGACTCAAAACTGTACAACTGACCCTAAACATTACTAAAAAAAGTCCCCAAAGCTCTACCTTTATGCTAATGCACAAATAATAACCTATCATCTAGAAAAGTTATTTGAAAAAATTAAAAAAAAATAATTAAAACCATGAAAATCAAAAACCTAAACTATTAAAATACTAAAAAACATCACTACCTAAATTAAAAAACGTATTGCCTAAAAAAACCCACCATATAAATGCCCCTGTCCCAAAAAATAAAAAAAACTATCGAACCAGAAAGAAATCAGAACTTAGGAACACTAAAACCATAGCGTTCAAGAAGTCACACCACATCCCTTATCATACACCAACTACAAACAACAGAAAACAATACAATGAATTCTTAAAAACCACCTTAAAACCACTACATTGAAAAACCTTTCCAAAATTAAAAACTGCATTTAACAAAAGCCATCTCATAAATTCACACCCAAAACTCCAGCAGCCCAGCTGGCCCTACCAAAGCTCTATGTTTATACAGACAGCAAACACAAACAAAAACAAAAATCCCAGTAAAACCCAACCCAAAGAATCCCATTGAAATTAATCCTGCCTCAAATACAAACCAACCCATCCAGAAAGTCAGCTTCACTCAAAAAACAATTTACACAGAGTTAATAATACCAAGAAATAAAACAACACACCATATACCACCAATGAATATAATAGTCAAGTAAAAAAAAAACACTACACCTTTTTCTTTTTATTTCTTAAACTAACTTCTTTTATTAGCTAGAACAAAAGATTTTGCCAGGACTGTAACAACAACAACAACCTCTTTTTCTTCTTCTCCTTCTGAAATGTCCCTTCTCACTCCCAAATTCCTTTCAACTCCTGAGTTTACATCCAAGCAAAAAGCAAAATTCGTGCACTCGTGCTCGTTCGCTGCTTCCGTCAGATTCTCTGTTCCCCTCCGCATCTTCTCACACTTTCAGTCTCCATGCTGTCCCGCCGTGATGAGTCTGACAGAAGAACTGGCACAAGTTAACAGAGCATTTCCCTCCCTCCCTCCCTCTGCTTTCCTCAGCGCATTTCAATCCATCCCAGGCCTGCAACGATGCACCCTCACCCCAAAGCTCACAGCAAGCGTGCAGCAGCTCAGGCTCACCTGGCTCCAGGGCTCTGTGCCTTGGATAGCCGAGGAAACTTCTGATGAGCCTCCGTTCCAATCAACTGGAATGCAAACTCACCTCCATCTCAGAGCCTCAGTGACCTCGGCCAGCCCCTTCCTCGCTTCCCTGGGTCACAATGACTTCCAGGCACAAGGATGCCAAGCAGGTTCTTGTCTTTTCTCTTGAGTGCCAACAGGTCAAATATGTAGGCTTTGACATAACTAATTACCCTCTCTTTGAACTCTCCCAAGGACACTTTTAAAGAAAAGACACAAGATTGCTGCTACAGCCATGTGGGATCGGGAGGAAAGCAGCAAGGATCCCAGGCCAGCGGCGCGGCCGGGCAGTGTCACGTCCCTGCCGCCCTGTGACAGGGCACACGGCTGCAGGGCCCCAGAGCCTGCAGGCCCTGGAGCTGCCGCACGGATGGACCCGGTTCCCTCCCCGGGTGCCCAGAGGGAAACCTGAGGGCAGGTGTCCACCCCGAGGGTGCACCCAGAGCCCCGGGCACGGATGGAGTCACTGGCCGCTCTCTGGGGACGAGACCCTCCCTGCAGGTGACGCTGCCTTGCCCTCTCCCTCCCTGTGGCACAGGCACCTCCAGGCTCCATGACCAGCCTCCTTCCGTCAGCATCCAGGTGCTGTGTCGGAGCCAGAGGGGTCGAGGCTTTCCAGAACCATAGCGTCCTTTAGGCTGCAAAAGCCTTCTAAGGCCATCGAGCCCAGCTGCTGCCCCAGCACTGCCAAGCCCCCACCCAAATCAGGTCCCTAAACACCACATCTTGCCATGCTTCAAATGTCTCCAGCAATGGGGACTGCCCTGGGCAGCCCGCTCCTACGCCTGACCACCCTTTCAGTGAACAAATTGGTCCTCAAAGCCAATCTGAGCCTTCCCTGCTGCAACTTGAGGCCATTTCCTTTTGTCACGGCACTTCTTACCGGGGAGATCTCGGCACTTCAACCTTACCTGCTCCTTCCCTAGGAGCTCTCTGGCTTGCCTGCATGAGAGGAGAAACACTCCCAGCACAGGAACGGCAGCTCAGCAGGTCGCACACCGAGGCAGGGGAGCAGCTGTCCTCACCACAGCTCCCGTGTCAGCTCTCACAGATCGGCTCTGCTCTGCCTCCCGGGGGCAGATCTCTGCTCAGCGCTTCAGAATTGCCTGTTTGGAGGAGGGGGAAAAAACAGCTTAGCCAAGATTTTTATCCAGACTTATCTGATGTCTTTGCCTGCTTTGCCTCTTCCTGACTTCCTCCTGCTAAGAAAACAGCTGCCTTTGGACTTCTAGGGGCAACTGCCCCGTAATGCTTGAAAAGGACCTACAGAAAAGTGCCTCATTTTTCAAGACTCAACCAAGAAGACAGACAACTGCACCTTCTCCATCCCCACTGCCTGCAGAGCTGCCAGGCACCAGGCCAGCTCTGCTCCTGCTTCCAGTTGTTCCCAACCCTGCTGCAAGAACTGAAGGCTGCTTTGGCGTTCCATCGCTCCGCTCCTCCCAAAAAAGATCTTTCAGTGCCGTTCTCCCTCCACGGGAAGGGCCCTTCTGTCTCACACGCTCGGTGACACGAGGCTGCGCCAAGCTGCAGCAGCCTCTGCTCCAGCTGGGAAGGGCTTTCTTCCTCCTCTGGCAACTGGCTGGCACAGGTTGCTCACACATGCTGGGGCTGCCCCATCCCTGCAAGTGTTCCAAGGCCCATTGGTGCTCTGGGATCAGGCTCAGAGCGACCTGGTCCATGGAACCGTGTCCCTGCCCACGGCACCAGGCTCGGAACGAGGTGATCTTTAGAGCCCCTTCCAACCTGAATTATTCCATGACTCTGTGAACTCAAAAAACTCGGGGAATAAATCTGTAAAGTCACTAAATACATAAAAGCATATCCCCATCAGCATAATTTTGAATGAAAAGTATATCTACAAACAGGGAGAAATATTCTATGTATTTGCTCTTGCTACCTTTCAGGCGTAATTTCAGCTATCTCTTCCAGTTTTAAAATATTCTCTTTTGAAATAATAAGCGGTGTTCAAATTTTAGCATTTTTACACTATTGCAGCAGCAAAAATTGCTGACAATCAGGCCGTGTCATTCTTTATGGAGCAGAGCCATCGTGACAGCATTCCTGGGACAGAAATTTTACAGGACGTCACTCCACAGAGAGCACCAAAATCCATATCAGTTGGCAGTTCTGCTCCTCCACATCAGAAAGCTAAACTAGGACAAGACAGCCTCGGGATTCACGAATGGCAAGGCAATAAGAGACACGCCTTAATAATATCATTACAATTTCCACAGATCTGCCACCTGATCTGCGACAGCACAGCACCCTGGCCCAGAGGAAGGTGAGCCTGCCCAGGACAGGGGTGGAACTAGGTCGTTTTCAACATCTCTTCCACCCCAAACCATTCTGCGGTGTGATGACACAGGAGAGTTGTAAGGGAGAAGAAGGATGAATTCCTTTGGAAGGATCATTGTTTGCCTCTCTAGTAGCAGGCTTTGCTGGCAGGATTGTTTTGCTCTTGCACTGACCTTGGCTGAAGGTGCTTCACCCTGCAGAGAGCGGTGACAGCCTGCTGCACACGCTGTTCTTGGGCAGAGCGCACGGAGCCAGAGGGCAAAGAGCCCCCAGCAGGTCCGTGACAGGAGCGGATGCTCCTCCCCACCTTTGGAAATATCCATTAGGGATTTTTCCAGCAGATGGCAACAGCAGACCGGTGTGGACTGCAAGGGCAGACTCTGCGGGCTGCCTGAAACCTGGCTGGGCTCCACCCAAAGCACCTCTCGGGGTCTGCTCCTCCCGCTCCTGGCATTGAGCCTGGCTGGCAGCCCGGGGCATGGTTACTGGAGTACAGAATAAATCAGTGCTGCAGGAAACTGCACAACAAGCTCTGCGGCTCTTGCTGTGTGTGCAGGCCTTAAAACACACCTGGTGCATTTGGAACAGATGAAAATTATGGCTCCCCCTGAATAAACATGATTTCTCTCCTAAATATCATTTTGAAAAATAATACTTCAAGGGGTGATCAGAATGGGAGCGCAGACAAACACCAAGAATAAAAACTACAGCATTTGATGCTTTATCAAAAGGTGTGCCTGCCCTACCGTGTCGGGAAGCTGGACTGCTGGACCCAACTTTGCAGCACATTCTTGTCATTGCTTCTGAGCCACCTTCACCAGCTGCTCTCGTGGCATTTGCCGTGCCATTTGCAAATTACAATACGAGCGAACCTGGAAGGCAAAACACAAGATAAATTTACAGCTGGACGGTCAAATCTTTTTCTCCAAAATGCAATCAATGTACAGCTTTCCCCTTAAGCTGAAGTACAGGCCAAATTCATAGAATCACTCGGGTGAGAGAAGCCCTTCAGGCAGTGAAAACGAGCATTTAGGTGTGGTATGAAGCTTGGGGAGCCCTGAAGAGGCTGTCAAAGTCGACTGATATTCTTTGGAAATTACAAATAAAAAATGGGAGGAATGAATTTACAATGAATCCAGTGCGGAAACGCCGCAAGGGACAGCTTGCAGGGGAGATGCCTGAAAGCCAAAGCTGTGCTTCAGTGGCATCTGAGGTGACAATTTTGCAGAGTGCCTGTACACAAGTTTCTTTTCACTGCGAGCAGTGAGCAGCGGCTCAGAAGACCTGGCTGTAAAAAACACAGGTTATTGTCCCCAAGCACATGCCAGTGGTCTGGAAAAGGGTGACACTCGTTGACATGACTGTTGTGATTGCTCAAGGGGAGAGCTCCTCAGTCCTCCTCACTTCACCGATGCTCCCCCTTGGGGCGCAGGTGAATGGCACCACTGGGCTGTGCTTCACCTCCCTGGGTATATTCTGTGCAGGGAACTGCAGTGCCATTGCAACTTTTCTGCTCTCACATCATTCTTCCAGAGAAAGACAGTACCTTGAAGGGAAAAGTGCCCTGTCCCTGTCCCACTTCCTTTGTCACTTGTGCTAACCCACAGCACACACTCCCTGCACATGTTATCTGAATGTTAACTCTGTTTACAAGTGCTGTGAATAAACCCCAATCCAACTGACAAAGTTCCTCTTTGCTCACATTTCAATACAAGGCTGGAACTATCACCTTGCAAAGAACTCTCCTCTACCAGTGCTAGATGCAAAACCAAAAAGCAAACCTAGGAATGCCTGCCACACTCCAGCACACAAAGCTGCTGCTGCTGCTGCTGCTGCTGCTTTTAATGGCTTAGCCTGAGGGCTTTGCTGCTCTTCCTTTGCTCTGCTAATGGGAAGGACTGGGAGACCTCTTTGAACTAGCTACACATACCAAAGACTGAATAAACAAGTATTCTTCATCCCATTTCTCTTAAGAGTTTGTCCTGACAGATGTCTTCTCCCTCCTGAGGTGTGGATTATAGTTTGTGTTTCCCTTTTTTTCCCCCTTTAGCCCTTGAAGCATTTCACACCCTGCTGGGCAAATGCCCAGAAGTAATCAGACTGACTGAACACGGGGAAACGCAGACAAAAGAAAAGGCTGGAAGCTACTGTTCTTCTCCCAGCTGGCACCGCCAGCTCCTGAGGGCTCAGCCACCACAGCCCACGTTTGTGACAGTACCTGTACGCTCTGGGTGTGTGCAGCCCTTGCGTCCTGCGGCAGCCTGGAGCTGCAGGCTCAGATATCCACCGCGAGCTCCTGGATCCTCCAGGACAAAGCCAGCTCTCCCTGCTGCTCCCGTGTTGCGCTGCCTGTGGAGCAGCGAGGGAAGGAGAGGCACGCAGGTTAGCACGGTGGCAGTGCACGAGCTGCCAGGCGTCACCCATCTGACCCGCACCAAAGAGGAAATCTTAATTTTCAGAACTTCCCATCATGCCACACAAGACACTGAAGCCGTCCAAATCTGGAAGGGATAGCCTGGCATGATGCCCCCCCAGGTCATATCTTACATCAAGAGTTCTTTTTCTCCTGCACAAGGCTCTATATCCTACTTGGACAGATATACAAATATCTATAGAAACTACAGATATTCAATAAGCCATCTTAAATCATAACAGCCAGGCCTCTGTACGACCGTGCTTAACTCCTGCTCAGCTCACGCCATCTCCCCGTTCCTCAGGCATCAGAAACCACTGAAACTCCCGTGTTTTCCTGGGGGCTGCCTGCCTGCAGCTGCCCTCCTCTCACCAACGGGGCCACCTGCCAGGCTCCCCAGGGCACAGCAGCCTCCAAGGGGAGCATTCGTCTGTTTGAGAGGTGATGGAAAGCCTGGGGAAAAAAAAAGCTCAGCGACACTGTGGCTCTGAAGGTGCAAGAATCATTACCCTGGAGACGTGCAGCTCACCTGGTTCATGCTGAGCACGCTCTCTGCTCGCTTCACCTGAGCGTTCAGCTGGAGAGATCCATTTCCACGCGCTGGGCTGGGTCCGTCTCCGTCCCTGCTGCGAGAAGGTGTTCGGGGGGGTGCCGCTGCCCGCTCAGCAGACGCTTCACACACTCTGCCAGCAGCAGGGGCAGCCTTTGAGGCCACACCAGCCTGGCACAGAGTCACTGAGCCATTCTGACTGTGTTAACAGCACCACGGATGAATCCCCATACCCTCGGGCCTTCATTCTCCGGCACCCCGAGCCCCGCGGCTGCGCGGCAAAGAAGGAAAGCGGGCACCGGAAGAGAGGAGCGAGAGCAGGGCATGACAAAGGGCGGCGAGGGAGGGCGGGCTGTGCAGGAAAGCGGCACGGGAAGGGAAAGCCCGGGAGGGGGGGTAGAGGGAGGGTGGACAGAGGAGGCAGAAACGGGGAAGAGAAAGGGAGTAGCGGGGAAGGGGCTGGACAGGAAGGAGCCGGGCTTGTGGGGGGAGAGGGAATGGGGGAAAGGGAGCGAGAGAAGGCGAATACGGGGAGAAGGAAGGAGGGCGAGAGAGAGGGACAGGCGGGGAAGCCTCACAGAGCCCCGGCTGCACCCCGAGCCCGGGCCGGCGCCTCGCCCTGCCCGGGAGGCTGCGCTCGGGGGAGCTGGGCTCGCTCCGGAGTCACTCGGCTCCAGTCGGCTCTTCGGCTAAACTCGGCTATTGTCGGCTAAACTCGGCTATTGGCGGCCGCATTCGGCTGCATTCGTCCCTTCGGCGCGCTTCGGCCCAACTCGGAGCCGCTCTCTGCGCGTTCGGCTGAGCTCGGCTCGGCTCGCCTCCCCCGACGGCGGGCAAGCGGCGCCGCCTCACGTTAAACTCGCCCGACTCGGGGCGCTCCTGCTGCCGCGTCCCGCGGGCGGCCCGGCCATCGCACCGACACGACCGGGAGCGCGGGGTGGCACAGGAGCTCATTGGGCTGTGACCGCACTCGCGCTAATTAGCGCGCACGAGAGCGGCGGGCTCGGTTCGGCCGAGCTCGGCTCCGTTCAGGCAGCCTCGCAAGCCTGGCCTCGGTTCGCTCGAGCCCGTCAGGTTCGGCCGGTCTCGCCTTGGTTCGGCTGAGCTCGTTCCATTCGGCCCAAGGCGGCGTCGTTCAGTCGTGTTCTTATAAATACCTTTCTTTATTGACTGTATATTTCTATATTTAGATTTATACTTCCATAATACTTCTATGATTCCAAATAAAACCCCCGTCTCTAACCAAATAAACAAAAAAAAGCCTTCTTTTGAACGATATTGAAATATTTTTATACTTTTGTATAATTATATTCACATTTATATTTATAGTTTCTTTTGATGCATTATATTCATAATTATATATAATAGATACAAAATTCTAGGAAAGTATTTACTAATTTTTTCTTATAGGTTTAAATTTTATATATATCTGTATATATTTCTATTTCTATACTTAGATTTCTCCCTTTATATTATTTGTAGCTATAATTTTTACAATCAAAACACTGCCTATTGACAAATGAAAAAACCCACTTTGTTTAACTATATTAAAAAATATTTTCATGCTTATAATTGTCATATTTATATTTATAATTTGTTCAGTATTACATGAGAACATACCTGCTCCTGCACTGCAGCGGGGCTCCCTCTCCTGGGGTCCTTGGGGTGCCCCAATGGCATCAGAGCCCCGAGTCTTCATCCCCTTCTCCTCTATTTAGAAACTACACTGGAACTTTTTTCTGGAAACAAAGACATTACCTAAATCCTCTCTCCGTGTCCCAGACAGATGCATATTCAGTTATTAGTTGGCTGGGCAGCAGTTTCTTAAATAGAATGATAAACAAGATGTGAACATTTTAGCTACAAGCAAATAGGCAAATCTGAACAAGGTACTGGTGGCCAACACCAACCACCAAAGTGATTTTGAAGCCATTTTTTAAACAATAAAATAATGATACCACAAAAATTAAGCAAAAAGCTAACTACTGGCTAAGAAAGAAGGAAAAATTAACTTTTGACAGCAACAACGTTCCAACCACACAGGCTTTTTCCCCATGTCATACCTTGTAACTACGTCTCTTGGCAATTCTCATCATGTATCCCAAAAGGAATAAATACCTCAGAGCGTCCTAAAGCAAAAAGCAGCACACGTGAGCCCCTCACACTCCCGGGAGGCCGGCACAGCGTGCACTGAGTCTGCAACAAATTCTGCTCACTGAGGGTCTGCAAACAAAGGTTCAACTGATGAACTGACCTGATTTTAAAGAGAGGTTTTCTAAGCGCTGAAGCACAAAAAAGAACAAGCAGAAACAATTCTTAAAAAAAAACCTGCAAGTTTCGTTTAGCATATATGCGACTGATTTCCACCCTGTGGCTTCTCACTGTGATTCGTCTGCAGGTTCAGGAAGATGACAATGCACACTCTGCCTTCCCTGAGCCCCCCACGGCAGCGGAGCGCTGCTCCGTGCGCTCAGATCATCGGGAACTGGATTACACGTGCCCGGATGGACCGGAACTGCTCTGCTGCAGATTCAGGAGACGATGGCAGAGAGGGGCTGGCCGAGGCGTCGTCCCAATTCCGTTCCTGTGTGACGAGGAGCGGTTTGTTCCCAGCAGCTGCAACAATCCCCAGCTCGCTTCCGTGGTGAGTGCCGATGGCACACAAATGGCAGCCCGAGGAAATCGTGTTCTGGGCTCTAAGTGGTTGGGACAGGGTCCGATTTTTTGTTTTGTATCTGTATGATGATTAGTACGACAGGGCCCTGATCGATGACGTGGCAGCACAGAATTAAAAGCTCCTCAATAGGATTACATCGGCTTCGAGGAAAAGACAAAAGCCTAGGACCATTCTGAAATCTACTTTTAATCCCGAGCACACGGATTGTCACCATGCTGCACCTTCCAGCTTTTCAAAGCAGCTTACTTCTGAAGACCAGGAAACACTGATTTCTACAGAAACAATGGGCAACCCCCAGGCTAATCTCAGCACTACTGTTTAATAGGGGACCTGCCAGCGTGCCAGTCCAGCCTCAAGTGTGCTTTACTTCAGTCTAACATCCCCACAAAATTCTTCTCACGTCTCCCAACCCTGAAATCTTATTTTCCCCTAAAGCTTCTCATCATTAGCAATTTCCAAGTAACATGTTTTTTTTACAGCATTCAAAAATGTCATGCTGGACTGTGCTAGAGAGTAATCTGCAAATATAAGCTTAGCAAAGTTTGAATTGACTTGTCCAGAGAAAAAACCTACAAGCGAACACCTACACCTGCCTAAAAAGAGCTAACAAGCCCCTGGCAGCTGCCAGCATCAAAGCACAGTGGATGTTTCTAACACAGGGTAAGGATAACAATATCACCTTTTGTTCTCTCCAGCTTGTTTTCCCTGCAGTCATATTTCGCTTCTTATGATTTTTTTAGTCTCCGTATCTTCGTGGACAGCACCGAGCCTGAAGACAAGGATACGAGAGTCTTTCCCTGCCGTACGGAGAGAACCAGGAAAACAGTTAAAAAGAGAACAGGGTAGTTTGAAATTCATACTTGCAATGAGAAGCAGCGCCTAACCAACAGAACAAAAGTAAACAAAGCATGGCAGCTCCCTGGGGACAGAAGACTTACAAACTCTCCAGAATTTACAATTCTAGCGACCATCTCCTTTAGGACAGCAGCCAAGTGTCCCATGAGGTGGCGCTACACCAAAGAACAATCTGAGAGGTTCCAAAGAGCGAAATGCACAATATTTTGCAAAGACATAAAATCTTGCAAAACAACAAAAATACAATGGATGTAAACTACAGGGCAAGAGTACAAGTGTTCACTTTAAGAGCTGGAACCATCCAGGTGAGCACCTGATAACTGGATCCTCAGCAGAGTTTGAGCCCTTCAGGACACAGAAGGGGTTTCCCCAGAAATTTCACAGACTGAGTTTTGATAGAAGTACAGTTGCCACATCCTCAGAAACGTCACCCATTCTCCAGGTGTGTGGAGAGAACTGCAAATGGCTCTCACGTAGTTTGAGCTAGTTCTGTAAGGTCTCGGGGTGAATTTCACCAGATGCAACCAAACTGGGCAACTCCCAGTGGGACAGAAGGAACCCAAAGCTTGGGTAAGCAGAGCTGCAGCAAATACTGAGGAAACAAACATAACAGTGTAAAAAATAATAAACCATCCTTTTTTTTTCTCTTGCTTTTGTTTTTTTCTTATTCAGATCAGCATAGCAATTAAAGAGAAAGTGAAAAACTCACCATTACTGAACATTTCATCATCTGCAGGCTGAGCATCCTTAGCATAGAGGACTCCAAAGTTAAAATTCACCGATCCCTGCAAAATAAAACCAAATATTGTATGATAAACAGTCAGACAGCAAACATAAAAATTTGTTTCCTCTAAGGACTTTCAGGTATGTATGTATCTTTGCATACATCCTACACATTAGAACATACACTTTATACCATCACCTAATACATAATCATTTACCTTTAAATTTTGATAGTATAGCATGAATTTTTAACTTAAATTGGTGATCTATTATTATTAAGTTGGTGCTTAAAGTTATTTCTGCTGTCACGTTCAAAAAAACATTAATTTTTTTTACTGTAATGACCAATTGATTTCAAAGTCATCACAAGCCCATCAAAATACAAAGCTCTGTTCACTGGACGGGTCTGTGAGCTAGAAGTAGTTAGGCTTCTACTTCCCTCTTGTTCTTCCAGAGCCAAGAAATCCTGTCAACAAAACCAGGATCTTTAGCCCACTGCTGTGAAAGATTCTACAAGGATGATGGTTTGATTTGTGTTCAGAAGTTTTGATTTGAAATGGCCAGTTCAATGGATAAAGACAGTTTAAGTAGTATTACATTACTGTTATTATTATTTCTATTATTATTTTTACTATTACTACTACTATTATTATCACCTGTTACTGGAAGAAACAGACCAGTAGTACCTATACTTAATTACTTTTATTTCCAGAAAATAATAAAGAAAAAAGAACCAAACCAAAAAAAGTCACTTCCTACCTTTTCTATCAAGGGATGAAAAATTTCTCTTGGGCTCTCCTCCAATTTACTGTTAAATGGAATGTTCTGTGGAACTGCCATTTCTTTCCCAAAATACTAACTTCCAACACTTCCTGAACGTATTTTGTATTTTAAAACAACAGAAGTTAGTGAGACTCTGTGGAGGTCAGGTTTAAATTTCTTTCCTTCTAAAGCACAGAGTTCTGTTCCATCACCCCGCCCTTTGGCTCTACACTGAATCATGGTGAGCATTTGAGGAGTGCTCAATAACCAATTCTATTTCTCTCTTTTTCTAGTTCTCTCTATTCTTAAATAATTCAAATGAAAAATGACAAGTCAAATGAAAAAGTTCAGCCTCAAAGTCACACTTTTTCCCTTTGTCTGGTCAAGAACAGGCTCTATGCTGCCTTCAACGATTAAGACTTGCAAAACCGGTTTTACAGGTTTATCATAAAACCCACAGAAGGCAAGCTCTGAATAACAGGAAAAGGTACACAGGCAAATATCTAAAGGGATCACTTCTTTGGAAATACATACCTTGATAGAGATCGCACTGAGAACCTTTCTGTGGGACTCTAAGGGAGACGTATTTTCCGAGTACCCTGTAAACAAGAAAAGCTACAATATATTACAGGACACCCCCACTTTTTCTACACATTCAAATAGGATTTTTAATAAAAACAATTCAGTTAAAAAAGAAGGAACAAAACCAAGCTAATTTTACTCAGCTATATTTACTCCCGATTTAGAGGGGAAAAAAAAAAAACTCACAGGTGCTCGCCGTGCTCGCCCGGGGCGGCTCCCGCACAGCCCCGCGCGCCCGCCTGGCCCGCCAGCCAGTCATGTGCCGCGTCAGCCGTTGCGTCACGCGCCGCGCCGGCAGCAGGGCCTGCCGGGAGTTGTAGTCTCGGGATGACAGCCACGGCTCCGTCCCCCAGCGCCGGGACCTGCAGTCCCTCCCGGGCATCAAACGGGACCTTCACCCCTGGGCGGGGAAGGACCTGAGGCACCACCGCTCCTCCCGAATGCCCTCTCTTTTTCCCTCCAACCCTTTTTTCTTTTTTCACTCTGTTTTTCACCCCTTCCCTTCCCTCTTGCTCTCCCGCTTCCTTTCCTTTCCTTTCCCTTCCCTTTCCCTTTCTTGTATTTCTGATCTTGGTTTACCTTTCTAGCTTTAGAATAAAAAAACAGCAGTAGAAACTATCAGGCTACCTGGGAGTAAAAAAAAAAAACAACTCCAAAACGAAAAGGATTTAAAGAAAACTATTTATTCCCTGGGAGCCTGAAATTTTCTACTGCTGCACGTGACATAGAGCTTTTATTCCTTCTTATAGAGAGTTGATATTTTCTACTTACTTTATACAGCGCCCCCTGCCGTCTGTCCCGGAGCACTGCAGGCACAGCGATCCCTGCCGTCTGCACAGGCGCACTGCAGGCACAGCGATCCCTGGCGTCTGCACAGGCGCACTGCAGGCACAGCGCCCCCTGCCGTCTGCCTCGGAGCACTGCAGGCACAGCGATCCCTGCCGCCTGCACAGGCGCACTGCAGGCACAGCGCTGCGGCGTTGTTCGGTTCTGTTGAATGAAACTCGGCCGAATTCGGCTTGGTTCGGCTCTTGGTCTAAAGTCGTTTCAGTTCGGCTCTTCGGCCGAACTCGGCACGGTTCGACTAAACTCGGTCATATTGGGCACATTGTCTAAATGCGGCCAGTGTCGGCTACACTCGGCTATCGGTTCCAGTCGGCTATCATGGTCTCTTGGTGTAAACTGGGCGATTTTGGGCCGCCCTGGGCTCTTCGGTTCAAGTCGGCTGTTTTCGGCCACCCTCGGCTCTTCGGGTCAACTCGGCTATTTCCGGCTTCCCTCGGCCCTTCGGGTCAACTCGGCTGTTTTCGGCCACCCTCGGCTCTTCGGCTCTTCGGAACAATTCGGCCCGGCTCGGCTCCCTCAGGGCGCGAAAGCGGCCGTCAGAGGACCCCGGCACAGCGAGGCGTTTACCCCAGATGCCTGGCACAAACCCGCCAAACTACCCCGCCCGCGGCGCCGCTGAGCCCACAGCATGTGTCGGGTACACATGAAACGCCACAGAAAAATCCGTCGGAGCCGCCATGACGTCAGTATTCTGTGCAGGCAGTCCACTTACACCCACCCCGGTCCTCCACTTCCCCGCCCTTTTCGCCGCCATGCTGAGAAGGTCAATTAAAAGTCCGCGACACCCGTGACGCGCCACTCCCAAGGTGGCGGCCTCTCGGTGCAGGGCTGCAGTACCGCGCTCTGCCCACAAGGCGGCAGCACTGCCGCACGCCCCAGCCGGGGGCGCAGCGCGCCTCGGGGCTGCGGGCAGGGAAGGCGGCGAAAAAGAACAGGGGCGGCCCCCGCCGAAAACTGCTCTGAAATAAATGCCCCAAAACAACGGGGAAGAGGAAAAATAAACTTCTGCCTCTAATCTAATAGGATAAAAGACAAAAAAAAACACAACACACAAAAAAAAACCCCAAAAACCCAACAATGTCTTTTAAAAAATATTTAAATATTTTTTAAAAAGTTTTTTCCTATTAATATTCACATTTCTATTTACAATGTATATTGATGTACACTGTCCATTTATACATTTCTTTTTATAAATACATTTCTATTCCATATTGCATATATCCCTAAAACTTAAATTTATTTGTATATTTTTATACATATTTTTACATAGTAAGTATATATTTCTGTTACGATTTTTACTTCTGTAACACTTGCATTATTTAAAATAAAACCTTTGCCTCCATCCACATTAAAGCCAAAAAGAAGCCCTTTCTTCTCAACGGTATTCAAATATTTTTTAAAATTCTAGTTTTCAGGTTCATATTCATATTTACATTTAAAATGTACACTTATGTATACTGTTATTTGTATTCTTCATTACATCTCTTCCTATTATTGGTATTTCTTTATATTTTGTGTTTTTATATATATATTTATATCTCGATTGTATATCTCCATATTTAGAAATAAATAACAATAATATCTACATTCATATTATTTAAAATAAAAACCCTGCCTCTAACACAATAGGAATAAAAAAAACCCCAACCCTTTGTTGTAAACAATATTTAAATAGACTTTATCCTAAAGTTCAATTTTTATATTCATATTTGTATTTATAAGGTATATTAATGTCTATTGCTTACTTATACATTTATCTTTACCAATGTCAAGTTAAAAATAAATTTATATTCTATATTACATCTGATGCGAGTAGTTATTTATGAATTTTTATATATTTTTATTCATATTTTTTATATTGATTAAATATTTCTGCCTCAAGATTTTTACTTCTGGAACACTTATAATATTCAAAATAAAACCCCTGCCTCTACTTAAATAAAAGCCAAAACATTCCCTTTCTTTTAAGCTATATTTACATATTTTTATATTTATATTCCCATTTATAATTTATATTGCCGTATAATGTTATTTACATTCTACACTACAACTCTTCATATTACTTACATATATTTATATATAAATTTATATTCATATTTTAGCAATTTCTCCTTATATATTTATTACATATTTCTATCTTAAGATCCACATTTCTATATTACTTATATTATTTAAAATAAAACTCCTGCCTCTAACCAAATGAAAAGCAAGGACGCCCCTTTATTTGAACCAGATTTAAAAATGTAGGAAGTAAATTTATTTTTCAAAATTAAAATGATATTCATATGGATATTTTAATTTATTTTATTCATAGATATTATATATATTAGAGAGAATACCTTCTAATATAATAAGAGATCTGTATTTTCTGTATTATAGATTTCTTTTACTTATATTTATTTAAATTAAATATTTATAGAGATTTGTATTTGTATATATATTTGTATATCTGAATTGATATTTTATTTCTATCACTTATTTAAAAACCCCAGCCTATAACCTAATAAAACCCCCCCATTTATTTTAACTCCATTTAAATATTTTCATATTAACTATCTATATTTATGTATCTTTGTGTATATATATATATATATATAATAGACTATCATTTATCTATATGATGTTACAATTATATACCATGTATTACAGTTTTATGTATGTATCTGTTATCTATATTTATGTTTACCACTCTAATGTTATATTTATTTTTAAATGTATATTTATTTCTATTTTCATCTCTATATTAAACCATACAAGTTCATTAACCCCACGCACCAGAACCACAACAATACCGTACCTTTGTCAGCACCGGCACGCAGCACATGCTCGTCCCATCGCAGCGCATCAAAACAAAACCCACTGCTATTACTAACGGAACAAACGTCCCACAACGTCATTGAACCCTAATAAAAACTCAAATAAACCTAACTGTCAATAAATTTTAAATCCCACTATAAAGTAGCCCAAAACCTCCGCACATTCTCATCATAAACTTCCTCCTAAACCACTATCTCAAAAACCCCAAAAAACTCAAATACACCTTGAAAATGACACAACTGCTAATAAAAACAAACACCCAGTAAAAATTAAATCAAACCAACTCACGAGACTCAAAACTGTACAACTGACCCTAAACATTACTAAAAAAAGTCCCCAAAGCTCTACCTTTATGCTAATGCACAAATAATAACCTATCATCTAGAAAAGTTATTTGAAAAAATTAAAAAAAAATAATTAAAACCATGAAAATCAAAAACCTAAACTATTAAAATACTAAAAAACATCACTACCTAAATTAAAAAATGTATTGCCTAAAAAAACCCACCATATAAATGCCCCTGTCCCAAAAAATAAAAAAAACTATCGAACCAGAAAGAAATCAGAACTTAGGAACACTAAAACCATAGCGTTCAAGAAGTCACACCACATCCCTTATCATACACCAACTACAAACAACAGAAAACAATACAATGAATTCTTAAAAACCACCTTAAAACCACTACATTGAAAAACCTTTCCAAAATTAAAAACTGCATTTAACAAAAGCCATCTCATAAATTCACACCCAAAACTCCAGCAGCCCAGCTGGCTCTACCAAAGCTCTATGTTTATACAGACAGCAAACACAAACAAAAACAAAAATCCCAGTAAAACCCAACCCAAAGAATCCCATTGAAATTAATCCTGCCTCAAATACAAACCAACCCATCCAGAAAGTCAGCTTCACTCAAAAAACAATTTACACAGAGTTAATAATACCAAGAAATAAAACAACACACCATATACCACCAATGAATATAATAGTCAAGTAAAAAAAAAAAACACTACACCTTTTTCTTTTTATTTCTTAAACTAACTTCTTTTATTAGCTAGAACAAAAGATTTTGCCAGGACTGTAACAACAACAACAACCTCTTTTTCTTCTTCTCCTTCTGAAATGTCCCTTCTCACTCCCAAATTCCTTTCAACTCCTGAGTTTACATCCAAGCAAAAAGCAAAATTCGTGCACTCGTGCTCGTTCGCTGCTCCCGTCAGATTCTCTGTTCCCCTCCGCATCTTCTGACACTTTCAGTCTCCATGCTGTCCCGCCGTGATGAGTCTGACAGAAGAACTGGCACAAGTTAACAGAGCATTTCCCTCCCTCCCTCCCTCTGCTTTCCTCAGCGCATTTCAATCCATCCCAGGCCTGCAACGATGCACCCTCACCCCAAAGCTCACAGCAAGCGTGCAGCAGCTCAGGCTCACCTGGCTCCAGGGCTCTGTGCCTTGGATAGCCGAGGAAACTTCTGATGAGCCTCCGTTCCAATCAACTGGAATGCAAACTCACCTCCATCTCAGAGCCTCAGTGACCTCGGCCAGCCCCTTCCTCGCTTCCCTGGGTCACAATGACTTCCAGGCACAAGGATGCCAAGCAGGTTCTTGTCTTTTCTCTTGAGTGCCAACAGGTCAAATATGTAGGCTTTGACATAACTAATTACCCTCTCTTTGAACTCTCCCAAGGACACTTTTAAAGAAAAGACACAAGATTGCTGCTACAGCCATGTGGGATCGGGAGGAAAGCAGCAAGGATCCCAGGCCAGCGGCGCGGCCGGGCAGTGTCACGTCCCTGCCGCCCTGTGACAGGGCGCACGGCTGCAGGGCCCCAGAGCCTGCAGGCCCTGGAGCTGCCGCACGGATGGACCCGGTTCCCTCCCCGGGTGCCCAGAGGGAAACCTGAGGGCAGGTGTCCACCCCGAGGGTGCACCCAGAGCCCCGGGCACGGATGGAGTCACTGGCCGCTCTCTGGGGACGAGACCCTCCCTGCAGGTGACGCTGCCTTGCCCTCTCCCTCCCTGTGGCACAGGCACCTCCAGGCTCTATGACCAGCCTCCTTCCATCAGCATCCAGGTGCTGTGTCGGAGCCAGAGGGGTCGAGGCTTTCCAGAACCATAGCGTCCTTTAGGCTGCAAAAGCCTTCTAAGGCCATCGAGCCCAGCTGCTGCCCCAGCACTGCCAAGCCCCCACCCAAATCAGGTCCCTAAACACCACATCTTGCCATGCTTCAAATGTCTCCAGCAATGGGGACTGCCCTGGGCAGCCCGCTCCTACGCCTGACCACCCTTTCAGTGAACAAATTGGTCCTCAAAGCCAATCTGAGCCTTCCCTGCTGCAACTTGAGGCCATTTCCTTTTGTCACGGCACTTCTTACCGGGGAGATCTCGGCACTTCAACCTTACCTGCTCCTTCCCTAGGAGCTCTCTGGCTTGCCTGCATGAGAGGAGAAACACTCCCAGCACAGGAACGGCAGCTCAGCAGGTCGCACACCGAGGCAGGGGAGCAGCTGTCCTCACCACAGCTCCCGTGTCAGCTCTCACAGATCGGCTCTGCTCTGCCTCCCGGGGGCAGATCTCTGCTCAGCGCTTCAGAATTGCCTGTTTGGAGGAGGGGGAAAAAACAGCTTAGCCAAGATTTTTATCCAGACTTATCTGATGTCTTTGCCTGCTTTGCCTCTTCCTGACTTCCTCCTGCTAAGAAAACAGCTGCCTTTGGACTTCTAGGGGCAACTGCCACGTAATGCTTGAAAAGGAACTACAGAAAAGTGCCTCATTTTTCAAGACTCAACCAAGAAGACAGACAACTGCACCTTCTCCATCCCCACTGCCTGCAGAGCTGCCAGGCACCAGGCCAGCTCTGCTCCTGCTTCCAGTTGTTCCCAACCCTGCTGCAAGAACTGAAGGCTGCTTTGGCGTTCCATTGCTCCGCTCCTCCCAAAAAAGATCTTTCAGTGCCGTTCTCCCTCCACGGGAAGGGCCCTTCTGTCTCACACGCTCGGTGACACGAGGCTGCGCCAAGCTGCAGCAGCCTCTGCTCCAGCTGGGAAGGGCTTTCTTCCTCCTCTGGCAACTGGCTGGCACAGGTTGCTCACACATGCTGGGGCTGCCCCATCCCTGCAAGTGTTCCAAGGCCCATTGGTGCTCTGGGATCAGGCTCAGAGCGACCTGGTCCATGGAACCGTGTCCCTGCCCACGGCACCAGGCTCGGAACGAGGTGATCTTTAGAGCCCCTTCCAACCTGAATTATTCCATGACTCTGTGAACTCAAAAAACTCGGGGAATAAATCTGTAAAGTCACTAAATACATAAAAGCATATCCCCATCAGCATAATTTTGAATGAAAAGTATATCTACAAACAGGGAGAAATATTCTATGTATTTGCTCTTGCTACCTTTCAGGCGTAATTTCAGCTATCTCTTCCAGTTTTAAAATATTCTCTTTTGAAATAATAAGCGGTGTTCAAATTTTAGCATTTTTACACTATTGCAGCAGCAAAAATTGCTGACAATCAGGCCGTGTCATTCTTTATGGAGCAGAGCCATCGTGACAGCATTCCTGGGACAGAAATTTTACAGGACGTCACTCCACAGAGAGCACCAAAATCCATATCAGTTGGCAGTTCTGCTCCTCCACATCAGAAAGCTAAACTAGGACAAGACAGCCTCGGGATTCACGAATGGCAAGGCAATAAGAGACACGCCTTAATAATATCATTACAATTTCCACAGATCTGCCACCTGATCTGCGACAGCACAGCACCCTGGCCCAGAGGAAGGTGAGCCTGCCCAGGACAGGGGTGGAACTAGGTCGTTTTCAAGATCTCTTCCACCCCAAACTATTCTGCCGTGTGATGACACAGGAGAGTTGTAAGGGAGAAGAAGGATGAATTCCTTTGGGGAAGGATCATTGTTTGCCTCTCTAGTAGCAGGCTTTGCTGGCAGGATTGTTTTGCTCTTGCACTGACCTTGGCTGAAGGTGCTTCACCCTGCAGAGAGCGGTGACAGCCTGCTGCACACGCTGTTCTTGGGCAGAGCGCACGGAGCCAGAGGGCAAAGAGCCCCCAGCAGGTCCGTGACAGGAGCGGATGCTCCTCCCCACCTTTGGAAATATCCATTAGGGATTTTTCCAGCAGATGGCAACAGCAGACCGGCGTGGACTGCAAGGGCAGACTCTGCGGGCTGCCTGAAACCTGGCTGGGCTCCACCCAAAGCACCTCTCGGGTCTGCTCCTCCCGCTCCTGGCATTGAGCCTGGCTGGCAGCCCAGGGCATGGTTACTGGAATACAGAATAAATCAGTGCTGCAGGAAACTGCACAACAAGCTCTGCGGCTCTTGCTGTGTGTGCAGGCCTTAAAACACACCTGGTGCATTTGGAACAGATGAAAATTATGGCTCCCCCTGAATAAACATGATTTCTCTCCTAGATATCATTTTGAAAAATAATACTTCAAGGGGTGATCAGAATGGGAGCGCAGACAAACACCAAGAATAAAAACTACAGCGTTTGATGCTTTATCAAAAGGTGTGCCTGCCCTACCGTGTCGGGAAGCTGGACTGCTGGACCCAACTTTGCAGCACATTCTTGTCATTGCTTCTGAGCCACCTTCACCAGCTGCTCTCGTGGCATTTGCCGTGCCATTTGCAAATTACAATACGAGCGAACCTGGAAGGCAAAACACAAGTTAAATTTACAGCTGGACGGTCAAATCTTTTTCTCCAAAATGCAATCAATGTACAGCTTTCCCCTTAAGCTGAAGTACAGGCCAAATTCATAGAATCACTCGGGTGAGAGAAGCCCTTCAGGCAGTGAAAACGAGCATTTAGGTGTGGTATGAAGCTTGGGGAGCCCTGAAGAGGCTGTCAAAGTCGACTGATATTCTTTGGAAATTACAAATAAAAAATGGGAGGAATGAATTTACAATGAATCCAGTGCGGAAACGCCGCAAGGGACAGCTTGCAGGGGAGATGCCTGAAAGCCAAAGCTGTGCTTCAGTGGCATCTGAGGTGACAATTTTGCAGAGTGCCTGTACACAAGTTTCTTTTCACTGCGAGCAGTGAGCAGCGGCTCAGAAGACCTGGCTGTAAAAAACACAGGTTATTGTCCCCAAGCACATGCCAGTGGTCTGGAAAAGGGTGACACTCGTTGACATGACTGTTGTGATTGCTCAAGGGGAGAGCTCCTCAGTCCTCCTCACTTCACTGATGCTCCCCCTTGGGGCGCAGGTGAATGGCACCACTGGGCTGTGCTTCACCTCCCTGGGTATATTCTGTGCAGGGAACTGCAGTGCCATTGCAACTTTTCTGCTCTCACATCATTCTTCCAGAGAAAGACAGTACCTTGAAGGGAAAAGTGCCCTGTCCCTGTCCCACTTCCTTTGTCACTTGTGCTAACCCACAGCACACACTCCCTGCACATGTTATCTGAATGTTAACTCTGTTTACAAGTGCTGTGAATAAACCCCAATCCAACTGACAAAGTTCCTCTTTGCTCACATTTCAATACAAGGCTGGAACTATCACCTTGCAAAGAACTTTCCTCTACCAGTGCTAGATGCAAAACCAAAAAGCAAACCTAGGAATGCCTGCCACACTCCAGCACACAAAGCTGCTGCTGCTGCTTTTAATGGCTTAGCCTGAGGGCTTTGCTGCTCTTCCTTTGCTCTGCTAATGGGAAGGACTGGGAGACCTCTTTGAACTAGCTACACATACCAAAGACTGAATAAACAAGTATTCTTCATCCCATTTCTCTTAAGAGTTTGTCCTGACAGATGTCTTCTCCCTCCTGAGGTGTGGATTATAGTTTGTGTTTCCCTTTTTTTCCCCCTTTAGCCCCTGAAGCATTTCACACCCTGCTGGGCAATGCCCAGAAGTAATCAGACTGACTGAACACGGGGAAACGCAGACAAAAGAAAAGGCTGGAAGCTACTGTTCTTCTCCCAGCTGGCACCGCCAGCTCCTGAGGGCTCAGCCACCACAGCCCACGTTTGTGACAGTACCTGTACGCTCTGGTTGTGTGCAGCCCTTCCGTCCTGCGGCAGCCTGGAGCTGCAGGCTCAGATATCCACCGCGAGCTCCTGGATCCTCCAGGACAAAGCCAGCTCTCCCTGCTGCTCCCGTGTTGCGCTGCCTGTGGAGCAGCGAGGGAAGGAGAGGCACACAGGTTAGCACAGTGGCAGTGCACGAGCTGCCAGGCGTCACCCATCTGACCCGCACCAAAGAGGAAATCTTAATTTTCAGAACTTCCCATCATGCCACACAAGACACTGAAGCCGTCCAAATCTGGAAGGGATAGCCTGGCATGATGCCCCCCCAGGTCATATCTTACATCAAGAGTTCTTTTTCTCCTGCACAAGGCTCTATATCCTACTTGGACAGATATACAAATATCTATAGAAACTACAGATATTCAATAAGCCATCTTAAATCATAACAGCCAGGCCTCTGTACGACCGTGCTTAACTCCTGCTCAGCTCACGCCATCTCCCCGTTCCTCAGGCATCAGAAACCACTGAAACTCCCGTGTTTTCCTGGGGGCTGCCTGCCTGCAGCTGCCCTCCTCTCACCAACGGGGCCACCTGCCAGGCTCCCCAGGGCACAGCAGCCTCCAAGGGGAGCATTCGTCTGTTTGAGAGGTGATGGAAAGCCTGGGGAAAAAAAAAGCTCAGCGACACTGTGGCTCTGAAGGTGCAAGAATCATTACCCTGGAGACGTGCAGCTCACCTGGTTCATGCTGAGCACGCTCTCTGCTCGCTTCACCTGAGCGTTCAGCTGGAGAGATCCATTTCCACGCGCTGGGCTGGGTCCATCTCCGTCCCCGCTGCGAGAAGGTGTTCGGGGGGATGCCGCTGCCCGCTCAGCAGACGCTTCACACACTCTGCCAGCAGCAGGGGCAGCCTTTGAGGCCACACCAGCCTGGCACAGAGTCACTGAGCCATTCTGACTGTGTTAACAGCACCACGGATGAATCCCCATACCCTCGGGCCTTCATTCTCCGGCACCCCGAGCCCCGCGGCTGCGCGGCAAAGAAGGAAAGCGGGCACCGGAAGAGAGGAGCGAGAGCAGGGCATGACAAAGGGCGGCGAGGGAGGGCGGGCTGTGCAGGAAAGCGGCACGGGAAGGGAAAGCCCGGGAGGGGGTAGAGGGAGGGTGGACAGAGGAGGCAGAAACGGGGAACGGGAAGGGAGTAGCGGGGAAGGGGCTGGACAGGAAGGAGCCGGGGTTGTGGGGGGAGAGGGAATGGGGGAAAGGGAGCGAGAGAAGGCGAATACGGGGAGAAGGAAGGAGGGCTAGAGAGAGGGACAGGCGGGGAAGCCTCACAGAGCCCCGGCTGCACCCCGAGCCCGGGCCGGCGCCTCGCCCTGCCCGGGAGGCTGCGCTCGGGGGAGCTGGGCTCGCTCCGGAGTCACTCGGCTCCAGTCGGCTCTTCGGCTAAACTCGGCTATTGTCGGCTAAACTCGGCTATTGGCGGCCGCATTCGGCTGCATTCGTCCCTTCGGCGCGCTTCGGCCCAACTCGGAGCCGCTCTCTGCGCGTTCGGCTGAGCTCGGCTCGGCTCGCCTCCCCGAGGGCGGGCAAGCGGCGCCGCCTCACGTTAAACTCGCCCGGCTCGGGGCTCTCCTGCTGCCGCGTCCCGCGGGCGGCCCGGCCATCGCACCGACACGACCGGGAGCGCGGGGTGGCACAGGAGCTCATTGGGCTGTGACCGCACTCGCGCTAATTAGCGCGCACGAGAGCAGCGGGCTCGGTTCGGCTGAGCTCGGCTCCGTTCAGGCAGCCTCGCAAGCCTGGCCTCGGTTCGCTCGAGCCCGTCAGGTTCGGCCGGTCTCGCCTTGGTTCGGCTGAGCTCGTTCCATTCGGCCGAAGGCGGCCTCGTTCAGTCGTGTTTTTACAAATATCTTTCTATATTGACTGTATATTTCTATATTTTGATTTATATTTCTATATAAATCTTCCCTTTCCTTTCCTCACTTCAACAAGGGCAAAGAAATGCGTTCTCCCCTTCAGTTTCGTCCCCTACGAGAGCAGAAAAGAAGGGGCGCTCCTTAAATGAAAGTCTTCGACTGATGGGAAAGGGCGATTTCGACCTCCATTCAAACCCTTGAAAAGGAGGGACACCAGGGCTGCCCCCTCCATTTAAACCCGAGGGTGATGAAAATGGGGTGGGCTGCCTTCAAATCAAACCCATAACACCACAAGAATACTTTTCCCATTCCCCTTAAAATAGAACGCAGGGATTCCCTGTCACCCCCGGAATACCCCTAACAGCCTGGAAAAGGCAGCTTTTCCTGCAATCATCACCCTTAAAACCCCAAGTGAAGAGGGATCCCCTCAGTTCAAACGCAGACAATAAAAGAAGAGTAGCTGCTTCCTTCTCCTTAATCCCTTTTGTCCTCATAAGCTCCATTTTTCTTCCTAGGGAACCGGGGAGGGACTGGCGAGATGAAATTGCAAAGGGGAAGGAGAAAATTCCCCGCTCCAAACCCACACGGGCTCACCTGTTCGGCTGCTGCTCCCCGGCACCAAGATTCGTCCCTCGGCGCCTCCTTTAAGCGATGCTCCACGTATCCAAGCGCGGATCCAGGCATTCCCCCCGACCCTGTGAGAAGCTCCTGCAGTCCTTCCATGAGACAGCGCCGGGAGCGCCCCATAAACCCCTCCACTCAGCGGCTCAGTTGCATAAATCTGTTTTCTTTATGAACAACAACGTGAGCAGCTGGGCCTGAGCATGCGACTTTATGGTCAGCAGGAACTTTGCCAATGACCTTTGTGATCCCAGGAGGAATAAAACCAATGCATACATGAATTCCCCTGCTTTTCACTCTTCACCTCTTGTATCACCTTAAATGCTGTACAAATCAGAAACGTTGATTCCCCTCAATGCCTAGGTCAGCATCTGTTATGATTTAATTAAAAGCTTGCTCTCTGAGGGGGTTTCTCTCTGTGATGATACCCTTCCACTCTGTTATTTCTCTTCTCATTTCTTAAACTGAATGAAGCAGTAAGCTTCAGGCTTTTAAAAATAAAACAATACAATTTTCTATTAATTTCATCATTATTTAATCAGATTTAATTTTCTACATATGTTGATTTATCTCAGATGGTCCAAATCCTTGCTGAGGAGTGAGGTTTCCTCCTCTGACTCACCTGCTTCTGAAACCTACACACAGCTTAGTCACATTTAAGGGTAATTAAAAATATTCCAGTCTCATTCTGCAGCGCTGAGCAGTTTGTGAAACGTGAAAACTTTCCAATTTGCACTATTTTATCTCTCAACTCAATTGCTCTCTTTAGTTTAAAATATGTTTGACCCTTTTACTGATATCAAATCATCATATCAAAGCATCAAATTCAAAAGCCGGATGAGGCTGTGAATAAGCTGCTCTGCTTTGCTTTTCATGTGCCCACAGCCAAATTCCTTCGAAGGTCCCACTTCCACAGTCAGGCTTAGCCTCTGCCCTCATTTATGCCATCAAACTCAGCTGAGCCAAATTCAACACAAAATCTTTATTTTATCCCTTTTGAAAAAGCAAGTGTGAGAGAATTAGAGGACTGCTTAAGTTATAAGATTTCTCATCAAGACAAGCTGCATCATAAAGTTTTATAGTCAAAGCACAAATCAAACTACCAAAATATCTCATACTCCTTCTAGTTGTCACCTGAAGCAAACGGCTACCATGATTTTCACATTTTAAAAGATAATAAAAAGATATTTTAAACTGAAATATAATGGAAAACCCACAACATCTCTCTACCCCATAGTCAAATGTTTTAATTAAGGTTGTAGAACAAATTCTAAAAGGACAGCTTTGTAAAAAAAAGAATTGTTTTCTTTCTCAAAGAACTTCTATGAAATGGTGTTGAACCAGATAGCAATTTATAGGGTTTCTTGGTTCTTTTACTACAAGTGTTACTTTTTCTCTGTCACTAAATAAAATAAATTGATGGAAGTGTACTATCTGGTATATTTGAAAGACTATGCTTTCTTAATAAATACTTTCCTGCAATCCAGAAAAAACCCCAAAAGGTTCTAAAAGAAATTAATTCTTTTGTCATGTCATGGTCTGGGGTTTTGTTAGTAGTTTGTACAGAATATAGCTTTGGTATAAAGCATATTAATTGTGTGTGTCTGTGTGTAACTACATACATGTTATAATGTGCATAAACCTACCCACTTTATAATATACAGCAGTGTGTCTGTATGTGTAATGCACATGGAGTAGTGTGGATAGAAAAACATGTAAACCACTGCTGGGTTTTGAAGTATTGGGAATTGACTCTGTTCCTTACAGGAAAAAAGTCACAGATAAAATTCTATAATATGCCGAGACATGTGGAGCTACATAAAAACTGAAATACTTTTTGCATTATGACTCCTATTCCTTTGAATGTTCCCAAACGTGAAGTCCTTGGGACACAGAAAGCCCTCATGACACACCTAGAATATGTCAAAAAGGGAATTATAAAAATGAAATAACTGCTCAGAGTATAGTGAGCAGTCCACTACTATTTTGAGGATGCTTAAGTCACTGGACAGTGTGAAAGAGCTACTCTGAATAACCTTAACCCACTTAATCTAACAAAAAATTTTCTAATTACCATCAATGTAGCTCTCTGACTCTTGCAGAGCCTAAGTTTAAACATGAAGCTTCACAGACTGGTAGTCTCTGTTAGAGAATTTTTCAAGCTGACATTTGAAACTTTAGATCTAGTCCAAATTTCCAAACAAAATTTGTTTTGTCAAACATACATTTAATGCTGCTATTTTTTTGTCAAAAATATTTTTGGGGGAAAAATGGTCTTCTGGGTTGTTTTTTAAAACTTATTTACAATATTTCAATGTATGAAACCACACTATACAACTGAACTTTAAATGCCTTGCAGGGAAACTGAAAGCACACATATATGACAACCATCCATCTCTGGAATTTATTAAAATGAAATCAAGATTAGTATTTTGTCATTGTATTTAATTCAAAGCATGTTTTGGTTGCTCAAATCGTTAATGTGATGTAGAGAATCTGTTCTGATCTATTTCAATGAGTCTTCCACTGGATCTCATATACTGTGGAATTATGAGGTGTTTTAATTGCTCAAACATAAAAAACCCTGAAAGGGTTTCATTTTCTTCACTTGAAGGTTTCATTTTCTGCCATAGAGAATTCAAAGTATAGCCTAATTTTAGTTGTTCTGTGACTGAATAGAAATTGTTGTTTTGTACTTCATACATTCTACGCTTCATAAGTACAACCCTTGGCAGTATTACAAATTAATGGGCTTGTTCTCACTGGTATTTATAAGATAAGAACAGAACTTCTTTGCACTGCATTTATATTCTATGGAGACCGCTTAAAAGTTTTTAAATAACAAAAATAAGAACATTTCTTTTCCTAGTATTCATCAAATTCCTCTGTGTCTCTAACAAATTATTTTCACTCATGATGTTTAAAAAAAACCCTCCCAACACAAAAATCCCCATATCAACATGCAAGCAGGAGGGTCCTGAATTGGCTCTCAGTATCCCAGAATTGGTAGTCTCTCTTGTGATAATGGTATTCATTTACCTGCCTGCAGCTGCATATCTAGGCATCAGTAGTCCAAAAGAGTGAGTTGTAAACGACATTGATCGTGCATTTCCTCTAAATTGAAGCACGCAGTGAGTCACAGCCTCCCATGCCTAGGAAAATGGCGAGAAACATGCATTAGTGGAAAAGGTTCTTTTGTGAGTCAGTAATTGCTGCTCTGAGTCATTGCCAAATGCTGCTGCAGACATCGGCAAGCCCATCTCTTTGGGTCAGCTATCAGCTCAGAGGAGAAGCAGTGACTCCACCTGAGGGGCAGCTAAATTCTAAATCTAAAGTTTGCATGGACTACATGAGATCACTCCAAGGAAAAGCATTTCTGACTCTGCAGATCCCACTTCTAACAAAGGCTGTGCTGATTCTGTCCCGCCTTTCAGCATTCCAGAAATAATTTCACTGTTCTCAATGAATGACAAAAACCCTCATGGAAACCAGATGCCTCGGATCAGGATCATCTGAAATGTCTGTAGGCCATTTTTAGCCTCTGCAACTTTCCAAGATAAAGAAAGTAGGATTGAGGCTCACACAGCCTCAGACACTCTATCCTGCTTACACTGGTATTTTGTGCCTCTGAGAATCTGGAGCTCCATCTCTTTTGAAGGCCTTTAAAAATAAAATATTGATTTTATCTCATGAGGAAGATAATGGATATCATTATTTATGTCCTCTAGGGATCTAGCACAACATTTTTGCCTAAAAAGTTCACTTAGTTCTGACATGTTTGAAAACACTGTCAATCTAAATTAGCTCTAATTTTCCTGGTTCTTTCACTGTTTAATACATTTTCCCATGAAGCTATTCTTTTGGGGCATGGATTTTTTTTCCCTTCTTTCTTCTATTGAGTCCCTGCCAATAGAAAAATATCTCTTCCATTTGGTGAGAACCTCAGGAGCCTATAGGCAGTACAAGGGTCACAAGCTTATGCAAAAATTTTATTTTTAAGAAAATATTTCCCCTGGAGTTGTCTTCTAAAAATTAGTACATATCAAATATTGCAGAGGAAAATAGGGAACATGTCTTGAATAACACCAGTTTCTTCTCATTTGTGTTTTACCCTTAAATGTAATGCCCTCTGACACTATTGGCTTTGAACTGTATTTCTGTAGTATACAGAAATGGTAGAAAAGTTATTTTGTGATGAAAGTTTAAGCTGCCTTGTGAAAAAAGACTATTTTCATGAAATTGAGGGGGGTCTTTAAAGGTGAAGGTTAGAAGGATACTGTGTTATGTTCCAGAATAATCAATAACCTTAATTCTTACCATTTTAGCGCAGATCTTGAGAATCTTACACTGTCCTCCCCATTCCCTCTTCTCAAAATTTCTCCTTCATGTGAGCTTCAGAGTCCTGCTGTGCTTTATCTTCTACATTATGCATTTTCCCCACAAAATTCTGTCCCAGCATTTACTTCAAATGTATAAGCTTATTTTCAGAACATAATTAATAAAGTATAAAAAATAACATCCTGACAGTCACGTGCTGTCAGCCAATTCGAGGAAAAACTTTACCTCCAATATACGGCTAAAAGCCCACTACCATTTTCCTACAATTTGTGGCAAGTCTCCTCTCTTTTGGATGGTCTCAACTCCTGACCTTCTGTCTCCCCCATGAAAATTCAAACTGAAACAGTCGTTGTCATTAGTCATTGTCACTTTCTGATGTGAAAGGGCCCATGGAGGAGTGAAGCATTCCATGGTGACCTAAATAGAAAGCCAAGATGTCAGTTCTTGTAAAAGAAATTCCTGGAGTTCCCACTTCACATGGAGTTAATGTTTTGCAGGGGAAAAGGTGCACACACCGTCCAGAACGGGGACCAGTTCCTGAGGTGAATTATTATTATTATTCACCTTTGCTTGCCTTCGCTGAAAATCCTTGCTTGATGGCCGCTGGCACCTACACAGAGGAAGAATGTAGGGCAAGACCTAATTCAGCCACCCCTTTTCAGATCAGGAGTGCTTGAGGCCGTTGGGAAGAGCAGACCTCTGTCGACAGCTACAGAAAATGGAACAGAATCTTTAGTGCCCCTTTTTCTGGGCAGGCTATTCTCTTCCAATGAGGTGATCTGTGTGACAAGTCTCTTCCAGTTGTCAGCTCCTCATGTGTCAGAGGCACTACCACACTTGCATTGGTGTAGGATTTGGGCTGCCCTCTTTGAGCTGATGCTTTTCAGGAACAGGTATTTATTTTTGGAATATTCACTAGACTCGGTGAAAATCCAAAACTGTCACTGCCTTCAACATCTGCACTGAAATGCTGCTTTCCTCTGTAGCCTAGTTTCTACATGAAAATGTCTGATGAGACTGAAAACACTCAAATCCTCAAAACACATACTAAAACCTGAAACGCATATCACAAATTGAAAGGAGAATGGGTTTTTGTTGTTATCCTTTTACTGATTGCCAAACTCCATAGTTAACCTAATTTAGACAATTCTTGTCTTACTCTGAAGGCCACCAGAAGAAATTTTTGAGCACTAGTCAGTCGTGACTTCTCCTGAAAATCTGTGGTGAAGTAATGCTGGGAAAAGAGGCTACCCATAAAATAAAAATACTTTATCGACTCTTTTAGGTAAAGAAAGATGGATTTTTATGCCATGGAATTCTTTCTAAAATCAGTGGCTGTTTGAGAAACACAAAGATTTTATTGTGTTTCAATATGAAGAGTCCCAAGGCTCCACTTGAGAAAGGAGGACACTTCTTTTCTGAATGTTGCTCCGCTTTGGGTCCCTATTAATCAGTAAGGAGAAATGCAGCACTTTTCACATATGTTTCATTAAAAATTGTTACCAAGATTTCTGGAGGGATGCTTTTTATCTCTGTCACATCAGTAGCTTTTGCTGCCCATGTGCTGTATTGATCTTCTCCTGAGAATTGTTATGGTATGTTTGATATGACATTTCACTGCACAGATTTTAAGGATAATAAATATTTGTTTTGTTGGGTAACCAAGGTTGAACAGCTTGATGGTCATACTAGGATTGAGAGATAATCTGATTTAATGTGCTGAGTGATAATTTTCTACATATTACCTAACATTTTGTCACTCATGTTCTTTGATAAAAAGAAAATATAGTATTTTTGAGACAGTGAAAATTACATTTTCTGTATCAGTTTAGTGTGTTTTGTGAAACTAGAAGGATTCAAAAGTTATCAGTCTACTAAGCAATAGTAATCAATTAATTTAATCCAGAAAGATAACTGGTTGCATTCAAAGAGCAGTTAACAAAATGAAAACATCTTAAATAAGGATTTGAATAGCCAAAATTGCCATTATAGAGTTGGCTGCAGAAAAAGGGGTGAATGAGTAAAATAAGTATGTATAAAATATAATAGAGCCACAAGGTAAATTTGAAAAGTGGATTGAAAAGACTAGTGAAACACAGTCGGTGAATAAGACAAAGATTTTATATGAACCTGTTTCTTTTTACTTTGGTTTTGCACATAAACCCCACAGCTGATTAGTTTTCATTTGGTGATCAAAAGCAGACCTTGTATGACTTTCACAGTGATTTTGTCCTCTCAGTTGCAGACATGGTACTAAGTGATGTTTTTAGCTTTCATAAGGGAATTTGCCTTGATAGATCCAAGCCTTTTTAGTGTAACCCATTTTCTTTTCAAGCCTGACAACCTTTGAGACATGACAGAACATTTTCCATTAAAAAACCCAAAACAATACAAAAAGAAACAAACAAACAAACAAAACCAAACAAAACCCAGAACTCATTCCTTTTTTGGAAGATGGATTTTTATGTTTACTGTACTTCAGGAGCACAAGGTGGATATCACACCAAGAACTGGCTTTGTTAACTTCACGAGAAAGTTCCAGTGGTGCACTGCCAGGGCAAACTGCACAGGAGAGCTTTTTCTCCAAATTAAATAAAACTGGAGGACAATGTCAGGCCACCAGGGCTGACCCCTTCACCTGCCAGAGAGTTACGCAGCGCAGAAATGATCAGTGATCTCCAGCCAAAGCATGTCAGCTCTTTAAAAGAAGGCCTGCCAGTGCTGTTGATAGACCAGGAAAGATGAAACCTGAAAGCCATGGAATACCAGGAGTTCATTTGAGACATGCCAGGATAATCTCGGAAAGGCTACTGCATAAAAACCAAGAGGAAATCAGTAGCTCCCTAGATATTCCAAAGATATTTAGATATTTCTCTGTCGTATTTATTCCTCAGTGTCTGCTCCAGTGTCTTTCACAGAGCAAATTCTCACTGCTGAACACAGCTTGTGCCATGGCATTAACCCTGCTGCCCCAAACCCGTGGAAGATTAATGCCTTTAACGCTACAGTTTTTCCTGCCATTTCAGTAAAATTAGCCAACAGTTTCTGAGATTATTGGAGGGAAAAAACCAGACATGATTATATGAACCTTGCTCTCCTAGGAAAGCGGATTAAAACATTTTTAAAGATGCCTGACACTCTGACCTGCAGAAAAAAATTATAGCCCAGGCATCCAATATCACCGTGAACATATTAGTAAGGCATGAAAAGCAGTGGAGAGGAGCCTCTGTCCCACCTCCCACCTTGCTTGGGATTCACTGTGTGATCCACAACTCTAAGAAATCTTGAGTGTTTCAGAGAAGGAAAATTATAAATAAAAATGCCAGAAACCAAGTTAGTATGAGAGGAAGGATTGTCTCAGGCATCTGACTGAAGTCCTGATACATGACAATTAATTGTAGCCATTATTTCAATGTGGAGACATCACTCTGCAGCCCCAAGATACTGATAGGCTCTTCTGAGATCAAACCCCCACCATTCTCCCTTGTCCTATTGTAAAATATCTCATATCTTCATAATTAAAGACATCTACCTATATTAAAACTCTCTACAGCCTTATTGACTTATCTATTGAAAAATAATACAAACGGAATTCTATAAATCCACATGGTTTGTTTTCTGCCTAATCTGTGTAGCCCTTTGTTTAAATTCCCTACTTTCTATTAAGTTCCATTTCACACAGAAACCAGAACTCAGCAGTGTTTGTCTCTAAAAATTCCATATGTGTTCATTCCAGGATGGCAACCAATGTTTTTCCCAGAGCATTGATGTGATTACCTACAATTTATTAAAAAAAAAAAAAAATCACCAAAATGCACAGCCTAAACCAGACCAAATATTTCCACACACCCTTTTGCATAGTTTAGCACTGCAGTTTTATAATCTGGTTTAAGTAATTCACGTGAGACATTCTTGTTCAGACAAGCCCTTCTCAGGACCGTGATTTCAGAACAATATAAGTGAAACAAATAACAAACTGAAGCAAGATTTAAACCTGCACAAAGGATGTCTGCTAGCACCAATCCATTTCTCACCACCAGCAGGTTCCCCTCCAAGGCAGCACACCTGATTTTCAGTTATGGAATTCTATAATCTTTACAGCACCCACCAGATTCAAATCCCACTGGAGAGCCTGAACTTTATTCTGCCATGTGTTGTACTGAAATCAATCTGTTTCCAGGACACACACTTTCAAGAAGAAAATGTATGGAAATGAAATTGAACGAATTAAATACATGTTGAATACTTTTGCATTCAACAAAGTATTTCTATATGAGAAAATTTTGTAATATTTTTAAACGTTCATTCCTCTGTTTGGAATCTATCCCAGCTACTTGCACACATTCACTGTGTCAGAATTTCTTGGCTGAGTCATTTCAAATTTCTATATATTTTCCTAGTTGCAGTCACTTGATCTTCTTGACACTTACAGTAAGTACAGCAATCCAGCTACGTGGATTTACTGTCCTAGTTGAATCTAGTTTTCTAAGAATTATCACAACCAATTAAATGTGTCTTCCCCTTAGTCTCAGGGGTTGTCCAGCTTTGGTAGCTGGAATGGAAGGCTAGAAAGAGAGGAGACTGCAAGCTGAGCTCCTTGCTGGTGGAGAGATTTCATGCAGTGAGGCCCAAGAATGTGGTAAAATACAGAGTTATGTATTTTGCTTTAGAAAATGAGGATGTACACATGCCAAATAAATAGAATAGCTCTGCTGTTACCAGTGAAAAGAATGTCTATGCAATCTGAGTTGAATATGTTGTAATAACGTAATAGAGATTTGTTAGTTCATCCAGTGCTGCATTCTCTAACTCACCCACATTCCTCTTTACCCACTTGGAAAATGCAAGTTCTAATGTCAGTGAAAATCCAATATCCTGTCTCATAAGATCATATCCCATCAAACTTTTCAGGTCTTAGTTGATTTTCCCCTTTGTGCAGTTATTTCCTATATCTTCTGTATAGTAGTAGTGATCTTATCCACAACACACAGCACTGCATTGTTAGTTCCATAACATTTCCCTCTTGATTTGGAGAGCATCTAGGGAAACCCTGAACACAGAAAATACCTTTATCTTCATTCTCACTTTTAATCCTACTCAGATCATGGTTCTGCACTGTCTCTGCACCTTCCCCCTCAGTAAAAAGAATAACTACTTAATAATAACATTTCTATATTTTTGCAATGTTAATACAAACTATAAAGACAGAAACTCGTGTAATTTGCATCACAAGAACAATTTTTGGAGTTAGTACATAACTTGCCTTTATTTTATGCTATCCACTACTACTTCCTAATTTTTACCTTTTTTATTTCCTGAATCCTTAATACCTTTTTTCAAAGATGTTATGTTTCCTATAGTCTAATAACAAGGCTCCATTCCTGCAATTCATCAGCCTCCATCAGACACTCACGATTTGGGCTTCTGGTTTCCTCGCAGGAAGCAGTGATGAAGGAGTAAAACCTCTGAGGAGAAGGAGTAAAACCAAACCCTCGAGCAGGTGCATATAAGGCAGTGCTTCACCCATGTTTATCTAAGCAGCTTTTAAAAATTCACCTGTTGGGCTCTTGCTGTGTATCAGCTTTGACAGAGCAGGCTCTTTGGTTTCTCTGCAGTCTTGTACAATGTCTGAGGAACTTTCCCTGCCTCAGGAATGCCGTTCATCCATTATTTGTCATTTTTAAAATTGAGAAATATGTACTAGGCAATTGCTTAATTTAATTTAAAACCACAATGTTGACAAAGAAAATAAAAGAAAGAAAATAATTAGTCTTAAAAGTGTGAGGTTTTTCATTGAACACCTGTAACCACCACCCCTCCAAAAAAATAAACCTGAACATGAGATCAATCAGAACTTTATTTTATATTTAAGCCAGAGCAGTTGTAGTAGATTGAGAAATTAGTATAAGTGTTGGTTCAAGTCATGTGCAGAAAGTCGACAACAAGCCTAAACACGATTTTCTCCAGCAACATCCCCAGAGATACTCTCAAACAAATGCATTGATTAATCCTTTGTGAATTCTATATGAAAATTAACAGTGGCAGAAGCCTGAAAGAGTCCTATGTGCCACTGATTTTTCATCAAAACAAATGAAGGAATGTAGAAATAATTTCACCTGCTGCTGTGTTGTTGTTTCTCATCATAAAGGTCCAACAAGTAAAAAGAGGTTTCCTGTGAAACAATACAATGTGCAAAAAGGATAATCCACTGAGTGGACACTGCCAACAAAAGCAGTTTGCTGGAAGTAACCACAGCCTCAGGAAACCATAATTAACATAAACTGTCTAGACTTAAATACAGCCTGATCAACTCTGCATCTCCCCACAAATTTAATTTAGAGAAAATACTTGCTCGTTATATTTACTTCAGGTTATTAATTTATGCAGAGCAGCCAGCCAGGAAGTCTAAAGAGCTGCGTTTCTCACAAGGAAAAATCCACCTTTTTTATTCTTTCCCCTTGAAGCTCTGTTTCCTTTTTGGTTTAGACAGGCTGGGTAGAGATGGAGGAAACTCCATGAGGAGTGTTATTTCAACCACAGAAATATCCAGAGCTGGAATTTAAACGGGATATTTTAATATCCACCATGTCTTTTCTGCTGGCATTGTCTGTGGGGTGGAAAAGCAATTATTGTTTTATAACTGGCATGGAAAGGCAGTGTTACTGGAGTGAAGGCCAGCTCTGACAGCACTTACTGTCAGCTCGACATGAGGCCACAGCCAGCCCTAGGACATCTGCACTCTGACACTCTCAGAGTCTCTAATTCCTGCCTGTACTCCTTAGAGCTCATGGAAGGTCTCAAGCTGCACTCAGGCACTGCATTTTCAGCTCAGACTGAAAAGCTTATTATTTCAAGAGGATTAATTTGGTATTAGGACCACGATTACTCCTTGGATAGTTTTCCTTTTTAGTATGCTGAGTATATTTGTGGATTAACCTGATTCTTTATTATTATTGTTTGCTATGGGCAGCACTATTTAATTATTTTTATTAAGTCTCCACCTGAAAACCTCAGAGAATACTGCAATAAAGAAATGACACAATAATAGTAAATCCATATACAGTTGGGAGTACATGATACAAGTTTGGTTTATGTCAGAACAATTAGTAAGAACAATTCAATTCTGAGCTTCTTTCATAGTAGTTTCAGGAAAACTATTAAAAATGGAGTTAAATTATAAAGACAATTACCACACTTTGGGTATTTCACTTCGTACAAGTAACAGTTGGCATCTCACAGCCCAATCCTGGTTTACACAGTTTGGTGCTCTTTGATGGAGACACTCTCAAATTTATCCTGAAATCATCCTTTCCTGCACGGAAAAGTCATCACCTCACTCTGATGAAAGGACTCCTGAATTTGGTGTACTTATGTCACACCAATTCTCTGTAGTTTTTTAATCTTTTTTTACCTTTCAAAAAATTTTAAGGGAATGGGCAGGGAAAATTCAGCAGTATTAGTTATTTGGGTTATTTATGCTCTTTCTGGGAATTTTTACATCTAGTCAGTCTCTTCACTGTGGAAATCCACCCTGTAAGTGCTTTAAAAAGAAGTGGAAAGCTCTGTGATACCAAAGAAAGTGCCTGTCAAACAATTACCAATTAGTTTGGCTTGTGGCTAGACAGAAAGTCATACACAGGCAGGGTGGTGGTCTTTGCCATGGACTCATTACCATGGTTATATAAAAAAACCCCAAATTCCTTCAATTCCCAACTCACAGATTAGGGAAGCGGTTTTGAGAGGTTAAATCTAATATGTGTCACTTTCAAAACAAATGTTTTGAAAACAAAAACTTACAGAAGAATTGCAATATTTCCTTTTATCACAAAACGTCAAGGCAGACTGGAAAAGAAGATCATCCCAGTTTTGGATATTTTGACCAAACTTCAAACCTGGCCTGAAAATCCATTTTGTTTTAGTATCATTTCTGCAGGCATTTTGGTACAAGGGGTCTCTCTTCAGTGAGCTTAATTTTCATTTGGAATGCAAAGAAAGATCTTAATTTCTGAGCAGTGTCAGCAGGAGTTATCACAATACAAATTAAAGTGTCTGACTTATCTTAGGGGAAGAATGGCGGAATATTCCTCTGGAGTTCACACAATGGTTTATTGAATGCTGGCACATCTGAAACTCAGAACCAAAGAGTTTCCAGCTGGGCACTGCTCAGACCTAGCTACAGAGAGAGGGATTTTTTACAATAGTTCCCTTATGTGGATTCCACAGACACTTGTATCAAACTTGATTGACCATCGTGTAGCCAGTTATCCCATATATCTCCAGAGGTTTGGCTATGGCTTACATTAGCAGAATCTCTATGTCCACAGATTCTGTGATTTCTGAATTTGCTTATTTGACTCCTGAGAAATTACACCATACTCTCAATAAAAATCCTAGTTCCAGAAAAATTAATTAAAGGGAAAATTCTATATGGCAAATGAAAAGCCAGGATTTGCAGCTGATAAAAGACAGAAAATGCTGCCCTGAGGATTGGATGGGACTGCAAGCAGCCTGGTCTAGTAAAATAGATGTCCTTGCCCGTGGCACAGGGATTGGGAGAAGATGGTCTTTAAGGTCCCCTTCCAACCCAGAGCACTCTATGACTCAATGAAGCTGCAGCTGACACAGAACACAAAACACTGTGGGAAATCAAGTGGAGTAAAAGGTCCCAAAGACAGCACTGACATTACAAATTGTCAAAACGTGGCACCCTCACTGCACAAAAGCATTAGTTGCCCAAGTGAAAAACTTTCCCTGCTGGCAGGTGATTTCCTAAAGCACACATTAGCGTCTCATAAAGGCAGAGTCCTTTTCCAATCACCTTTCTTATCTTCTTCCCTCTTACTAGAATTCTGCTAAATCACTAAGGGTGTGGGGAGGCAGGAAGAAAACAGTCAAGAGAATGCACTTGTCATATATACCCTTACCTTTCCTTTTTACCTTTGGACAGCACTAATAAAAGAAAGTTTGTCATTGCTGCAATAACAGCAGCACTGCAGAGCAGTATCCAATGGTTCTGCTTAGTCAGGTGGAATGTACTGACATTCTAAAGACTGTCTGGACACAGGTCCCCACATAATCTTTGATAATGCTCTCCATTCCATACAGGCCACTAAGACTTGATTGTTAATGCATAGAATCTTCAAAGACAGTGTTTCTTAACTAAAAATATTTAACCATTTATCTTATTGTGTGGTTTGATCTCTGCTGGTCACTCTTCCCATCCTTACTCCCAAGGAAAGTCATTGAAAGGCATGATAAGTTCACTTTTCAGCTATTAAAGTAAAAGTTTAGATCTTGTTGCCTTTACCAAATTTGTATGCAGATTTTATTCAATAAGGTCACTTATACATTTGTCCACCAGAAGAAAATCTGAAACAAGAATTAAATAGAGCAGAGGATTCCCTGTATAGAAACTCCTACTTCATTGAAAACTGTTCTGCTTTTGCCTGGTTTTTTTTTTTTTTTTTTTTTGTTTTACTGATTTGAAACAAAAGTGGCTTATAACGAGGATCTGTCACAGCCTTTAAAAAGGCTGTCTGTGTTAGTTAAAGCACTTTTTGAATCATGTCCAGCAATACAACCTGTGCAGGAATAAATGCTTGGGAGGGCTTGTTTGACAGTGAATGTGGCACCTGAGGCCAAGAGCGTATCAGCTATCACACTTTCAGCAGCATCAGGAAGCTGGTTCTGTCTGTGAGCATGCTGAGGCTTGCACTCACATTAACAACATAACTGGTGAGGGAAGTTTTGTTCCACCAACAACTCGCTGCTCTGACAAGCTGGTAGGCTCCTATTTCGTCCTGTCCTGGGATCTGATTTCTTTTCTCTGGCATGCACGGGTGCTAAAAATGCCTTGATTGCTTTGTGCCGTGCTAGGTTTACGCACTGACCTCCCTCAGTGCAGACCAACAGGGAGGGGGAATCAGGGGCATCCACAGAAGAAGTTGCACTTGCATTCTACAAGGAAACATTGCCATTTGCTGATTATAGGGCTTATGCACTGAGGAGTAATAAAAAAACCACATAAAGAATGCAGCAGGATCACATTTAAAACAAAATCCAACTTAAATTGTTTATTCAGAAAAGCTGTCAGGAAATAAAACATTTAGCAGTGTGCACCATTAGCAGATACCTTTTCAGCAGCTCCAGCTGACAGCAGCTATAGAACACCAGGGGTATTTTTGTTGCCATTGTTTACTCCCTTTAGGGAGCCAGTAAGCTCAGAATACACCCTGACCCAGTCTTTCTCCACTTATCCCCCAGAAAACCAGAGTTTGCAATATATTTTTTTAGCTTTGGGCATCTGTGTAGCAACATGGAATATGACCTCCAGTGATACATTTTCCCCTCCAACATCTTGCCCAGGCCATTCTGCTGTAGCTCATTTGTTTCCTGAGAGATTCGCTGTCCACAGCATTCCAGGAAAATTCAGGCAGATGATATCAGGAAAATCTTTCCAAGATTAAACACTGGAAGTCACAGGGAAAATCTGACTGGATTTTTGGGGGGCAGAGGAAGGATGCATTGTTTTCCCTTCTGTCTGACATCTCAATGGTGTGCCAGCAGGTTAAATATCACTCAGGAGTGAAAGGAGGGAGATGGGCTCTGTAAGCCCCCAGTTTTCTATGGTTCAGTATGCTCCCTCACCAAAATGAGAAGTTATTTAAGGATAATTCACAGCTGCTTAAGAAGAATAAAAATTGGTTCTATCTGCAAAACTCAGATCCACGATTCACATACTAGCAAGAGCTAGAGGTAACATGGACAAAGATTCAGAAATCTTTTCCAGGATCCTGCCCTAAGAAAACTTTGTTGGTATATAATATGAACTCCTACAAATACTGGTGTCAGTTCAGTGAAAAACCTGAAAGTTGCAGGTAGTGGATGTGTATTTATGGCTCAGAACCAAGTAGGCAGAGAAATCAAACTATTCCCAGTGCTCCTAGATATAAACAATGAATGAGCTGTACTAATTAGCTTTCACTTACAAGTGCAAAGCAGGTTAATTAAAAATAAACTTTACTACATTACAGCACTGAAGACATCCCTTACCCTAATTCAAGTACAGATGAATGGATACAGCAAATTGGATCTATATGTGTTCACTAGGTTAATTAAAAGTCACGCACGCATCTGCAGAACCAGACAGAATTTTTTATTTCTACAACGGCTGCTGGCAACTTGGGATTAAGAAAAAGATGAAGAAAAAAAGCATCTGGTATCTGTTGAAGTTGAAAGATCCTTTACAACAGGAAATCTAAAACACTGCTGACATGAGAAATGTTGACTCAAGCAAAGCCTTCCACACCCTATCCTCTGCACTGCCTTTTTTTTCCTATGGAAACTGCTGTGTCTATAGCATGATAAAAGCCTGAAGGCATGAACTCATTCTGAATTAGTTTACTGTCAGCCTCTTATTTAGAAATGTCAGCAGCACTGAAAGCAAAATGACTAAGAAAATCTCTAATCCTTAGGATGATCTTGTTGGCAGAGGCTTTAAATACACCTTCAGCAGTATCGGATTCTCCCTCACCTTTCCTGGAATATTCTTTGAAGAGATCACGAATTACGCATTCCTTAATGTGGTATATAATCTCTTCATATGGGAACCATGTGTCAGAAGAAAGTGTTGAGCAGATCCCTTCTGTGTGGGGAAGCCCATAAATGACCTCATTCATCAAGAATTCAAGCACAGCCGTGTCCCGCCCTGCCTCACAGAGGCAGCAATTTTATTGTACTTAATATTCCTCCTCCATCCCCCTTCAGTGGCACGAAATAATGATTTAGATGCAAGAAAACACAGTGTGTATGAGGAAATTATTGTCAAGAATGCTTCCTTCAAAACACTTTTGGCATACAAATGGTTGTGCTTCCACACCGGTGGCCCCCAAGGCAGCACCAAGCAGGATATTGGAATACCTGCCTTGCAGGACAAGGAGGCTGAAGGTGGGAGGACAAACATTTTTACTGCTCAGGGACCCCTCAGTCACCTTCAGTCCAAGGAACCCAATGCAGCACCAAAATGGCATTCACACACTCACACATAGTCAGTTCTTGCTGGATTTCTGCCATCATAATGTGAAAGGACCATCAATGTCCACGAGAACTGCAGGAGCTGAATCCAGCCCGAGAGTAAGAAGCGGGCACTTGTAAACTCCGTGCCAATCTTGGTTTTTCCAGTGACCTATGAAATACAGGTGATGAGGCTTCTCTTCCAACAAAGCTAAAAAGTCTGTGCTGGCTTATTCATAAAGCTGAAGTAATTAAGCAGTAATTCCACTGATATTTCAGCTGCTACTTTTCCTGTAAAACCTGCTGAGAAATATAACATACCCCAGAATGAAAAAAACCCAAACCCGACAGTGAAAATGTGCTTCTTTAAAGTTGCACTCTTCACTTAAAAGAAAACTGTTGGAGAGTATAAAACTAATTCTAAGTACTATCACAAGTATAAGAGAAGAGTAAACTTTATTTATCTCACTGTTATAGTTTTCAATAAAGATTTATTAGCAATCAGTTCCAAATGACAGCAGTTTGAAATCTTCCAATGCTGAACTTAGGAAGAGGAAATATAAAATCTGTTTGATTCCAAGGGAAAGAAGATATTTTTAAACAAAACCACAGGTGCAAAATACCCAGCATAGTCACAAATTGAATCTTTCTGAAATGAAATAATAATAAAAAGGCATGTATAAAACAAAATAATCTAAATAGAGGTGTTACCTCTCAAAGTATCACCAAGGATTTTGCTATTATTAAGGCACTAGAAAAGGGTTCAATATGATTTCAGATAGCTGGTTCGGAAAAGCAAAAGGAAATTTATTTTTAACTCCTCCCATTACTGTCTCTTTCCCAAATGGTTTGATCTTAGTGAAATGGTTGGAGTTGTCCTCCTAAATCATATGCTGGGGGCAATGTCATAAGGTCAAATGAGAATCCTCATGGGAAAAAATCTTTCTTCCCCTCAAGTTCCTCTGTGCAGCACACAGACCCACCTGGTACCTCAGCTCTGCTGCAGCACTTGGGGGAAAGAGTGGGGTGTACTTTCAGATGGCAGAACAGCAAAGATTCAGCACAGGCCATCAGAGTGGGCTGTGCTTTCAGATGGCAGAACAGCAAAGATTCAGCACAGGCCATCAGAGTGGGGTATGCTTTCAGATGGCAGAACAGCAAAGATTCAGCACAGGCCATCAGAGTGGGCTGTGCTTTCAGATGCAGAATAGCAAAGATTCAGCACAGGCCATCAGAGTGGGCTGTGCTTTCAGATGGCAGAACAGCAAAGATTCAGCACAGGCCATCAGAGTGGGCTGTGCTTTCAGATGGCAGAACAGCAAAGATTCAGCACAGGCCATCAGAGTGGGCTGTGCTTTCAGATGCAGAATAGCAAAGATTCAGCACGGGCCATCAGAGTGGGCTGTGCTTTCAGATGGCAGAACAGCAAAGATTCAGCACAGGCCATCAGAGTGGGCTGTGCTTTCAGATGGCAGAACAGCAAAGATTCAGCACAAGCCATCCGAATTCCCCTTACAGAGCCACTGCTGGAGCAGAGAGGACAGACAGACGAGCAGCACTGCCCTCCTCTGAAAAGGAAGCAGTCAAGGAAAAGGCAGAGAACAAACAGGCAGCTTGCTTTCGAATGCTCTTTTACATTCTGCAAGTGGATTTTTAAAACAGAAAGAGAATTAAAGGTACTCCCTTTCACATGCTACTAGGTTACAAAATAAAGGATTCTGAAGTTGTGAAGGTCCTGATTTTTCCTCGCAGAGTTGCCATCCCTGGCTGTGCTGCACAAGCAGGTCTGATGCAATCCCTCTTGGAAATAGCAATTCCCTGCTGAAATGATCTATGCTCTGAGGCCATGGGCACAGCACAATCCCCTCAGGGACCCCATCCTGACCTTGCCATGGCTCTGAGGGGAGCCTGTTGTCTTCTCTCCAAATACTCACCACAGCAGTAGTGGGAAGACCCTGTGCAACAAGTTTCACTTGAGAGAGCTGATTTCTTTCCTTTTTATTTTCTTCCTTTTTTAAATGGATCTCCTGTTCAGCTCAGCCTGTCAAGATGGAGCCTTTGCTTAGTGGAGGATTTGCCTCAACTGGCTGATCAATGGCAGCTTCCTCAGGAGGAAAACCACCATCACAACACCAGCTCCTCGAGGAGAAGGCCTCACGCCTGTCTTGGCCTCACTGGGTGTCCCTAGGGCTCCTGCAGCCCCTCCACAGGCCTCTGACACAATTCGGAAGAGCGGCCTTCCTCAAAGATACTCTTCAGAGTTTCCCAAAGGACCCCCTCACACCTTCCAGAGGGTTCTGCTGTCCCTGCAGTGAGACAGCCCCGAGGAGCTGTGGCAGGAGGCTCACAGACACCTGTGCTGGCCTGCAGGGTGCCCCCACCGTGGACAGTAACACAGAACTCTGGAAAACCCTCCCTGGAAATTAACTTACCAAGATTCACCAAACACGCTGGTTTTCTGGATGTTAACAACACTCCTGCCTGCCCATGTGTGATGCTGATGATGAAGAATGTCTCTGTGAGGAATTGAGGGAAGTGTCTCTGTGAGGAATTGAGGGAAGTGCTTCAACTGACGGTTTTTCTCCATGGTGGTGCTTCCTCTGGCCCCAGACCCAAGGAGATCTGTTGTTCCCCCTGTCAGAGGGTTTACACTCAGGGCTGCTTTCGTTAGTGGTTACACCTGAAATGTGTCTTGAAGGGCTGCCAGAGAAACAAAAACCCCAACCCTACCTCTACGAAACCCAACCCTTCTACAGTCCCAAGATGTTTAATATTCCCAAGGAGAATTGATTTTGTTTGGAATGATTGCTAGACCCGTCTGTTTGAGTAGCTAATTCTGTTGCAATGACTGAGAAGTAGGTGCCATTAAAAGAGCTTTTTTGGAAGTGCTGACTATTCACTACTCCACTGACAGGCAGCAACTTCTGAAGAGAGAATCGCCCCATTTATCTTTCTTCCTTCAAGACAAAGGGAAGCCATTTTGGCAAGGAGGAGACCAAGGGGTATTTGGGGCAGCCAATGTATTGCTGTATATTTGAATGCCATTGCTTTTTATAGCCATGCAGATGTGAAAACTGCCAGCAAATTTTTTGTCAGCACTGCTGTGATTATTCTGTGATTTCAGTGCAAGTCGCAGCAACTCCTTACATTTCCTCCAAGCTCAGAGAAGCACGTCTCTGCAGAGAGGAATTCAGGATATGGTATTCAAGCTGCTGCTTTATTTGTCAGCCTAATCTCACAATCCAGATGCTTAAAGCAATGTGGCTGTTGGTTCTTTCCCTTGAAATAGCAGTCTTGCATCCCCCTTCCACTGCTGCTCCAGCCACAGGGCTGCCAGGTATTCCACTGATGGCCATACCTGCTGTGCTGTCAGCCTTGCTTTCAATAACAATGATTTCTAACCTTTCCAAGTTAAAAAGCTTGACCTTATGGCTCAGCACAGGCTTTGCTATTGAATTAGCCCAGAGAGAGAGAGAGAGCACACTAAGCCCCTACATGTAGCTGAAAAGTATTTTATTTACCTTTCATTTCAAAACTTCCTTTCACCAAGTAAAAAACTAGATAAGCAATTTGACCAATAGCCAGCTTTCAATATTACAGTCTTGTCTGCAAATAGATTGAGGGCTACAGTCATAAATTACTTACTTTTAATGTCACTGCAGAGTAAATGTTGCTGCTGGCTAAATTCAAGATGCGCTGCTTGATTATTAAAAAGGATTTTTGGTACTGAATTTTGGCAGACTGGCAACATAGTACAGACATATCGAGACAACCCCATGTTCACTTCCTTAAAACAGCATTTATCTTGCTTTTCCACACCTTGAGCATTCTTGAAAAAGCTTTTCTAACACATCTTAGGCTTCTCTGTATTTTTTTAACAACAGCTTTATTTTCCTTTCCTCAGCTGAACAACACTGACAGCTGGCAGCTGGTGTGACTAGGATTCAGAAATCCTAACTTAGGCTATAGGTGTCTAATTTAAACTGCTTTTCAGAGCTCCCTATTTAGTCCCTTCCTAACTTAGATAAAGACTAATATCTTTAGAGGACAGGTCACACATTCCTTAAAGAATTGGATTGATGATGTTTCTGGCTGTGGCCATTTTTCTCCTGGGAATGTAAATGACAATTAGACTAAATATAGACAACAGAAGTGACATATAAACCAAGTCTCCACTTTAACATAAAATCCTTGATTATATATTTCAACCTGCTGTTTTTGAATTGCCTGTCCTAAAACTAAGGACTACCTGACATGAACCTAGCATGAACTTGTGGGATTCACATTCTCTGAACAGAGAGAGACAATTATCTCTCTCAGGCTTTTTGCTGGAGAAGGACAGAGGGAAAACAGTTCTTATCTCATGTGCTGCTCCTGTTGTTTTGTGAACGTGTGGAATGTGTTGGAAGATTATTTACCTGAAGGAATGTGGTAATAGGATTCTTGTGTGAGTGTTTTGTTTTCTTTACCAATCTTTGCAAGCTGAGTCTGGATGGTTGGTCAGGAGACAGTCACAAGATTTTGCTCCGTGGAGTTCTTGTTCAGTTTCAGTTTAGATGTAGTGTAATATAGTATAGAATAATAGTATAATAAAGTAATTAATTAGCCTGCTGATATCATGGAGTCCCCCTCATCATCCCTCCTGCCAATGGGGAGAAATTTCCCTGATATGAGCTAAGCTGCACAAGTGCTCCTTCCTTTACCTAAAGGCTTCACCCATTTCCCATGCTGTATAGCTTTGGGTTCACTAGGCAGTACTGGATAAAATACCCACTTCTGGTGAAGAAGAGCCCATGAGAAGGCTTGCAGTGATTCCTCCGCATCCCCCTGAGGAGTCTGTATGCACATGTGGGTATCAGTCACAGTCACAGTCTCTGAGAAGAACTGAACATCCAATGGCCTTTGGATTTGTATTGCTCTCAGGTATATGGGGTTATTTGGCCATACTTTATGAAGCATGGAGGAGTTCATTATTTCTTCTGGTCTCAAGTCCTAGGAAACTCTATTGAATAAAGAAATAGGATCTGACATGCCATAGACCGGCACAACTAATTTTTCCCATATCCATCTATTTGGACCATTGTTTCTCTGGTTCTCTTTGTTATAGTAAGTTCAGATATAAATAACTTGTTATAAAAGTCTTTACAGGGAAAAGGAAGTGAATAAGTTATCAACTACCTATAAACATACTAAAAAATGTGAAATTATAATAAAGACCCATCTTAGTAAGAACATGTCATTTTAAAATGTGGTAGTCTTAATGATAGCTAATTTATCAATGAGAGAAATGCAAAGGTTTAATTTTCTTTTGGAAAACATTTTGATGTGGAATTTATCACAATTCCTCCAGCAGGTCAAATGAAATAAGGCAGCATTAAATTCAGATTGCAGTCTCAGAACTGTGATGGCAATGTGTTACATCTTGCATCATTTGCAAAATCTCAATGCAGTTAGCAACTCAGAAAACTGTGATCCGTTCCATTTTCACTGCTGAAGAATGTATCACTACAGTGATGGTAATTTGCTGTAGAATAAAGTAGAGAGACAAAAAGTGTTATGTCTGTATTCCCGCTGGTGCACAATATATATATATATATATATATATATATTTATATATATATATACACTCATTGTTATGAAGAGAAATACATATTACTGTGCACTACACCTTTTTCCCTTTTGTTTTATGTCCTTTTCTAGACAGTGGAAGAGGATGAAGATTATCAGCCAATAAAAACTGTAGCAAACACCAGGCAAAGAGATAGAGGAGTTTGACATACAGCCAGCATCCCAAGGTCAAGCTCCTGGGACATGGATTGCTGCAGGGAAGCACAGAGTAAGAAAATAAGTATGAACATCCAGCTGCCTCAAACAAGAATAGATATAAAACTCTCCTATCTGCTTTGTGTGCTGATCTGGAATTTAAGTTGCCTTAATTGCTATTAGTCTTCATTTTGCTGTTTCAATAACACACTAGAGAAATGGGAGATATTATGACACATTTTCTGTCAAACCTAGTCATGAACTGAGCAGTACACTGGGAGAAAATGATTGAGGAAACTGTTGAAGTGGAATAAAGCTTTTAGTACCATGCAAGAGGGCTGCAACTTCTCAAGTTACCAGATGAGCAATGAAAGCAGGAAGCTAGATTGTAAAACAAAATTCTGGCAGAGGAAAACTAAGTACTAGAAGCTTCCTGTGGTGTCATAGATCTATATTGCTGATAGTGGCAGGGATTTATTGACACAGAGATGATTCAGATCGAGACTCACCAGAGTATTTAATCCATAGAAGGAACTTCTCATGTGTCTGGTTATCTTTTGTAGTATCTTCTTTGAGGACATGAACTCATATCTACTTATGTAGGTTATTCATTAAATCATGAATTGCTAATTAGATCATAACTTAAAAAGGAGATAGGAGGTGCTAGAGCAAAACAAAAGGCCAGCATATTTAGTAGGTCACAGGATTATGACAGTATTTATGATCCATGAGAGTGCAATCACAAACCATGAAAATATCTGAAGGCCATTTGATCCACACAGTTCCCTTCTTAGCTAAGGTGCATCCACCCTTCTCCCTAACACTAAGCAGTGCTCAGCTGAAAAAAGAATCCGTAATTCGGAAATGTGCCTTTCAGAACACTAATCATAGAAAAGAGTTTTGAATTAATGTCATATTGTAATGAAAAGAAAAATCAATTGACTCAGCCCCAAAATGTTCCATTTAAAACCTGTCACATCATAGCAGTCTTCTTCTCCAGACACCTAACAGGTATGGGGGCTGCACCTCAAGCACAGAAATTAGTGGGAGTATTCTGTAATGCTGGCTTTGCAAAAGTCAGGATCCTGTGTTTTGTGTGCTTCATGCTCTTGAACATAGCAGCGATATTTTCTTAACTCTACAATTTTCCCTTGTGCAAATGGCTGTTTGCGTGTCTGTGTGTGTGAGTGCAGACAATTAATAACTTGACAGGAATTTCAGTGCCTTAGTAGCACTAGAAGTTGTCATATTTTCATTTTAATGGTGTCCAAACAAATTATCTGTTAAAAATAAACTGCATGGTAGCACAATGGGAAGCAGAATTTAGCAGGCGGAAGATCAAAAGGAATTAAGTTCCAGAACTCTAGCCTATGTGCTTGTAAAAATTGATTTGACTTAATAAGTTTAATGCAAAAGCGAATTGCATAGTGTGCACTGCTTTCCTGTTGATTTTTAAAAAGTGTGGGATCACATCTCCCCTGCTGATGTCCATTAACCATGCCATTGAATATGTGAATATAAACTGGGTGCTCCACTTTTTTGTTTTTTGAACTCTTACTCAGTATTTTATACCTAAGTACACTAACTGGATTCACACACAAAAAACCTGCTAACACCTACTACTTCCCACCCATGAAATGATCACTTCTATTTCCCATACTGATATTAAAAAAGCAAAAACCCTGATTTAATTTTTTTTAATTAATTCTTTCTTTCAACAAAGCATGGAGGTGGTGTATCGTGAGGAGGTAAAGGTAGTCATTAAAAGTATTCATTTATACTAGATGATGTTATTTTGTGAGTTTGGGAGTTGTTTTTAATTCCTGCTGAAAATTACCTTGATATGTATCAAATATTCCCGTTGAACAGTATAAATAATTAACCTATTTAAACTTAATTAAAAGTACTTAGAAGCAAGTAATTTATATTTACATTAGGACTTGCAATCAACCTCTAAAATTCTCTTTATCTTTTCTTTATCTAAAATGCTTTGTAACCTTTGGATGTGACTACAATTTTTATCTATCATAAAAAAAGCATTAAACCTTGATGCATTGTTACACTCCTTACCTCCTCAGCGGAGCACTGTCCTCTTCCCTTGCTGTTGGCAGAATGTGCAAAGTGGAACAACCATTTTTCCCTCAAAATCAAGCTCTTGCCTAGCAGAAGCAGCATTTGTGAACACATTCTGTTACAGGCAGCAATGGTCAGCCCAGTGTGGAACCCTGCAAACTGTGGTTCAGAAATATTATGTCACATACTCAAGCATGCTCTGAAGTAACACTGGAAAGGGAATCAGTGAAAACATATTTTTGCTATCATATTATTCTATCATCTCACTTCAGCTGTAGGTTCTTTCTCCTTTTCTGTCTTACATCGTTGTGAGAAGAAAGCGGCTCCCAGTTTACGAGGAAAATAAAATCCATAAACATGCAAAGTGAGACAAAGTAATTTAAAAATACTTTCACTTTTATTACTAAGAGACAAAACTCCTAGGCTCCTGTTAGCTGAATGCTAACAGCTTTTTAATTTATTTCCAAAGAAGCACCAATTCCCAGTGTTTTCTAAAGGTTATCAAGAACTCTGCAAGTAGTTAAAATCTCACTAAATATATTTTAGTAAAACTAAAAATGCTAACATATAAACAGAGATACTAAATTATGCAACCACCTTCTACTCGTAGTACTGACAGTACAGATGAGCCACATTTTATCATATACCCGAACAGAAGATCTGTTTGCTACATTTCAGCCAGCCATGGGGAACTTACCTTTCATTGTGGTGAGAGATCATATAATAAATCCGGATTCCAACAGAAACTCAAGAAAACAGCACAGAAGCAATCCATAATTATTTCCCAAGGAAATAATTTGCTGAGATGGTGAAGATGTGATACCAGACAAAGCATGACACATCACCTTTTTAAAAGTCTTCATTACGAAAAGCCTTGATCCCACCTGAATTAAAGATCAACAGTTATGTGAAAGGGATCTCCTTATGGGCATTGGAATGTTTTGTTTGCTTTGAACTAGAAAACGCATGACCCACCTGGTTCTGAGATGAAAGTTAAGGTAAGACTAAGAAGAATATGAACTATAAATTTTTGCCCATTGCCGGCTTTTAAATGTTATTTCAGAACTTTTCTTAAATCCTTGCTCCTAGAGGTGATGAGACCTGTGAGTGGGCTTCCCCCAACTGCTTCAGGAGGGAACACACTCTCATCAGCATGGACAATCCTCCCTCTGGGCAACGCCACCGCAATGACAATGAAAAATGAATAACGAACAGAAAAGTCAGAAACATAAAAAATAAACATTAAATTTATTTAAATAAAAATATACACATAGTGTACAATGGACATGGCTTACAGACAGCAATGAAACAAAACTGATAAACCCTGAAATATAAAAAGCATTGAATTCCTATAGTTGTGCTTTGTTTCTCTGGACACACACATGCTGCGGACTGAGGTCCTGTTAATGTTACTGATACACAGCCCTGTGTGCTCCAGAATGTAAGACAGGAACATCACAAGGAACAGCTACACAAAAGGAAAACAAGTACCAAAGTAATTTGGGATTTTAGAAGTTTTAAAGTCAGGCCATTCATAAACAGAAGTGCTGAAAACTTTCAAGGCACTTTGCATGCAAGGAAGGAGTAACCAAACACCACTGCAGCGTGGTTGAATTCTCACTGCTCTGAACCTGGCATGGCCAGGGCACTCTGTTAGCACAGACTCCAACTGTAACCTTTTTTCCCAGCCAGCACACAAATCCTGTGCCTTATGTTTCAGCTCTTTGGAATAGGGAGACGCTGGTTCACAAGTGTCTTACAGTTCATTTATCCTGAAGTATTTGCTCATATCTGAGCAAATGTAAGTTTTTAACTTGGATCGTGAGTATCATGCTGATAGTCACGGCTGTTATATTACTTATTCAGCAGATGCTATGAAAGAAAGAAAATAAATGTTTGAGTCCTGCAGAGTGCAAGCCAAATGCTTGGCAGCACAACAGTTGAGGTGTTGTACGGCTAAGGGAAAACCCCAGTGTTTTAAGGACTGAAATCTGTGATTTTTTTCTCTCTAAAAAGCATTTGTATGATTTTTTTTTTTGTAAACACACAATATACAAGGTAAGTTTGTGTTTTCGAGAACAGCAAATTACTTTAAACCATTTCCACTGTAAACATCTGCTTTTAAGCTGCAAGGAAGTGAAAAGCAAGATGCAAACATGCCTCATGGCACTACCTATACAGCGCAGTTCTTTATAATAAAAAAGAGCATAAATATAAATATCAATAGTTTCAAGTTTACAACATAACCAACTGGCACAATGTACGTATAAGACTGTTAAGTGATTACATACATTAACTCACACAAGTAATTTTGCTGCATAGTTTTCAATGCAATTCCTTTCTTTATTACACTGGTGGATGTTCAGTGCATTTCATGCTTTTTTTTAAATGGACCAAAGGATTTCTTGGAACTTGTGTTTAATCTAGAAATAAAAATAATTTTTTCCTGAAACTTTTAATAGGCATATTATAGAGTAGGCTTCAGAACGGAGTGTTGCACTTCTTTATACCAAAATTACTAATGAAGATTTAGAATATCATTACAAGTTATTCCACTGCAACTAAGTGAATTTTCATCAGGAGAGATTGATTTAGACACAAAATTGTTTGTTAATTTCCTCATTTCACTTACGTAATGGCAAAATTCAGACAGAAAAAAATTAAAATTGCATTGCAAAGGGCTTCCTTAAGGCTACTTCCCAGTTAATATTTTGTTTCAGCTGTCCTCCTAAATTATTTTTTTTTATAACACAGACATTGCTAGGATTCCATCAAAATACATAGCTTCACATAGACAAAAATCACACAACATGATTAAAAATTTTTGCTTTCTAATTGCTCCATAAAAGCCAAAGTATGAACATTAATCAGAATGCATTTTAAATTCCTCAGAAGACCTCAAAAAAAATACCCTGCCTGCTTAATGTCAGTCATGAACATGTATTATAAACAATAGATAATATAATGTCACTCATAGACATGTATTATAACAATATTACAATCATTTCTGGGGAAAAATACTTTAACATTCCTTTCCTTATGTTTTTAGTTATTTTAGGCTAGCTCTCTATTTAGTCACTACTCTGTGGTACAAAACCCCCATGGAAGTGTGTGATGCATTGTACAAATATTGAAAGCTAGAAGCCCTTATTTCAGGATTCCTCGAGACAGATCCTGATTAGATTTCTACAAATAATATCATCTCTAAGACAAGATTTGGCTTTAGATGCCAGATGTATTTTTGAATTTTCATCTTCTAGCCCTTAAGAACTGCCCTCCTCTAAAAGCAGATTATTTTATACCTTACAAAAGTTTTAAGACAGCAGTTATGGAACAGTTTTTGTGGAGCCACCATCAAAATCACTCTGCTTATGTTATCCCTCTGCAAGACAAAAAATGTAGTTTGCTCATAAAAATTAAGTAGTGCACTGAAATGCACAGTGAGCTAGAAGATAATGTGCAAGACCCCAGGGATGATTTAACTCCTCTGTCAGACACTCAAACAACCCACAGGGCTGGGAGCAGCTGCTACAAAGAGTAAATGTACTCCATGTAGCACAACCATCAACCTGCAGCAAGCCCCTCTTTGTTTCTCCATAAAAGGCAAACCAGAAAACCCCAAAATTTTGAATCCATGGCCAGCTGACGGCACAGCCTTTGCCCACAGGGACCACAGTAGCCCCAGCAGGCACTGACCAAACAACAAAATCTTTGGGCCTGTTTTGCTACTGAAGCAACGAGGTTTTTCCAGGACACTTGGAGCGCTTGTGCAGGTTTTACAAAGCTCTCCAGACCTACAACAAGATGTTCCAATCCAAATATCAGTGAGAAAAATTTCAGCACTATTTAGCACAGAGCTCAGGCAACTCTTCTGTAATGGCCCAAGCACGAGGCTTCACGGCAGCTGACTGATGTATTTGTGGTTTTGTCTAATTATCTTTAGCAAATAAGGGATTTATTTAATTTCACAAGAACATACTGTGAATGGTTGCTAAAACAAAAAGGATAGCAATCCAGTGCCATTTTTTCTTTCTCCTCATCAAATCCATGGCTTCAGCGTGAAAAACAATTTCAACGCAAAAATAACATGGTAGTGATAACAGCAATTTAGAGCCTGGGCAGGGCTAAAATGCTGAGGCACAATCTTGAAATACTATTTTCCTGGCAAGAAAATCTAGAATAATTTCATATTTTAATGTGACAGAATGCCAATGGGACTCAGATAAAGAAGTCTAGGTACCTATAGCACCCAGCAAAGAGCACCATCTCCACTGAGATTTTTACAGACAGTTTCAGAATTACTGTGCAATGGTTGGCATTCTCTACTGCATGCCTGGAGGTTATTTCAGAGACCCATAAGGAATTTATCACTATCTCTAAACTGCATATGTAGGGGTTCTTTAAGCTAATAATAAACATGTATATAGTGAGGGTTAGTGCAGCAGCCTGACACAAGAAAAATTACTTTTCTAGGAAAGATTATGTTCCACAAATTCAGAAGAAAGTTTCACACAGATCAGCTACATTATATTAATAGACAAACACTAATTTATGCACATATCCAGCCACCCAATGAGTATTGTCCCCTTCTACTGGTACATGACAAGAAGAAATCAAGGCATTATGTTCTCATGAGTCTGAGCTTATCTGTGATGCATTGTCAACTCTTCTGACATATACTGAATACATTCCAAGAAAAAGGAAGCAATTAATGACAGCATATTATATAATAGAAATAAAAAACTAATGCACCAAAACACTACTTACATTATCTACTTTTCTTGGAAAAAATAGTTCCAATTAGCTAATGTATTGTATAGGTGAATTTCTGGCTCCACTGAAGTCAATGAGTATTAGAACAAGAATCTCTTTCTGATGTTTTCCTACAAACTCCAAAGCCTGATCTTGCAAATACACAAGATGGATTTAATTTTAGGCAAATGATAGATCAGTTCCATGGATCACCCAAATAGAATTTGCAGAATCAGGCTCTTAAATTCTATTATAGTTACAGATTTATACCCAGTAATGAATATTAATGGATTAAAAAGAACTAATTAAAAGTCACGGTGTATAGAGATTTCTTTGACTTCCATAGGAGTAAGCAAACGTTTACTTCTTTATCCATGGCAATTACAATTTCCTACAGATGCTCAAATTCCCAGGGTAGTTTCATTAGGTTACATTTCTCATACTTCTGCTCTAGATATAAAAAGAAGGCATTGCATAAAGGTCAGTAACCAGTGAATACTTGGGAATTTTAAATTGTATTCCTCTCTGGGAGGCAGAAGAAGGTAAATAGAAGTAAATAGACACAATTAGAAAACACAAATGTTCTTTGCAAGACAAATTTCAGGATTAACACCAGCTGGCAGAACATTAACATTCATTTTTAAAGCTGATAGCTCTTCATCCTAGAGTGTCTACCTGCAGCATTACAAATTTTATATAAATCAGCTGCTGTGGCTAACTAGTCCTAGTACAGCAGTTTACTCATAACATTTATTTTAGGCTTTCTAATAACATACAAGTTTTCAGAGTCTAAGGATACATTAACTCCTGTATATACAACTTATTTTCCCTAGCACTAAAGAAAATTTGCTTTTAAGGGTTTACACTAAAGAGGAGGTGAAATTCAAGTCACATGACTTGTGGAATTAATCGCCCTGATTTCAGTGTGATCTATGTGAAAGTGAAATAAGTGGTATTTGGCTGAGGTGCAGAAAACCAAGAGTGATACATCCAAATGAACCGCAGGGAATCAAAATGGAATTACTGAAATTACAGTCTGCAATTACTAAAAACACATTATGAAGTTACCACGCTTATGTAAAGAAGCTAATTGTAATTACCAAAATTATATTTAGCCCAGGTATTATCATTAGCATCTTTCATAAACATTTCTGTGAAGGGTTTAATCCTTAGTGATCAAGACCTCAGTGCTCTGCTGGTTACAGAAAACACCTTTTCCAGCAGTAAGATACCCCTTAAATCAAATCTCAGGGTTTGGTTTGGAGTCAGAATGCCACCTTCCAGATTACTAATCTTTGTTCCTACAGCAAATGCCATTTCCCTTTTTAATCTTCAATCAAATGACCCCAGAAACTAATTCCAGCTGGCTTATGAGTCATACTAAGCTTCAATTTCACAAAGATAAGTTGAGTATATTTGATTTTCAGAATATCCAGTCCATTGCTTTTTCATGGTTTTATTTCATAATGACTAATCAGATTCATTTCAGTGTAAAGTGATAAAACCTGCTAAAAATAACACCTCCACTGGTCATACATTCCCAATTCATATGTCATAAACAGCAGTTGTTATATTCACTAATTAGCATGATACATGCTCCTGATTACACTTTTGTTAAACTTAGGTGTCAGCTTTTCCATATGTCCCCTCTGGAGGTCTGTAGTACTTTGGGAAAGCCATCAGCTGCATCATGTTGAATGCATACTTTCTGCATTTGACATTCTTCAGAACATTCTCTATGCGGCATCCTTCTCTAGTGAAAGGGGGAAAAAGTACAACTTCATGAAACATAGAATAAATAAATATGCTTTATTTGTTCATTGCAGAGTTTCAGCAACAGTTGAAGTAAAAATAACAAGGATTCAACTCTACATTTTTGTTTTCCATGAGTGATGATACATCTTACAGAATTAAATCCAAGGCCAGGCCCAGTACACTTATTGCCCTCAGAAATAGGTGATAAGATTTTCCATCCCCCTAATATATCTGCCCTTGAGGTTTAAAGTTCAGTAAAAAAATTTAATAACTTTAATGATACATTTTGTTCTAATTCCAGAAATATATTTGCCTTTTAAACCTTTTCATACCTTTCTTTTTCAAGTGATTTGCTATATATGTGTGAGTATACATTGCCCTAAAATGCGCATTCTAGGAATAAGGAATTTTATTAAGTCTGGCCCTAGAGATTCGTGAAGGAAAGTTTCATCTCTGCTTCATTTGCTGTATGTTCAGCTTTGCAATGAAAAAAAGAGAGAATGGCTTTTCAAACAGCCCAATCCACCTCTCTGCTTTATAAAGGAAGGATGTTCGTTCACATACAGTACAAAAGTCACAAGTGCCAAAGTGGTGCATCAAGACATAAACAGGACTTTGTTAAAAAGAATATAAAAGTGTACTGAAAGCAAAAGCAACTAAAGCAACAATTACAAACAGGCTAATTTCATTACAAAACAGAACTTAGTATATTCTATTTACTCTACAGAAAAGGGTTAGTTGTAGCAAAGTAATAATAATTTATTAAACGAAAACAATCCCGTCAGCTAGTTACAATGAAAAAACACAACGGAAGGTAAGTCTCACAAACCATTGCCCTGCCATATTTGTCTAGTTAGTTTGTGTTGTGCAAATTTTTATTTTATTTTTTTTTTTTTGGTCAGACTAATTACTCTGGAAAGAGGGATTCAAGCATTCAGGATTCCACAACTTCTATACAGTGACAGCATTGTAAGTGGGCTTTCTTTGCGCTAATTACAGTGGGAAAGCTTTACCATGAACAGAAAGAGCAAATCAATTCACTCAATGCATAGTATACTTCTCGGAGTTCAGAAAAAAAGAATGAAAACACAGTACATTTCAGACATGGGAATCTTAAAGATGAATCCTTGGGGTCTGAGACTGTAGAAATATTACAACATGATTCTTTTTTCTAGAGTTAGTTCGTTGCTGTTTGTAGAAAAGAAAGGAACACAAGTAAAGTTTATTGATATTTGGCTAATAGCAAAGCAAGACTTAAAATAAGCCACACAACCAGCAGGTGTGAGCTGACAAGCAGCAAGGCGACAGGATAGAAGTGTCGAGCAGTTGGCTTGTTATCAGTTAGACAGCCTGTTTCGGGATCATCCGAGTCAGTCAGTGCTCCCTGGGTCTGTCTGCTGTTAAACAGGGAAGTTAGGAACAGATAGAACAGCATTTCAGCAGCAAAGAAAGCCAACACGCAGGCATTTTGACAAAATGAAAGTACAGAGCCATTTTGAGGAAATAGATTTATCTAAGTACTTCCAGTATAACTTTTGTGTTCTACAGCTGACACAGGAAGCACCATCACTGGGCGGCTACTAGCATACTAATGCTACTAGGTGCCTTGGAGTAGTATTCACAAGTGAACATTAAATCACTTCCACAATGAACTACACCATCACTAAAATCAACACACACACTGAACAGAAATGAAATAAGGAGGTTGAAAAAAAAAGTTAAGGAAGCAAAGAAAAAAAGATCATGAGTACGTCATAATGCAACACTGAACAAATGATGTCTCCATGGTGCTCACAGGCTTTTCAGTCCTGCTTCAGTATCTATTAGGAAGTTTATTGGCAGAAATGAAAAGGCCACACACTAACAGCTATTCTAAAATAGTATTAAATGATGGTAAACTGACTTCAAAAATTCATCACTGCTGGTGACTCAAAGTCCATAGCAGTTCTTTTTATTCAAAGGCTCGCACCTGCATTCCTGTAAGTAAATCACCTTGTATCTTTATCAGTCAACACAGGGAGGAGCTAATCTACTTAGAAGGAAGTTCTACTGAATCACGCTGGATTGTGTGGTCCTTGTCCTACCAGAGCAACAGGGACACTTCCACTGCCAGGCTTGCCTTTTGTATTCTTGACAGATTCTCTGTAAGTACAATTACTCACACTGCAACCACACTTCTTCAATTCCTCTGAAGCTTACTTGCATACACTCAGGAGTCCTGTTTATAGACTTCCTTTGGGCAGCAAGGACTGGCAAGATTTTTTTTTTTTTTCTATTTACTATGAATATCCTGTGATGAAAAGATAACTTGCCATTTTTTAATGTGGACTTGAGAATATCCAAATATATCAGATGACAATGCAGTGCCCTTTCAGAAGGACAGGTCACAAGTATGCTCTTGCTTTCAAGAGAGAAAAAGCTGGCAGACATTATCTTTACTGTCCCACAGCTGCAGGTAAGATGAAGAGGATACTCTGAAAACAGCAGCAGCCACATCACCTTACAGAAAGCCTGCCTTCTGACTCGTGTGTTAAAGGGCAGTGCTACATTTCCTAAGCTTGGATAGCAAGAGAGGTGCAAGAGCTGCGTTTGCAGGTGGAACCCTAGGCAAGGGGGGGTTGATCAAAACCTTTCCTTGCCCAATTTCTCTTTTGAACAAGCCTTCCATAATAAGTTCTTAGTCTTAGTCTTTGCTTTGAACTTCAGTCTGTATGTTACACTAATAAAGGGATCAATACATACTATTTCGAATAGCAAAATAAGAGATAAAAAAATAAAACCCCTGCTATTTTCATCTAGGTCAAAGTAATTGCTGGTGGCAGGGTGTTTGCTGCTTTTGTTCTACAGATCTCAAGTGTCCATGGATGGAACTTGGGCAGAACTGAGACTTTGCTGTAGACATTATCTCAGAAACTATCAAGAAATTAAGCTGATTGCATGGTTTATTGGCCTTGTCAGCACTGAAATAAGTAATTCTGTGTTTCTCTATCAGACTGCTCCAGCTATGCCTCTGTCCTAGGGCCCACCTACAGAACTGCCTTCCTCTTCTGCTCACAGTGACATTACTATTTGTGATCAGCTGGGAGGACTAACTTTATTGTTCCCAGTTAATGTTGTCCTCCATTATGTATTTCTATATACTTTTTTAAGAACCTGCTGCTTGCTGGTTTTCCTTTTCTTTTTTTAATCTCCACAGCATCCCACAGGTTTGTCCCTTTGACCCTGTCCCCTTACTCCCTTCCAACTCCTCAAGGTGAGCCTGCAGGTTTCAGCTTACTCCCCTTATGCCCACAACTCATGAGAAGTCCAGCTCAACCCTCCCAGTCCCATCTCTTCCTTCCCAGTCACAGAGTCCGGGTGATTTTTGTTTGCCCTGCATCCCTTCCATCACAGACATCACGTGTGCTCCTATGCACACACCAAACTTTTTTCTTCTGGAGAAATCCATCTGGGCAGCAGTGAAGTTGAGCATTCAGTAGGGTGCACAGCCACTGCATTAATCAGATTGATTGTTTACACCAATCTGGAGAGCCCTGGCTTTGCACACCAATGGTTCATTCCAAGCAGGCTGAGTCACACACTTGCAGGTTGTTCCTACAGGGATGAACCCTCCTGCTTCTGTGGTGTGCCTTGCTCTGTTGGACTCCACATCTCAACAGTGTCTGGCTTTCATCTGCACTGCTACAAGTCACATTAGCTTCAGTGAGATTTATGCGGGAGTAATGATGGAAATACAGATAAAAGCCATTTGTTCTCTTTTTTTTTTTTTTTTTTCAACAGAAAAGCCTACAGTACATTTGTTCTTTGATATGCTGAAAAGAATGATCGGTGTCTTTTAACATAAAAAGTTTATCTTCCCCCCAGGAAAGCAACCGTGAACAGCTGATGCACAGGCACTCTGTTCCACAAATTAGTCACATCATTCAATGCATGATTCAATAAGATGTCCCCAAAATAGAGCAAGAGGATCCAAGTCCATTATTAGCTTCCTAAGAACAAGCTGAGCAGAATAGCTACGCATGCTTTTAATTGAGGAGGAATATTTGATCAGGGTCAGATGCCTTGCTATAGCGTGTGCCAACATTTCTCAGTGCAGTGCAGTGACAGTGCCTTCCAACACACCCCAAAGTGTCCTCTGCAGTGACTATTGAACAAAGCAAAGACCTACACCCAGCTGTCAGCACCATAACATTGCTTCCCCTGGCTCACCCCACCCTGGAGGAGTTTCACTGCAAACAGCAGAAATCCCACTAGTGCCCTGTCAGCTGGATTCATGTGGCTTCTGACTGACAGCACAACCAGAACAGAGCGCTAAGGGTGCTACATGCTCAGGTGTGAAGGTACAGCCATAGTTTCAGACGTTATCTCCATCACAAATTGAACTTTAACAGCAAAAGGAAGGAAGAAAACTTGAAAAATAACCAGCAAGTTTCTATTTTACAAATAATTTAAACAGAAGTAGTGAAACCACCTAAGTTCGCAACATCTGGAGTCATGAACACCCCACTAACCTATCATACAATTTTTATTCATTTACTCTCAAATTGTTCATTTGAGACCTCCGGCACAGCACAAACACATTGTAGCAGCCAAGGGTTCTGTAAGTTAATGACAATATAACCATTTCAGCCTGCCTTCTATCTCATTTGATGTTTTATCATCCTAAACTCCTGTTAGGAGTTGCTACATGCTTATCAAATGAGGCAAAGGCAAAACAGCAGGTATTTTTTGTTCTTTTCAAATTCAGCTGATAAATTATTTGGACCTCAAAGTAGTGAAGCAGAGATGATGAAAATGGTGTGAGGAAAAAGCCTCTCAAGTCCTTAAGAGAGTCAAGCACACACATGAGGGCACATTCTGGCTTTCGATTGTCAGTCACACTGATGTCCCTGAGCAACGTTTTTGGAGGAGATGATTTTCACATTTTGGGATGTATGCTTCTTTTTTAGAACTTTTCCAGCTACAGTTATTAGCAACACTGGAAACGTTGAACTCTTCTACACGATTTCTTCAGGTGGAATAAACAGGCAGCTTTCTATTAACAGGTGTCCCACGTGCTAGTGGTGACTACCGTTTGAATTCATGTCCTACTGCACTTGTACTTTATGGGAATTTCCCTTTTTTTTTTTGTAGACAGATTCAAGCAAGGTTTTTCTGGTCCTGATGTGTTTTTCTTCTTAAACTTCGGTGCTGACACAGAAAATAGCAAAAGTAAGTTGCTTCTCTAGAGTGCCATCTGGTAATAGTAGAGACATTTCTTCAAATAGAAAGGATGGCTAACAGTTCTCAGTCTTACACAATTTTGATAACTTACCTATTCCTTTTATTTCAAGACAGTCAAGTTCATAAGCAGCTTTCAAGAAGCAGCTTCTCTTAAGAAGTTTTTGGAACGAAAGCATCCTAATTTCTACATGATACATGTTACTGGGATTGACTGAAACACTTCAGAGAATAATCACCTGTATCAATGTACAGCACTACAGTTCAAGAAGGCAGCCTTAACTTTTTCAAAGAGAAAATGTGGGATCCTTGTGAACATCTCCTAGCCATTACCAAGCTGCTGCACTAGCACATCTAGAAGAATAAAACATCATGCAGAAGGAAATAAACAGGTATCAGCCTAGTCCTGAAGGATTTCAGTATCAGAGCAGAACTCAGATAAAACATATAAAGGAACATCGGGAAACAAAATTTTATTTTGAAATATGAAGTTGATGCAATAAACCTCCAACAATTTTTAAGAACAAAAAATGGTTCTGCATTGTTTCAAAATGGAAGCTAAGGGAGGGGAATCAGCAGAGACATCTTTTGTATCAATGATCTTTAAAATTATTTTTTCTGATACGCATTTAATAACTTAAATTTTTTCCCTCAAATCCACATGGCACTAAATAAAGTAGAAGATGCTAGAAATCAATTTTTGCTGCTTACATGATCCTATAATCTCAGCTCAAAACAACGAGAATTGCTGAAACTGATAAGCAGTCTTAGATCCAAGAATACTGAGAAATTCAGTCAGTGATTTAGGAAGCTGCTATTTAAACATACACAAAAACCCCAGACTGTTTATCAAATCTGTTTTATCAAATTGTCACACTAAACTCCCTCCTCCTGTTTTAACCTTTTGTAATGCAAGTTTTTCCCTACTCTTGTTGCTAGAATAGAAACCCTCTATTTCCCCACTCCTTTCTTCTCTCCTTGCTTGGTTATAACACACGACTTTTCTAATGCAATATTTAGGAAATAGAAAGGAAAGTAGATCATACAATATGAGGCTTGACCACTGAGTTGGACCATGCAGCAGATTCATGGTGCAGTCATGATGATAGGACACCTAGATCTTGAAAATCAGCTATTGTGAAGTAACTGTGGGGTTTGGGCTCAAAACCATTACGGAGTTTCAGTCTGTACAGAGCTAAAAATTCAATTTTGAGGAGGTGGTCAGAGACAGCAAGCTACTGGAGGCTCAGTGCTGGACAGGGTACAGGTTTTCAGCACTATTATGAACAGGCCTTAACAGTTCAGTACAGAGCAAGAGATTAATAAAGAAACCCTCTTGCAGCAATATTTAATAACAGGCAAGGAGACACTTGGTCCCACAGCCACACAACCACATCCGGGAAAACCCTGTTGTCTTATGTGCTGACATGGACAGGGATCCTTTGGAAGGAATGCTGAAGTCAAAACTCAATTTACACAGTTGCTCTTTTGCTCTGCTGTGTATGTGTTCTCCTTGAAGTCAAAATAATTATAAATGTGCAAATTTATGACCTATTTTATCAGCTTAGCTGTGTTTGGATTTCCCAGAGCAAGTGAAAGAGGCACACACCCTGCACTGCAGGCAACAAAACAGCACAACTCACTCCAGCTTTGGGCCATGGAAACATCTCCCGAATTGCTGGTTCACACAGAGCAACACCCCTATATTTGTCTATGTTTACTTTTTAACATACAATTAACTCCAAAGAATAGACGGGAAAAGGGCAGTTTCAAGCTTGATATCTAATATGCATAAAACATGCTACTGGGTAATATACATCTCTACCAGTGTTCATCTTAGCACTTTAGAAATCTCTGCTGATTGCAGAAGAATTAATATTTTCCTTTTTGACTGATACAGAATGCCTTCAAGAATGGTTTTCCCTCAATGTTAAAGAGTATCTATGTGGTAAAAAAGTAACATTGACAAACTTATTATAGTGAAAATACAAGAAACATTAAGAAAAAATTCCAGTTAGAATCACAATTTTTGTCACTGGTGCATTTAGGACACCTCCATTAGCAGGCTAAATTCACCCTCAGCATCTGAACAGCAAAGCCAAGTTGACTTTCTGTGCCTGTGTCCCTTAATCTGCCAAAATGGACAGCAGATGCTGCCCCATGGGCACAGTATCCTGGTCATGCCAACTCCCAAAGTGCCCTGGAATCACTTGAGAGCACACTTAATCTGCCAAAACTGCATCCGGAAACATTTAATAATTTCACTGTATAAAATGACTGAGATCATGTTCTAGCATCTGTCCGCAGAGGTTTTCAATTTACAGCTGTGGCCAGAAGCTTCAAGTCCTGCAAAGTCATTGTGGTGACTGTGTGAGAGATTAGCTTCAGAACTGGAAAGTGATGGGTTTGCAGAGGAGATTCTTCTTTACCTGTCGAGACAGCAGAGCAGTTTCTGAAACATGATTTTCACCTCTACTGTACTCCAAGGAAAGGATTTGCTATTTCATTCTGCTTTTTACTGATAGTCCTCTGTAGTATTACACATCAATTTTACAAAGGTTTCTCTGTCTATCAAAAAGTATGGTTCTAATAATCTTCCTAGACACTCTTCTATAAAGTATTAGGATTACATGTGTATGGGAATTTCTCAGGTCAAAGTTGCGAAATCTTTCCTGACAAATTTCTCTTACAAGGTGTCAAATTCAGTCTAATGTACGACCAACACTAAAGCCAATGTGGTCTGCATCTCTGTGCAGGAAAACAACCAAGCAAAACCCCACGGGTTTGACATTCACTTGAGCTCTGAACAGATCCAACATTTCCCTTCCGTAAGGGTAGGGCACTGGCATAATTGGTTAGCGAGTCACACTTGTTTCCAGACTGTTTCTGTCACAGCAAGAGAGTTTTACTGAAGATGTAGTTACACATTTAGCTCACATAGCACAGTGAAACATAAATCCATGATAAATTCTTTCATATGTCTAATCAGGTTTAAATACTTTCTGTTGGCCATGAAAATAAATCTTTGTGAGTCATCCCTTTTCTTTTGGCAAAAATTTTTTTAGTCTTTTTCCCCATGCTGAGGACAAAGTAGCAAAGCTGATTTTAGAGGCAGAAAGGGCTTCCTACACTAGTTAACAGACACGTGTGAAAGATGAAGCTTAAAATCTGTTATTCATTTCGAGATGTCCAAATCTATGGGTAGGATGACAGAATTAAGGTCAGAGAACTGCTGGTGTAAACAGAACATCATTTAATCTATGTTGCATCCCTAATTTAGGTATTTTAAGGGAGGAGGGTGCTGAACAGAAGGAATTCTAAATTTGAATGTTGTGACTTGCTGGGTTTTCACTTTGAGATATATGAAAGGAGGAATGCAACTGCTTTTCATTAATGACACCAAGAGACATAGTCTCTTCATGGGATTAACCAAAGTGTGAGTCATAAACTGCAGACAACTGCTAGTCTCTAAATAATTCAGCTAAATAATGTCAGTTCATTAAAAAAACTTTCACCTAACACACTGATACATTTTTTAAAAACCACAAAACCAGTTTGAGATTTTATCTGTTCTGATCCCAGCTGTTCTTTCAGCAGCACACAGTCTGGGGGTATATTTATACAAGGTGAATTTGTGCACATATAGATTCCCCAGCCACAAAGAAAAATGCATCTAAATCTGATTTTAGCTGCCACCAGGAAAAAAAATGCAGCCCTGTTTTGGTTAGGTAGGGAGCTAACCAAAACAACCTATCCAAAAAATGCATAGGCTGGGATGCACACTGCAGCAACCTGAAAATTGTGTCCCAACATTACTACCAATAAACCATCTTCTCCTCTCTTCAGCAGGTAGATTGTTAGAGAACTTTGGAAAATGCAAGGAAAACTCCATTTGAATCAGAAACACACAATTTTTCCATGTACTTCCTTCAGGGCAAATGACAAGGCTGGATAAAATTCTAATTTAAATGCCTTGAATGCATTTGTCATCTTTTCTGTTAATAGGTACAATGTGGAGACTTAGAGAAATAAACCTTTCTATGAGAAATTAGGAGTGAATGTAATTCTTTCATCTTACTTGTTTTGTTTCAGTATCTTTTTAGAAGATGGCTGAAATTTTGGAGTCTGTTCTTCACTCAAGTACCAAGGAGGAGAACTGAAACTGAAATCTTTTAAACAATATTGAATACAAGCATTTTCTCTTTGGTTGTTAAGCTGCATTTGTAAGGAAATCTTTATTTGAATGCTACTGCAGATTTGTTAAGAAGTTCATTGTATCTCACAAAGACAATATTAGCACAGATTCACTTTTTAAGCAAAAATACCACTGCACTGAAAGGGAGAATAAAGAGATGAAAGCCCATACTATTTTTCCCCCAGTATCAAGAAAAAAAAAAAGACTTTCAGAAGATTTGAGATCACTAAAGACTAAAAATTCAATAAGCCATTTATTTACCTTCTGCATTCCTAAATCTTTGCTGGCAGAAAGGAGTAAATAATTTATAACACAGGTGCAAATACCTTCCTCTCTGCAATAACACTACATTTTTCTCACTGTTACAAAGAGCTGAAGGACGTGGTTTTGCTCAGTGCAGTAACAGTAATTGTCAGTTTGCCAAAGATCAAAGACGCAGTTCTCAGGATAAGCTCTATGAACTATGCTCAAGACTCCCTGAGCTCAAGAGGAGTTCACTGCACTGTCAGCAGCACTTAACCATGAGCTAAGTCTCTGACAGATGAAAAAAATGGCCATTTATTTCCTGACCTGGACTGAACTATCAGATACATATGAAGTTTCTTATAAAGTCAGTCTTTCCTGCGTTGCAGACTGTGTTCCCTCAAGCGCATGACCAGTGGTGCTGAAACATTATCACCAGAGTTTAAACTACAATGCCTTGGGACCTTCTACAGAACCTGCCAATTCCTGAAACTTTGGAGTCTCTGGGTTTGAGATATTTTAAGTATGAATGTTCCCAAGCACATGTTTAGCAAGCCACATATGCAACTGCCAAGCAGAACAGCAATGGGGCTTTCCACATTTGGTGGCAATTGCAATCACGGGGAAAAGAGGGTGTTTTCCTGTGAGAAATCCAAAACATTAAAAAAAAAAAAAAAAGGAACCATCCAAGATTTTGTGGGAAACATTCATCCATTATTATTTTCTTCTGAAGAAGCAGCATGCCAATAGCAATGTTGGAGTATTCCTTCCTTCCTTCCTTCCCCAGGATGGGACACAGAAGGTAGCAAGTGGGTACAAATGTCTCACTGGGATGGTGGAGAGTGACCTTTGTCTGCAGTGCATTTTCCTACTCTATTATATGCACTGCTTATTATGTGCACTGGAAGGAAAACAGCTCAAGGTACATTTCAGAGTTTCATCATCTCACAGTGCTCCGACTTTAGCTAAACACTGCTCCAATTTTCCAGAAAAACCCTGTATTTTGAAATAACTACAAAATATTAGACTACACAGATTGAGGTTGTGCTGGAGGCAATGCCAGTGCCTCTGATTTTACACTCTCTTTATAAGAATACAGTTCTCAACTATATTCTTATACGTATATAAGATTACATTCTTATTACATTTGTATTACATTCATATATTCTGGTATGCTTATGTTTCTGGCCATGCCTTCTTCAGTCACTAGGAAAACCAATAACACTTATTCATATGCTTCAGGTGTTTGGATCAAATAAATATGAGCCAGAGGCCAGGTGTTCATACAGAAAAACCTACAGTGCAGCCAAAAAGCACACAGGTTGTTAATGAGAAACATTTCATCCTCTCCAAATGCCTGTAATGTCAGGCCTTAAGGAATTCCGCTTTCTTTTCAATTTCTAATAAATGCTAATGTCCTTCAATTATATTGCAACTCACTCCACATTAACCTCATTAGGAATAATGCTGCCTTTCCAGGTGAGTGAGGGATGTCAGCACTCACAGTCCTCTCTAGCACTTGCTCGTGGCCAGGGGACTACGAAAAAGGGCAGCCACCCTCCAAAAACATCTGAGCAGGCTGATTCTGTCCCTGGTTTTTAGATAATCCTGAGCTTCTGTGTCTGTTGGACAGCACTTACAGGCTTCTGGTAACTAAACAATTTCGGTTTGGTTATTTTTTAAAGATCTCAACAATTCTTATAGCTTTATTCTCAATTACCCTTTATTAAAAACTTATTATCAGTTAACATCATCTTGTCAGAGCCTGGTTTACACATGGAAATTAGTCCACTTGTCCCTTTTTATTAATATTCAATTCTGTGTTAAATGCACTATTAATGTACAGCTACTGATAGCTTAAATAAAATCTATAAAACACAAAAGCTGCAATTAAACAGCAAAAGCAATTTTAAAAAAATTATCTTTGCAGAGCTACAGGCATCTCTTGTTATCTCATTAATGTACACATGGGACAGGGCTTGTGCTCTCTTTGTTGTTCATAATATCCTTGCTACTCTCTTAGAACACTGGAATTGGTTAAAGCAAGCACTCTGAATTCCTTGAACTATTTCCTTTGCTTTTCCTGCTTGCATGAATAGCTAATGATGGCAGATATGAGATTCAAATAAAGCTAAAGATATGTGAGTGCAGGCCAGCAGCTGCACTTGTCAGACAAGAAGGCTCATCAATGCAGACAGAGTATTTTGATGTATGAAATAATAAATGACATTTTCCCATGTATGGTGCACAGTAATGAAGCACATGCAGAACACTACAGAATATGAGAAATATTATAATCCTCCCCAAGATGGAATTGCTCACAGATAATGGAAATTTCAATGGAAAAGTAATGGGTTTAGATTTGACCAATAATGTTCTCTCGAGTGCAGAGGAATTCAACAACCGAAGAAGCAACAGACAACCTGAGGGCAAGGAAAGAGCTCTCTACCAAACACTTGCTTCCATAAACAGGACATACTTTATTTAGAAAGCTTCCTCACCCTCCCATTCATTCAAATTATTAGCTGCATATTTTTATTAAGGAACACTGATTATAAGTTCTTTTTCAAAAATAAACACATCAAATCACAATGGTAGAAAAACTAGAGCAACATCTAACGAAATACTGAAAAAGTGTTCTTCAGTATAGAAGTATAACTTCTGCACATGTATCTACTCAAAATGGCTAAATATCTGCAGAATTTGTAATGTTGCTGAAGTTATGCAAGCTAAAGTAACTTTGTCTGGAAGAGTTATCAAATAAAGTTTTTCTATGAAAATAAACAAGAATTTAGCATAAGGGCACTATAACTACATCACTTGATGGCTACTGCTCTCTATGTAAACAAGGAAAGTAACCAAAGTGGACTTCTACCCTTATTGCAAAGCATGCAGTAGTTATCATATGAATTGAGCAAACAAGCAGCCTCTATCTTGTAGCAGCTAAAGTTTAAAGAGTAACTTAACAGTACACATTTCGTTTCTTACCCATTTCTTCTTTCTAATAACTCCTGGCTTCCTTGACCTCATGATAATAAATAAATTAGTGTCTAGTGACAAGCATATGTTTAAAAGCCCATCAGGTTCTGATGTCAGCAAAATTTTCCTCAAGCTAAGTTTTGCCCTCATACCTTTATTTCACCTTCAGGTATTTACCATGACAACTACAGAATACACTTCTGAGACCTGATCCAACTCCTTTAAAAGGCAACATTCCCTAACCATGAGTGGCAAGTCTTTGGGTGCCAAATTTAACAGCCCAGGCTTCCTCTAGTTCTACAGAGCATCCCCAGGATGATTCAGGGCCCCTAAATCAGGCTACTAACCATCCTCCCCAGGACAGTATTGGGAACCTGAGTCCTTAGCTGGGATACAATAGCTATCTAAAGTTTTATGATAGAAATAGCTTGATTATAAGTGTTGCACTGAATTCAGTGGTCTTTGGAAATAACTTCTCCAATGCCAATCGCCCAAATGTTTTTTCCCTCTCATCTTCAAAGAGCTTCATAATCTCCAGTCCATACTTGCACTGCCACTGTATCCCCTAAAATATGAAGCTCACAAGCCTAGATTTTATCTCCAGCACCATAAACATAGTCAAACATGATGGATAACAACATAAACTTTCAAGCTCACTTGACGACAGAGTACTTTTGAAGGACAGACTTGATTTTTGTCTGTAGTGTAAATAAAAGAAAAACCAAGAGATTTATGAGCCAGGAATTGTCAGGTTTGGGCTACATTATGATGTGGTACAGAACATTAGGCTTTGCAACAAGATGAAATGTATTATTTCTCTTTTGGCATTCCATACCCAATGGAGTATGGATAGCGAGCTTCAAGTTTTTATTTTTGCCATATAAGATCATTTGACTTTTTCCACTCCATTGTAGTATATTTTTAATTTAATAAAACTTATAATTAAAAAACCCCTTCTAGTTTATTCAAGGATTACAATTCAGAGGGGGTTCATTTAATTCCAATAGTTTTAACATCTGTGGTTTAAGTTGCAGAAAGCTTCAAAAGTAGCTATTGAAGTAATGTATTGCTTCATTTACAAAGGAAATTGGATGCCTAATGCATTTTGTGGTGCAATAATAACGAAGCTGTAGTATTTGCATAAAGCAGCCCACAGTAGTACCAGGTGTAGGTCCTGTCTGAAGAAAGGCTTTTAGACTTTTCCTAGCCCAGTGTGGACACATTATTCCATCGGGTTACACATTAGCATAGAGTTTTGCTTTCCAAATGGCTTTGATTGGTCTGATCAGAGGATCAGCCTCTTCATCTCAACAACCTATTATTTGCTACAAGGATCTCATCCTGATAATCATGAGCCATACTTCTTCTGGGTATGAATTTATGTAGACCTAATTCAAACCTAGGAGGTGAACTCCAAACGGTGTTACCGTATTCGCTGCAACAACAAGCAAAGCAGAAAATGTCAGGGTTTAATCTGCTCAAGAGAGAAACACTCTCAGAAGAGAACTATGTCTCAAAAATATCTGTCTTGTGTTTGAACATCTGTGTAAGCATGCAGGAGGTAATCTGTACTAAGTTCAAGTTCATTACCACCTCATTGCAAGTTTTTCAGATTGGAATTAAGTTAAGACTGAAATGAGGTTTTTTTAATCCCTATTGTGCTGCACCAAAGAAGATGCTTTGTGACAGCAGGAAGAACGATTGCCTTTAGGATAGAAAATATAAAATTTGAGATACATCTGTCACAAAAAGATTTTTAAATAGTCTGCTAAGCCTACAAATACTTTTCTACACTACTGTACCCAGCATTGTCTTGCCAGTGAATACCCTTGGTGTAAAAGTAAGAAAATGTGTCTGATTTGAAAAATGTTACTGCACTCAAGTTTCTCTGAAAACCAAGAACAAGAGCTTGATCACATTGTATGAAATGCCTACATTTTCCTAGAGCTTCTATCCCACCAAAATTTTCATTTACAAACAAAGATCATCACATGAAGATAATAAATCTGGCAGCACATCTTGGGCTCCTTGCACGGCACAGGAGAGAAAATAAACAGCATCATAGTCATCTGATATGTGCCAAATTACTTGAAAAATAAATTCAAAAAGCGTCTTCACACGGCAAATGAACGTCAAACTAACTTTAATGTGGTTATCTACAAATTTGCTGATAATATCACTGTGATAGCAAATTTTTACAGAGAAAGGTGACATAGGGAGCAGCCTTCTCCCTGAGGCTACCACACAGCAGGAAAGCCAGAGAGGATTTTATTCAGGATGATGTTGAGGGAAGATTATCCATCAGCACTCAAAAGCTTAAACACCAGTTCAGCAGTGTCCAGAAGGCAGAGAGCCTTGAATTGTGCAGCCAGCATTGCTGCATTTGCTATGTCAGCATGAACCCAAGTAGCAAGAAGGAGTGTGAAAACAGAATTAGTACTATGCAGAAAAGTGAATGTCAGTAAGGTAATGAACATTATTTACAAGCTTTGCTATTGCACACTCAAGTACAGCAACAGGACTCTTATTTAAAGCAAAACAGTCTATGAGAAGAGGCCCTTTTAAAGAAAAAGTAGATTCAAATGAAATTTCAAACAAAGGAAGGACTATGATGTCATAAAGGACTTGGCACCTCTGTACTAGTTTTCTCCCACTTTAAAATTGAAAGAGATCCAAGAGCATTTCTTTCTCTTGCCCTTTGGTTGTCAATTATAAGCTTTTTAAATCAAAAAACATTTGACTTTAAAAAGTGCAAGTGGAATAAATACTCAAACCAGTTATAGCCAATATTATCAAAGCAGTCTCTTGTGGATTTTAAGAATAATTTAATGGATCTTTGAGAATGAGATATTGTTGTAGCTGCTTGCCTCTGCCTGATGCTACTTTGATCACTTCAAAACCAGCCAATAATGCCTCTGCCACAGTGCCAGTTTACCCATTTTCATTTGCTTTCCTGAGGCTTTCAATGTAACAACCATTTAGGAGAAATAAACTTAGAACAGAGACCATGCCAGTCTTGGTTAAACACCATGAGCTAAAACCCTAAAGAAACCAAACCAAAACCATGTGAAAAACACTCCACAACAAACTACTCTGGACCCTCACATATTTTACTTACTACACACCACAAGGCAGTTTGTTGGAAGCTGCAAACCTTTCTGAGCTGATTACTTTGTATTCTGTAGATGCTCTGCTATCAACAGTTATGAAAGAATTATAAAGGAATTTAAATTAAAAAACCACCAACTTTGGAACGATGGTTGCAAATCAAATATAAAAGCCAACACTATTTTGACAGGAATTATGTATTTTCATCAGATTTTCAGTTCACCCAGGACACAAACTATTAACCAGATGATCCTACAACGGGGTTTTATAAAATACATGACTGTGTGATCAGATTGCACCTCAGTCTTTTCAATGTTTCAGTAATCTAAACAAGTTCCTCAAATCTGAAAAATGCTGAGTGGAGAGGGGCTGAAGAGTAAATATATATATTTTTTAAAGTCAGGTGTATCTCAGTGATCTATTGCAGATAATATGATGCCTTTTTAGCCTGTCTTTCTCTAGAAAGCAAAGGGCACATGCTAGCTCTCGGTGTGAGGGGAAGGAACAGCAATGTGTACATATCCTCTTTGGGCACAAGGACTGAGTTCAGCTAAACTGAAATGTGGGATAAGAAGGCTCACACATTACAGTGTTCCCACAAGGGTAAGGAGACGTGCAGCCAAGGGGAGGCTGTAGCATGAAATTAAAGCTGATGATACATCAGAAAACCCATAGGATGAATGAGAGGGACAGAAAGGAAGGTTTCTTATCTATGTACTACACAACAATTTCACGGAGCAGTAAGTGAAGTTCCTGAGCAGCACACACAGAGGCATTGTCTCCCTCAGCAAGAGGCAACCTAACAAAAGAGGCTGGTTCACATACCAAAGGATGTCATCCCTTAACAGAAGAGAGAGGGAGCAGTGATTCCCTTCCCACGCGCTGATCTCCGTGGTCTAAGGGACTGTAGATCTTGGCTAAGCCTTGTCTGGAATCACAAGACTCTGCAGAGGCAGAAACGCGCTCTGGCACCTTCCTGGGGCATTAGGAGCATCTCCAACAGAGCAGAAAAGCCAAGGGCTTTTCCCACTGCTGGAAGACAACACACACATGGCAACTTGCAGGCTGGGGAGAGGAGACAGGCTGGCAGGGAAGTAAACCCAGACCAGGGCACGGGAACAGCACTGCAGATGCACAGCCAAACCAGTGCCCAGGGATTGTGGCATTAGGGGTTTGGTTAGACCCACAGGACAACTGCAGCACCACTAAGTCCCAGGGCTGCAGAAACTACTTTAACTGTTCTATCATTAGGAGTCAGCTGTGGAGCGGGCTGTGCACTTTGGCAGGACTCCAACATTTCCTTTGCATTAACTTCCTTACAAACATGTGCTTTCTATTCATACAAATTATAGCAGAGACCTCCACTACTAAGAATGCAAATTCCCCAAACTATCTCCCAGCTTTATCTCTGGATGATCTAGAGAATAGGATAGCAATATAATACTGCTGTCTCCATTCCTGGGTTTAGTTCCAGCTGACTGCAGACAACATCATGAAAGTAGGAAATACATAATAGGTACATAATGATCCAAATGGAAACTCCTCTGGTCACTGCCCTGCAAACAGCTACCAGGACTTGTATTGCAGGTTAATACTGAGAAACAACTTGTTGCTGCCAGGGATTCCAGTGAAAGGTCACCAGTGGCTGCTGTAATGGTAAGGACACGCTTACAAAATGTCACTCACCAAACCAGAGCTGCCACAGAAACAAACAAGTAGAAACTACTGCTAAAACTAAGCTGAGAAAAGCCACTGTCAGAAGAGTTTCTATAAAAATACCACACACTAAGATGTTACTGCAAGAGAGTAAGAAACAGGGAAATGCTCATTGGAAAAAGAAAAAGCAGCAGGCTGAAGGGAGAAAACCCCCATACATCAAAGACAGTTCCTCAAATTATGGTTATAAAATACGGGGGCTGATGATGACACACAATTACATCTCTCCTTTTATTTTGGTATCCAATATGATTTTAGATTCCTTCCCTAAAGAACCTGAGATAGAAAAATTCAGATCCAGTGTCTGAAGCTGAATAGGACCCTAATTATTTGAAAGCACAATTGTATAACAGAATGTGCCTGGTCACCTTATGAATGCATCATAATAAAAAATGGAAAAAGATAATGTGGAGATTGAATGCTGAATTCTCTCATGTCATGTACATCTTAAGCACTAGGCTAGCCCCCAGAGATGGTGGCTGGCCCTGAGCCAGTGTTCCATCCCAAAGGATGGGACTCAGGGAAAAAAAACCTGAAACCAGGCTGCTGGACAAGAAAAGATGATTATCTGAGCCAGAGAGCATTCCTACAATAGGAAACTAAGTTTATGAAGGGATCAAGGGAGTCTAAAATGAGAGGAAAGATAAACCTAGAAATGTATTTAGCTGCTTCCTTTACAAGGCAGCCAGAGCTATAGCCTGACACTCCGTCACCTTTCTCCTGAAGGAATGCAGGATCTGCTATCACAAAACCACCTTGTCTGGAAGAGCAGCTGGTTGCTTCATCCTTGTGTGCCCCCTCCCACCTTTGGACAGTCTGTAGGTTGCTGGGACTGCAGACAGGAAGTTATGAGCCCTCCCTGTCCAAGTTATATCACTCTGAGAAGAACACTGGTTTAGAGGCCAGTAACTTCTAGAAGAAATTTCATGTTTGATAGCTTTAACTCGCTGTTGTATGCTACTACTGCCCTCTTACTCTCATTTCCTGCTTCTTTCTTATCTACATTTTAGACTTGGCAGTGTTGTTCTTCCTGAGATTTAGCTGAACATGGCCAAAGCCATGGTAATTCAGCTGTAGGAACTGGATTTTCAATAGATAATGAACATGCATACAGGACTTTTCCCACACACTCTTCCAGGAAATCTTAATCAAAGTGAAATATAACAGGAAGAAACCTGGTATTACTCAGTCTGGTGATTATAAACATCTGGTTGTTGATTTCTGCTAAGACCGAGTTTTTCATGGAAGCTCTTAATAAGCAATAAAGCACTAGATGAATGAGAAAATTAATGAAGTTTTCCATAAGCAACTAGAAAAACCTCAAAAGTGAACACCAAACAATATTTTACAATAATCTAACTACTTGCATGCTAGCTTTGTCTAATCACAACAGGTGAATTAACTTTTAGAAAACAAGATGGATGGCAGTTCAAAGCACCAAAACTGGACCTTACCGTTACTTAATGCCCGGGCTCCTATCAGCACATCAGGTGATGCAAATCATCTACAGCTTCCACCTCCAAATAGAGATGTTAAGTTTCTAAAGAGCCATAGAATGATGTAAAAATCTATACTGGAAGTCAGGCTTGCCTTTCGAAAGTTTTGTTTGCACTGTGCTTATACTTTTAAAAGAAAAAAGAAAAGGTGGTGGAGGTCAGATATTCCTCCTCCTCAACTCACTCATTTTTAATGTCCTCAAACAGCTCTTTAAAAAAGGAGATATTTTCTTTATAATTGGCTCATCAAAAGCCCAATACTTGTTGTCCAGATCATTCATTCTTTGAACTCGTGCTTCAGGGAGATTTTTGATAGGCACTTTATCTAAGACACCCTGAAATATCCTTAACCGTTTCAAGTGGAAACAGTGTGTGCCACACTGAGTCAAATTTTGTATTCAATGTCAGAAACACGTGACAGGTGTTGTGCCCAGCTCAGAACGATGATAAGGCTGACAGCATGGAGGATTCACCATAGACAGTGGATTTGTCATGGCCTTTGTTACTGCTTTGAGGCTTTATTGGAAACATGCCCAATGACAGGAGATCCTGAGGTTATTCATGACCCACAGCCTCCAAAAGGGATCCTGTCACTGAAACAATAAAGCTAAATAGAGTCAGAAAAGAAATAAATTTTAAAAAGGGAAAAAAATCTATTTTTTTTTACAGAGCTACTTCATTATGCATTGCCCACCAGTCCATCCTCCCTTAACAGCAGTCAGCTCTAAAGACCAAAAAAATAGAACCATGTGACAGATACTGCAATGAACTCAGGTAAACCAGTTTTGTGCCTCTCTGTCTCTTGGAATAGACTTAACACTGAATGATAGGAAACATTCAGGTATGGGTGAAGGGAAAAATAAGAATATTGATGCCTGCAAAAAGAGACTTGGAAGTGGCAGAGACATTATAAACAGGGTTTTAATACGATGTGAATTACAAGCACTTGATACAGAGGGGATGATATATTGATTTTCCTCATTCTGAACTATGCCTGTCACTAAGATCAATGGAAGTCACAAACCTATATCAAGGAAATTATAATATGTGGAATTATTTATAGAATGGCTGCTCCAGGTACACATCAATTGCAGCATCATAATGGCCCGACTTATGACTGAGGACAAAGCCATCTATTACATATTGTAAATGAGAAAGTGTGCATTGCCATCATTGCTTCATTTTCCACATTTTTCATAAGTGAAAGGAAGAACTAATAGAAGCATTCTTGTACAGCCTTTTTTTATAAAGAAGCAACAAACATTGTAGAGTTTATCACTAAACGACAACAATTCCACTTACAAACTAAGTCATTAAAAGAACAGCTACAGGCAGTATTTTCCAAAACAGAGTTATGCAATGTACACCAAGGCAAATACGCTGAAACTTTGGGAATCACTTCTGGATTGCTCAAAATTCTGGGCACCCTGAAGAAGCTGAAAAGCAGCAGCACACAGGAGGGCAGCATCTCCAAGCTGCTGGTGGCAAGGAAGCATGAACCTGTAAACGCATGCTTCCTTTTTCCACTGCAAAAGCTCTGTCACCACTGGCAGACAAAGAAAAAGTCTAATGGCTACACAGGCACCTTTATAATTTTCATATCTCAAAATTATGGCATTTCCAATAAAGTCTGCTTTTGAATCACCATTTACTTCTACAGTTCACTTAGTTTCACAGCAGTCTCTACCTCCCACTGTTAACTCTTAAAAGAAGCCTTTCAAAGGTCAACCCAAACTGTTAGGATTCTAGATGGTAAAACTGAATTTTTCATGTCTACTTGTTCTTCTGAAAGGCTTAAAAGCAATTTGTGGCAATCAGCACAAAGGGATTTGATTGACAAACTTTAACAAAGTGATCTAGAGAAGATTCATTGGGAAAAAAACTGCTAAAATTGCAAATTAAATGGCAAATAGTTTTTCTCTGTCTGCCCTTGAAGGAAAATAGGTTCTCTTCTTAGACGTGAAAATTTTGAATTCGGGAGGGAAAAAGAGGAATTTGGCTGGGTTTTTTTTGTATTTTATTTTTAAACCTCTAGTATTGTGTTAGACTGATAGCAACCAGCATAGTTAGAAGATTTATTTCTTTACTATCCTGATGGTGCAAATTATTTTGTATGCTACTGCCACTACTGCAAAGCCTTTGCTTTAGTCCTCAGACAATCCTATTACCCAAGTCAAAGTAACTCATTTTTCACCTACTTTAATTCAGTTCTGAAATTCATATACAGGGCAAGAGCAGGATAAAGCTTTTGTCTGTTTGAAAGTACAGCATAACTGATAGATTTTACATTTTTGTAATGGTGCTTCAACCTCATATACCCATTTGCTTGTTTAATTTTTAAGTATTATTCTGATTTTTTTGCCTTTACAACATTCTTCTGTGACTTCAAATTACTGTTGCCTGCAAATATAACTAATGTGTTAATCTTCTCAACTTTCAAATCACTCACATGACATAAACCCACTCAAAACCATTTATATTTTGATCTACAAAAACCTACTACATTTTTTTACTAACAAGTTCAGGTTTTTTAAAATTATATTTATGTCTGTGAAAATTTTCCAATCTCCTACTCTACTCAAAGCTATTCTAACATTATGGCGATTTTATGTAATTAAATTATTTTCCTGTCTGGTAACTTACTGTAGTTTACATACTTTTGTATTTATTGGAGACATACCAGAAAAAAAAAAAAAAAGCATTTGAAATGCCAAAAAACAACATTTAACACAGAAAACTCAGAATTCATTAATGATAAAATATGTAGTTATGAAAGACTGCACAAAACTCATTCACTCACTGAATCACTACAGAGACTGAGGGATTTATGCAAGGTGCAATACATCCAAAACAATACAGCTCAGTTCAACACACCACATCTCACTGCATTAGTAGCACTTGTCAACTAAACCTACAGCTAAGCCATCTCAGCTCATTTACTCTTTATAAAATTACCTTTTCTCTTCAGAGCAGCTATCTTTGCCAAAGGACAAAGGGTTTATGTGGGCAAACCTACAGTATTAGTCTACACATTAAGCACCTATTCTGGCAATAATAAATATGAAGGTCCAGAATTACCCATTACAGACCGTAAACATGCTTGTTTACTTATTAGGATCTTTATAAAGCCACCATACAAACAATTTGTGTTTAAGAAAAGTCCAAGATATGATTCAGTTACTTCTTTGCAGGCTGACCAAAATATTTTCTATTAGTTTTGCAGTGACCTTTGTTATATGTTATTCTAGTGTCGGGGATACACATTTTAAAACTCCTCTTGACAATGTGATTAGAACTGTAACTATATGATTAAAACTATATGATTAAGCTCATTAAAACCAATGATGAAAGTTTCTTTAGATAATCTAGCATGTGGATTAATTTTATGATTGACATTTGTTTGCTCAAGAAGGTTTTTTTATTCATCAAAGACTCAGGTAATGAAAAATCTTTACATCTTTTAATTACACATTCCTGATAATATCAGCCTCAATTTCTGCATAGTTGCAATTTAGAATAAAACATGTTTTAATTCACTTCTTCTAAAGCGCAGTAAAGATTTCATCAGGTATTAGTGGCAAACACCACCAGTCCAAACCTACTTGGATGTTTCTTTTCAATAACATGACTAGTAAGAATTGCCATGCGTAACAAATTTTTCTTTTGCTTTCTCAGTGTTTGTGTAGATGTCGAACAAAAAATTTAATGACTGCGCAAATGGTTTTTAAAATACCCTCAAAATTGAAAGATAACTTTTTTTAAAAGCAACTGCTGCTCAGACTACTGCTCATATTCTACACTCGGTGAGCTGACCCTTGCAAGATTTCACATATCTGTCTCACAAACTGTTAATGACAGATAAAACACACCGCTGCAAAGAGCCTGCCCTGAGGTGACCCAGCAGCAGTCAGGCTGCTGCTCAGGCAGGCCTGGGCTCTGCTGGGCACTCAGAACCAGCCTCAGACCCTGTGCAGGCAGGCCTGGGCTCTGCTGGGCACTCAGAACCAGCCTCAGACCCTGTGCAGGCAGGCCTGGGCTCTGCTGGGCACTCAGAACCAGCCTGGGCTCTGCTGGGCACTCAGAACCAGCCTCAGACCCTGTGCAGGCAGGCCTGGGCTCTGCTGGGCCCTCAGAACCAGCCTCAGACCCTGTGTGCCCGTGGCCCTGGGCTCTGCTGGGCACTCAGAACCAGTCTGGGCTCTGCTGGGCACTCAGAACCAGCCTCAGACCCTGTGTGCCCGTGGCCCTGGGCACTCAGAACCAGCCTGGGCTCTGCTGGGCACTCAGCACCAGCCTGGGCTCTGCTGGGCCCTCAGAACCAGCCTCAGACCCTGTGTGCCCGTGGCCCTGGGCTCTGCTGGGCACTCAGCACCAGTCTGGGCTCTGCTGGGCACTCAGAACCAGCCTCAGACCCTGTGTGCCCGTGGCCCTGGGCACTCAGAACCAGCCTGGGCTCTGCTGGGCACTCAGCACCAGCCTGGGCTCTGCTGGGCCCTCAGAACCAGCCTCAGACCCTGTGTGCCCGTGGCCCTGGGCTCTGCTGGGCACTCAGCACCAGCCTGGGCTCTGCTGGGCACTCAGAACCAGCCTCAGACCCTGTGTGCCCGTGGCCCTGGGCACTCAGAACCAGCCTGGGCTCTGCTGGGCACTCAGCACCAGCCTGGGCTCTGCTGGGCACTCAGAACCAGCCTCAGACCCTGTGTGCCCGTGGCCCTGGGCTCTGCTGGGCACTCAGCACCAGTCTGGGCTCTGCTGGGCACTCAGAACCAGCCTCAGACCCTGTGTGCCCGTGGCCCTGGGCACTCAGAACCAGCCTGGGCTCTGCTGGGCACTCAGCACCAGCCTGGGCTCTGCTGGGCACTCAGAACCAGCCTCAGACCTTGTGTGCCCGTGGCCCTGGGCTCTGCTGGGCACTCAGCACCAGCCTGGGCTCTGCTAGGCACTCAGAACCAGCCTCAGACCCTGTGCAGGCAGGCCTGGGCTCTGCGGGGCCCTCAGAACCAGCCTCAGACCCTGTGTGCCCGTGGCCCTGGGCTCTGCTGGGCACTCAGCACCAGCCTGGGCTCTGCTGGGCACTCAGAACCAGCCTCAGACCCTGTGTGCCCGTGGCCCTGGGCTCTGCTGGGCACTCAGAACCAGCCTCAGGCTCTGCTGGGCACTCAGAACCACCCTCAGACCCTGTGTGCCCGTGGCCCTGGGCTCTGCTGGGCACTCAGAACCTGCCTCAGGCTCTGCTGGGCCCTCAGAACCACCCTCAGGCCCTGTTCGCTGGCAGCCCTGGCCTGGCTCAGAGTTCCATGGAGCACCACGTACCTCCTCATGCAATCCAGCGCCCGGATGAAGAAGTCTTTGTGCAGCTGGTGCTCGTCCCTCAGGATGGAGCACTGCTCCAGCGTCACTGACATGGATGTCCTGTCTTTGGCACTCTTGCAGCAGGTGAAGCGCACTCCGTTCAGCTTGCGGCAAATCTGAAACACGGGCAGGCCCCACAGGTCAGCCCTTCCTTCCTACCAGGCTGCGCAGCCCTACAGCTCTGCAAGCCCAGCGAGGGCTTCCAGACAGCTACAGCACTTCTCAAGAAGAAAACATCTTCTGGAAGTTAGTACCAGTACACTGAATTCCTGAATTTGACATGGGACTTTCATAACTATAAAAGAAACAGTTCCTTCACCGTTTCCTCACTGAATGCAGCAGCTGCCCTGTTCAATGAAAGCTAAATTGTCTGAATATCTGATGAATGAAGATATGGTGAGTCTTAACTCACAAACATGAATGTAGCAGACTAACTTCTTGTGAAGGTATGGAGTCAGACACATCTAACTTACATAGTTTTTATTTTCAACAGGTGAACTGTTCAATGTATGGCTCACAATTAATAAAGTTTAACAAATTGCTGCCATGGATTGTCTACTTTCACTTATACTTTGAAAAAGTTATAACACATAAAGGAAACATGACATTTTGGAGGATGATTCCTCCTCTTAGGAATCAATCTGTGGTTGTATCATTCCATTAGTTTATACTATTGTTTCAAATGATATTTTACTAGAAAAAGAAAAATTGAAGGAGAGCTTCTGTGCCCAAATCTACCATTTCCCAGATATAACCTGTCCTGAGAAAAGGTAATACTTTGCTTACACCTATCCCTGGGGAATCACAGCTGTAATGGTACAAAACCTCAAAATGTTTGTGAGAATGCAGCAAGGCAATAAACTACAGCAGGAATCACAAAAAGAAACTTCCCGCATTGGCTATCATGGGAGAGCTCGCAGGATGAACTGGAACATGAACTGAAACATGACCAGTGTCAGTCCAGCAAATAAGTGTTTCTTCATCTAATGCTAATTGCATTCTTAGAAATTCTATTAAACAATAAATACTATTAAATTCTATAAAAATCAGAAAATACTTAGAGCCTTTAAGTTCTTTGTGATACCATGGTGAGGACAATCTCAAAAGTTTAATTTAGGGAACCAATTAAGGGAATCTTACTTAGAATCCAAAGAGGTACAGGATAGTGAAGGAGAACCTATGAGTGTTTCTTCCATCATATAATTGAAAATTTTAAAAGTTAAATCTGTTTAAAAATTTGAACAGTTGCACTGGGATTTAAAACAAGTACTATATGATAATCTGCTTAAATAATTATGTGAAAGAACTGTTTCATTGAAGAGATTAATTCTCTTTGCACTAGTATCTTTGGAAGCCCCCGATTCATTGGGGCTATTCGATGTGAATGAGTCCTAAAAAAATTTTAAAATATTAAAAAATCATTTATAAAATAAAGTAAAAAAATCCCAGGTAATTATTCTGGATGAGTGATGGGCTCATATGTGGAATCTTGTACTTCCACTGCAATAAAAAAGTGATATTGCACAGCTACTGCACTGACAAAGTTTTCTTCTTACATCTTTTTCAATAAATAAATGGAATATAGAATAACAGTGTGTAGATCACTAGGACCAGAAATACACATTTCAGAAAGTTAAAGTAAGGGAACCAAGCAATCGTGTCCCACATCATACCTCAAGGACACTAAAAAATTATTTTGAGTAATTTTATATTATCAAAGAATGGATATCAAACAAATCACTCAAATTCTAGCAGGTTCTACCAGTTTAAAAAGTGAGAAAAAGAAATTGTCTGCAAAAAACTATTACAGCACATCTGCCTCCTTTAACCAGTGAGTTTTCCAGTCATTTCCTTAAAATCCATTGCAGTTACAAAGTCAGCAAGCTTATGAAAATGAGTTTATGGTTAGTTCATCAATTTCTTTGAAACAAGAGAGCTCACCGTTGCAGCCAGCCACATGATTTCTACATTCTTTCTCTTTTTGGCCTGGATATTTTGATGAAGACTTTCTAGCAATCCCTTTAAATCATTTTGTTCTTGAAAATGTGGTAAACCTGGGAAAAAAGGACGAAAAAAGTTGCTCATTTTGATAAGGTTGGTGATATGATTGTCCCGACTAAAGAATGCTCATGGTAAAGAACAGGTCTATTATTTACAGCCTTGTTTTGGAACACAGGATAGAAATTACCAGCTAAATATTTAAGGAATAAGCAAACCTTATGTCTTTTGAGTATTGCCTTGTCCTCCCTAAGATCTTCACGTGGAAATTTGAAGTATCTTCAACCTTTATCTTATAAATGGATGGTGAAAAACAAAACCAAATCTCTGCTGTAGTTCTGTTCATCAGCTATTACAGACATTCAAAAGAAATCAGAAAAATAAAAAAAAAACTGAGTGTATTACAACCTGCTTTGATGGGATGATTATTTTTTAAAATTAAAGTAAAAAATTAGGGTTTTGTTTTCAAATTGAAACATCTAGTTTTTGTTTTAAAATATGCCTTAGATTTTTCTATAATGTAAGATAAGGGTTAAACAGCACTTAGTATCCCCTCTAAAAAGTAACAAAGTATCTTTCTCCTGAAATTAAGTGGGGCTTTATTTTGAAGTAGAAAATAATTTCAAGTTTGCTTAAAATCCAAAAATTTACCTGCTTGTTCTGGGTATGGAATTTAAGTTGAAGTTTAATTTATCCTACATCTCCAGCAAAAATTCAAGAGTAGGCAATTTAATTTCCCCCTCTGTTTCATATGTATATAGAGGAGGGATTTTTCTAATGTTGCATTTATCCTTGCTAGTTCTGAAAATCAATAAAAACATGCAGAATCTGTTTTTTGAAATTATTTCTTCTCATGGTGGCAAAGTAAAAAGAATTTAAATCATAGTTATCACCAAATAAAGGGGCCAGAATCAAGTGGAACAAAGTGAAACTAAATTGATCAATGGATTTCTTCAAGCAGAGAAAGTAAATTATCCATCCAGTGAGGGGAAAAAACCCCACAACCCAAGCCCCAAACCCAAGCCCAAAAACTTATACTCAATTGGAAGAAAAAAAATGAGGGAAGTATTAATGAAGGTCAATATCCATTCTCCTAACGTGATCCAAGTTGGAATGATCCCTCTCATCAACAGGCTTTTACCTTTTACATCTAATAAATTCTGTAGTTTCCCTTATCCATGATTCATAGGAAGAAGTACTTTAAATCTATTCAAAAAGAACTAAGTTGCTCCAGTCATACTGTGCTGTCTAAAAAAACTCACAAACAAGAAAAAAAGAAAAAGGGAGGAAAACGTACATCCAGAATCTGTTTTGCAATAATTTTAATGTGGATTGTTTTACCTCTGTATCACAAGCTCTGATTGTACATTAGATAATGTAGAGCACATAAAACCACATCACACTCTGCTAGACTATTACACTTATGGGTGCATCTGTTTCTTTAAAACAGAGAGCACAAAATGGCAAAGATGCTTTGAGATGATGCAAATGTATCACTAAACATTCTATTGCTCCCAGTAGCTTTCCTTTGGGTCACAGCAGAAAACGTGACATCTCAGAGGGATGACTTCAGCACAGGTACAGCAAGAGTCTCCTAATTCACAGTACTGCCAAAGGGGTTGCACCTTGACTGGAAATGATCAATGGCCTAAACTCCTTGGGTCCCCCACAGTACCAAACCACCAAATCAGGCTGATAAGGGGGAGAAGCCTGGAAATACCAAACAGCCTTTTTGTTTTCAGGTACTTACGTACTACTAAACAACTATCTTACGTTTTTGGACCCTTACTGTCTTAGTATTTCTATAAAAGCAGTACCATTTTGAGCTATATTTGGTCAGCATTTTTGGTAGGAACCTTGCTGGAAACATGCTCTTATTTTCAGTTTCTGCTAAAAGAATTTAAGAAGTTAACAAATGGGTAAATGACGAAGTGTATGTTCATCCTAAAGACAGAAAGTCAGTGGATGCTTAGTTACAAGCAAGACTATTATTGCCAAGGAGAAATACAGACACAAGAGGAAAACTAACAGCGAAGGTGGCAATACCTTCCAGGGAGTGGGAAATTGAATTCTTTGAAAGGGAATATATGAATGAGGCAGCAGGCCAGGGAGGCTACCAAGGGTGGATCCAACAGCCTGGCAAATAGGGCTGCAAATGCTCAAATTCTGTTGGGCTTTTTGAGCACTGTTTGGAACTGACAGCTTTGGGAACACAGTCCTGCATTGATTTTGTAGCACAGATTTGGCATTATAGGAAATTATCTGGATAGGTGGGACAAAACCATCAAAAAGCCATCAATATTGAATGCCTCTCACGTGGCCCCAGCACCAGGGTTGCTGCCAGCCTTGTATGGAGGTTTGTCTTCCAGACGAGGGGGAACAGGAGTGGGATTAAGTCCTGCCACAAATGAACAAGTTTGAGAGCTTCCCTTTTTTCCCAGGGGGCTGGTTTAAAAGGCACATTTCTCCAAGGCAAAAGACTGACTCTGTATACTGGCAGGGAGCTACTGGGAAGGGCAGTGGAACCAAAAGATGCTTTATGTTCCACAAAAAATTGTATAAAGAAGAGACTGAGTTCTTAAAGGTAAAGAAAAAAAGCAAGAAAGTTATAATAACCAGAAAATACACGATGAACTAGACACAATTAGTTCTCAAAAGCCTTCACAGTCTGAAAGAAGTCCAGGAACTGTGTGGCTCACTAATAATCCTTCAGGAAGGCAGTACAAGTTTAAATTGTGTTAATGAAAAGTAGCCAATACTGTCTGCATGCAGTATTTTATAAAATAAAATCCATTTATGAGGTAGCAGATCTACCTTAGTCCTAACCTGCATGAGGTTAGTTTTTCGAGGATGTTTTCTTAGCAAGATTCCCCTCAATTAATCACCCAACTTATTGTATGAGTTTCTCTGTAGACATCCTGGAAATAAATACTAGGTCTGTGGGGGGATGGATGGGCATCCTGCCCATCATTTAGGAAGGGCTTTTGTTTCTGTCAAAATGATTAACAAATTAAAATCATCCTGATATAAGAGATAAACATGTATACATACGCATGTGATGTATTAAAGTTTTACATAGCATTTAAACATCAGGCAGTTAAATCTCCCACATTTGGGACTATAGTTTGGGCATTAAAACTAACAGGATTCGATTGATGCAGATGTTTTCTTCAGTCCTTGCTTCTGGCAATCAGAGTAACAGCATAGTAATGCTTATGTTTATAATACAGAAGTTCTACAGAAGTGGAATACAGGGCCTATTCCAATGAAACCTTGTCGTTCATATAATGATGATGTGGCTCATTGCTTGTATTTGATCTGCAGATTTCTCCATGGTTCACCAAACCTCAACATATTTTCAGAATAAGAACAGAGGGTATGACTGAAGCTGATGAAATTGCCCACCAAGTATTTATGTAAAAATACAGTAGGTACAGACTGTCCTCTACATGAAATATTAACAAACTTATTATTTTAATAACTTAAAATAGCTGTTCAGTTCATCATTCCTCTGTTTCATTTTCTCTGTAGTTTCTGCTGTGGCACAAGGCCTGAAATCACTCCTGAGACCAGCAGGGTCATGTACAGGTACAAAATGTTTAAATTTATGGAACAAGTTATGGGATTCTGCTAATATTACTGTCTTATAACCTTCTACCTACTCAAAGCTTTTCAAACCGATTTGGACATTGCATTATTTTGTACTCACAATCAGGAGGCATTTTTTCTGTAAATAACTTGTAATATTCTTTGAGAAGCTCTAAGTTTTCCTGGTTAATGTTTTCCTGCAAAGTGGTATCTCCAAACCTATGAAAATACACAATAAATTATGAAAAAAACCCAAAACCCACAAACAACAACAAAAGATAAATTATCCTTCATAGTTATTTCTTTGCATAAAGAAATAACTTTGGTGCTAAATGCATTAGATTTTGTCAAACATGCAGTAGTTAAGTTCTTGTATGCTTTGGAATTAATTTTTGGAAACGAGATCATCGCTGATGCATACTTCTTCCAAAAGTTTATTAACAAAGCAATCTATTTACAAACATGCAATAAGGCACTTATTCTTTTCCCCTCACAAATCGTGAATAAATGGAAAGGCACTTTGGGGGAATTCCAATTCCAAAAATTGGGTACCACAGGCAGAGAACACCAACTCTCCATCTCTTAGTGCTGCTACTGCTTAAGCATACCAATTTCTGTAAGAGCTGGATAATATGGAAGTGACACAAGATGGAAGAGAAGCTTATCTACAAAATAACTGTAGCTATAAAAACAAATATCTTTCTCTCTGAGACCAAGATTTCTACAACAGCCACATTTCACATGCCAAGAAACTAAATCTCACGGTACTACAAGAGATATGATTGTAAAGACACGAATGTCCCCATGACAATTAGGGCCAAAGTTTTGAAATTCATCTTCAGAATAGATTTGAAACGGGAATGGAGGAGTACAGGAAGAGAGGCATGGGCAGATAAGTGAGAAACTCAGAGAGAAGGGGACACAGATCAGAAGATACCAAATATGCTGCTAAATTGGGAACAAGGGAAGCAAATATTTCAACAGGCCACAGGGAGAAGATGTAACTACTTCCTTAGTAGCCATTGCTGCACTGTCACATGAGAACATTTCTTTTAAATCGGAAACATTCTCAAGTGTATTCTATCAAAAAACAAATTAAAAGATTTTTTTTCTAATACAGTAACATTTCCTAGAAATTTGCCACGAAAGTGTTTTTATATTCTCAGGTTCTTTATCCCACAAACCCCTCCATGTTTTTAGCCATAAATCGTGTGTGGTGTTTTCAGTCTCAAAAACAAATGTACAACTTTAGGAGTTAAGCAGCATTTTGAATTAAGACAAAAGCAGACTGTAACTGCATGCATTAAAGCTGCTTCTGCATTGAACTTATTTTCTTGGCAGATATTAGTACATATCCATATTTATAAATATGCAGTTATTTTGTTTTCTCCTATGGCTTTCTTTGCACACAATGTAAAATGACCACTGGGAACAACACTTCCTGCCACTTCACTTGCAAGCCAGGCATCTTTTCATACCAACTCCTCTACAAGCCCCCAGGTAATCAGGCTATTTCTAAATGTTGTCAAATTTTTCCTCAGACTATTCATAACTCAGTCCTTCCTGCCTATCTCACTCGTGTAAGCTCCCACCAGCCTGCTTCTTGCTTACCACATCATGTCTTACCTCTTATTTTTTGAGTGTCCCACTCAGAACTGTCATGACTGATTTTGTTGGTTTTGCACATTATGAGTTTGGCCACGTCACTCCTCTCAGCACTTTTCTCTTTATGTCATCAGAATAACCTATTTTCATTTTCAAGAAGTTTCCAAGTTCTCTAACCAGCTATCCAGCTCTTTCACAGTAAAATGCCAGATTTTACTGTCTTTAGATTCAGTCTATGTCTCCCATTTCAACTTTCTGCCTAAATTTTCTCACATACCACCACTCAACTTGGAGAAGTGTCCCATAAACATTCACAAAGCTACCTAATGACATTCTTTAGTAGACTTCTTTAAAAGACTGGGTTTACTTGGCTGTCTACAGTGAACAGGAGATAAAATCCTGTGGTGTTTAACTTCTTGCCTATTACCCAGGTTAAGGATTTTCACTGTATCCCTCCATTACTCCAGCTACAGCTTTGCTATAAGCTTTTGGCTTAGAGCAAATGCAACCTCAAGATAAGCATTAGGTATTTTGGACGCTCTGTTAATAAAAGCAGCTAAAAGAAAAGAAGTTTTAACAAAGTAGCTGTCTGTATTGACATCTTGACTTCTACTTTGCAGTTTTAGCCCTGCACAAATGTGGTAATTTAACATGACTGACAGATACCCTTCTCTTGGAAGAGAAAATTAATACGTTGGTGAATCCATGACTATTTTTATACTAATTAATTAGTTTCCAGCAATCTGTTGCAGAGGAGTACTAATTTCTCTAGCTTATCACTTGTTTGGTCTCTTCAAACCCATCTTCAAGATGTAAGAATTTTGAATTTTCAAACTTGTGTGAGAATTTCAGAGTACTGCATACAACCAAAATTCTGCATCTGAAATAGAAATCCATTTTGCACCTGTATCCAAGAGAAACATGGCACCAACTCTGTGAAACGGAGCCCTGCTTATGATCTTATCTTCATCTGGACTTTTTCACTGTTCTACATTGCTTCATAGCTTGTGTTTATTTCCTTTAATACCTTTGAAAATACACACTGAGTCAATGTGAGATTGTCTAAGAGCAAATAACAAAGAAGATTTGTTTCTAATCCTGAGAGATAGCCTGTACCAGCATGGAGTACTTGGACAGAAAATGCAACGTGACTTTTCCTTACCTCTCTGCCAGTGTTTGCTGCTCATTGATTCCAACATTAAAGAGCACTGGATACATGCGAAGCAGCTTTCCCTCTTTAATCTCTTGTGGCAGCAGCTGAAACATCTTTGCTGGGAGCTGGACCTCTATAATGTAATGTTCACTAGGAACAATGAAAACAAGAGTGAGGATGGGGTTCTTGAATGTCAGGAAAAGTTTCTTCAGCCAGAGAATGGTTGAGCAGGTTGAACTGGCTCCCCTGGGAAGTGTCACAGCACCAAGCCTCACAGAGTTCAAGAAGCATCTGAACTCTCAGGCACGGGGTGTGATTCTTGGGAAGCCCTGTGCAAGGCCAGGAGTTGCACTTGATGATGCATATGGGTCCCTTCTAACTCAAAATATTCTGTGATTCTGTAAAGAATGTTCCAAAAGCGCCTCTAATAAAAGAATGGCCTCTAATAAAAGCATGTGAGCTCCTGAACAGAATTTCACCTCCCCTGGGTGGCTGGTGTCTACCACCCACACCAGATGATCAGTGCACTGCTAGACAGTGCCACACACTTTGGATTGATTTGTTTGTGCACACAGAATGTCAGGTTTAAGCACTTTCCTAGAAAAAACAATTACAAGTAAATATGCTGACTCTTCAAGATAAGAATTTGTAGTTTGATTTTTCTGTCTTGCATTTCTACAGTCTTTCACTCTCATTTATTGAGCCATACCATATAACAACCAAAATAAAAATGGAGGGTTTCTAAAAAAATTATTAGAAAATAACTAGATTTTCACCTTTTCATCTTTTCTTTTTACGGTTCACTTCCAATGCTGTTTGATAGGAGCAGTCTTATCACAGCTCTAAGAGGAATGGCACTCCTCCACATAAACCTTGTAGATTTTATTTTTAAAATTTTTTTAATTTTAATTATTCCCATTGTATTGCCTATCATATTCCAGCCTTCCTGTTATTTATTCAATCCCTTCTCAGAAAGCCCATATGATGAGAGTGAATCATCCAGATTAATTAAGTAAATCAGTGGTGAAAGCCCCCTTCAGAGGAAACATATATTTTCTAAAAGTTCCTGCTTTTAGCTGAATTTAATTTACAGTCATCTTAAGAGCAATGATACTATTAAGGAAGTGATTTTTGCAAAATAAAACTATTTGGAGCTTCAGACTAGAATAATAATAAAGATGAAAAATCCATTCCAATCTTGTTAACCCTCAAATAGCCAAAATAAACGGAGTATTGCAGTATATGTCCTGACATTCAGCAGTACTCACGTGAGATTCATAAAGGATAAGTGATTTTGTGCAAGGATTTCTGAGACTGCCTATGTCCTGTGTGATTTTCAGCAGCTAAAAAAGGCTTCCATTTTTAAAAGTGACTACTAAGTTTTTAATACTAAGTGGCATCGGAGTTTTTTGGTTTCCATCTTAAAAACAATCAAGGCCTAACTCTTGGAACTGCAGTTTCATTTCTCATGCTGAAATACAAATTCAGGACATTCAAAAGCAAAGTTTCTCAGTTAGAGACCACATTTGTAAACAATGGCCTTGTCACTTGTCCAGGGTTCAGTATCCATGTGTGAATAATGCACCAGCAGCTCTGCACAACACAGACGCTGCTCAGATTAATCTGTATTAGTAACTGGAACTTCAGCTTTTTATCAGGAGAGTAACCCAGAGCCTACTGGCTTTTAGAATCCCTACTAACTCACCTTCTAAAAAGTAAAACAATGCACTTTCAATAAAACAGAACTCAGCAACAAGAAAACCATTAGACGGGTTTCATGGGCTACAGATTAAAACTGCAGCTCAGTTTCCTGGGCTCCAAGAAACAAAGTTCTTACCGCCTTCCACTTATAATAGGCAAAAAATCTTCTGACTTGGCTTCAATTACTCTAAACATTACTTTCTGCAAATCTGAAATGCCCACAGCCATGTCTTCGAGCATCCCTGCTTCTTCACCTACATGAAAAGATTAAAGAGACTATTAACAGAGTTGGCAGATCAGTCACTGTATAGGTCAGGGCAAAGCAATATATTTTCCAGTCTGTGCATCTAAAAATCACAGTTCTAAATCCACATTACAGTAACCTACATAAAACCAGACTCATTTCTTGAACTGCTGACAATTCTGTGCCCTAAATGGTAACCATGAGTATTAAGCAATTCTGAAAATCAGCCTGCTCTATATAGACATAAAATAACCTCAGAAAAGCCATTTTTGTCTATTCTGAAAGTTTTCAAAAGGCTTTCCTGCTGATGGAGGACAAAGGTTTTGAGAATAAAAACAAGCATCATGTAAAATGAAGAAGACAGCTATCTCCAAATGAGCAACTGCATAATAAAGCTGCACAAATGCTAAATTCCTCTACTTTAGTCAAAATCTCTGATTCAGGGAATGATTCCAATAGATCTAGTTCAAAGTTTGAAAGATAAGGCAATTTCTCCCTCCAAATTTCCTTTTTAATACATATCAAATAATGGCATGTGTAACAAACTATGAAACTGTTTTCAGGCTATCTTCACATTATCAGCACTGGGGATCAGGGCCGAGGCTGATAAAAGCAGTAAGTGTTTAAATCTTCCGTTTGCATTAGTTTTATAAACCTGCTATTTTGGGTCAGGTCTGCATGGAACAATAAGCAGGCCGTGTTCTCTGAGGAACTCAGAATGAAACAGATTAATAACTTTTGCTGCAGAATTAACAACACAGTGTCAATGACTTCAGCTGTGCTATTATGTGCAAGTCTACTGTCTTGTAAGGACAAGATTTGATTCAGCAAGCCAAATAAGAGGCTTGCTGAGGTTAAAATAAGAACTTCCTGGGTAACTTCTGGGCAGGGAACATAAGGAACTTTGTCCAAGAGCAATACTTACTGTATGTGCTAAGGAGTCCTTCATACTGCACCAGCAATCCAACAGTGTGAAGCTGTTGTAAAAATCCTTGATCATGTAAACCTGTGTGCAATTTGATTGCAAAACCACAGACCAATCCAGCGAGTTGTAAAGATAATTAAAACATGTGCAAGAGTGTTACAAGACAAACAGATACAAGACATTTCAACTGTTACAAGACAAACAGTTAAAATGAGGCTTGCCATCATTATACACAACAGAGGTAGCACCTACATATTTGAGAAATCAGCATAGGTATTTCTGTTTAGTGACTAAGTACATGATTTCATAATAATGTATTTTGATGGTTTTTTGGGGGTGTATAAAGTAGTGAAATATTCTGTTAAGGTATATTAGATAAGCTTAATTTGTTTTGTATCATTGTGTGTTATTTACACTGACATAAATAAGACCAGAACCTCACTTGTCAGGCTTCAAACATGCAAGACTGTGAATTAAACATGTGAATTCTGATGGATTTGAAAGTGGTTCAACATCTAATGTAACTGAATCTCCTAGGCAGCTGCCAACTTAAGAGAGAAATTAAGTGAAATGTTTAGAAAAAAATCTATCTGAAAAAAACATGATATACAGGAGAAGACATAAAGAGCTTCAGTTATTTGCCAAGAAAAGACAGTTCTAAGGAAAGACATGCTAATAGTATTTAAACACTTAAAACACTGCCACAAACTGAAAACAAATTGTCTTCTCCCTATTTCCAAGGTGACCAGGAGAAAAAAATCTCCCTGGCTTGGATGCTGCCTAGCCAGTACCATGGATTTCTACTTCCTATTTAATTTCTTACCACATTATAAATTATTTAGGTGAATATAATGGAAAATAAATGAAAAAGCTGTATCAAATTGTAAGGGAAAAAAAAAAAAACCAATGAGAAAGAAACCCACAAACACTGGCATGAAGAGTATGCTTATAATTAGAGCAAGAGAAGGAAGTGAGCGACACAAGACAACCTACTGCTTGGCTGAAGACGATGTCTCTCCTCAGGGTCAGCATCAGGCACTGGGGCAAGCCACAGGCAAGTTCCTGGAGCAGGACAAAGGCCATGGACTGCTTGGCCCTGGTCACCACCTCTGCCATGCAGTCCTTCAGCGTGACCACCAGCGGGTACAGCTGCTCGTACCAGTCACCTACAACACGACAGGTCATCTGCTCCAGACTGGAAAACTCGCAGTGAAAAACCCTTCTTCACTAGGAAGGATGGCAGGAGCAGCTGTGCACATCACCCTTCCCTTTAAAACAACCCCTGCAGCTCTCCCCAGACCACTGTGGGACCACAAATGCCACTGGAGAACATACTTATAAGCAGGATTCCATCTTACCACTGGGAATGGGGTTAAATCCCTGGCCTGAATCCAACTGCACTCTGAAACAATGGCCTTTTCCAACAGTCCCAGCATCCCTGTAAAACTGGTATTCAAGTGTCACAAACAGAGTACACAGGGAAACACATAAAACCTCATTTAGCACACAGAGATTAATACAGTGGCGATGGAGTCTCCTTTCAGGACTCAGAACTGGCTATGTAAGAAATGAAATAGCATCAAAAATGCAAAACCAAAGAGAATAACCAAATATTTAAGAAAAGGTGGGTGCTGGAGGGTAAAACACAATAACAAATAGGTATCTGGAAGGGTATCACCTACTTAATCTACAGGCTGGAAATATAAAAAGCTTCAGACCATATTCCTTTTTTTTTAGATTCTATGTTGTTCTCTTTAAACATTTAGACATTTTGAACTCATTTTAGCTATTTCTATCAGAGAGATGCAGAGTATTTTGAAACATGTTTTTCTCTATGAAAATACACGCTAGGCATATTAAAAAAAACACTCATGAAATGATTGAAAAATGTGATTCCTTAATACATTACAAATGAAACAGTGATAACTAGGAATGGAGGAGAATTGGAACACCTTACACAAACTTGCCCAATAATCCCAGCTACTCCTGAATTTTATATGATTTAATAAAATCAGACCTGCCTGGTAGTTGCATATGGCTTTGCCTACCCCTAAGTTGAGCAAATAATAAAAACAAATAAATAAATCCCCCTCCTTCAGAATCTACATCTCAGTTTGATTGTACAGTTTGAAATGAGGGAAATCAACACTCTAGAAGAATCTATATAAAAGTTGGGAATGCAACTGACAATGCAACAGTCTATAATTGGCTCATATTTTCTGTAGGTCAGTGTAATTAAGAATCAATGATAATTAAAATCTGTTGTAATTAGGTGCAAGACAGCAGCGTGTTGTTTCAGGTAACATTCTGAGTCAGGCCAGTAAAACCTCATTAGAACTGAGGAAGTTCTTGAGGCAGAAGACAGCTGCCTGTTGCCAGTCAATTTGGCTGAGCTCCAGAAAAACACACAAATTAATAAAACTGCAGCCAAGAAGACTGCAGAGAGCTTTGAAAGCTGGGAGAAATTAGAGAAAGCAAGGAGCAGGAAAGGGGAACAAGGACAGAGCATGCACAGAGAATCGGATGAGCTCTTTGTTAACTTTGTGGTCAGACAACATGAGTTTTACCACAGTCATACATATTTAACCATGAGTAACACAGACTGAGGAAGCATTCCCTGGAAAAAAGCAGTTCTGAAGCGAGTGTCATCCTGACAAAACAGACCATGAGCCACCCCCAGGCACAAGCTCCAGGTGATTTTATACATGTCATTGGCTAACAGAGTGATGACACGCTGTGTGCCAAACGCTGGTGTACACGTTTTAGAGAGGCTGCTGGAAAAATGGAGAGCTTGCAGCGCAGAGCTACCAAGATTTAATCTCCTTAAGCTGATGAAAAAGACTGAGCAGCAACTTGATTTCCCCTCTTCCTGAGGAGAAAATAACAAGAACTAACTGTGGTGTTTATTCCAGGGAATAAAAGCAAAAGAACAACCAGAGGCTGCTGCAAAACACAGACGAGTTTAGAAATAAGGTAGACAAAAAAGTGTAATGTACTGGAAGCCAGTGTAGACAGATCAGGCAATCTAAAGTCTCAGTCAAATTACAATCCTTTATTAATTTAAGCAATATACATATGCCAATAAAAGCATCAGCAGCAAAGTAAGCTCAAAGTCTAAAGTCTAAGAGTTCTCTTAGAGTGACTCAGTAAATCATATTGTATACATTTTAGAATAAGATATTTTTCAGAATACCTTTGTAGAATCACTTCAGGAAAGGAATAATACAAATTATTGCTTTTAACACATTCATGGACTCACACACATTGAGCCTTCGGATCTCAACTTTCTTTTAAATTAAAATCACAGCGGAAAATTGTTTGAAGAAGGGGTGAAGAATTAACTGAATGAGTGACCATCTAAAAAAAGGAGATTAGAAGCAAGAACAGAAGCGACAAGGAGACTCCGGGATGACTGTCAGGTTGCTAAAATGACATGGGCAGCCTGTCAGTTTGGAACACTTAGCATCCAGAAGAACTGTCAGAGTCTCCGGATAAAGCAAAGAAACTCAGCACAAAAATAGAGCTAGTCAGCCACGGGAAACTAAAACAAGGCATGAAAACCAAACATATTAAATTAAAAAATTAAAGGATGAAACTAAAAGGACAGTACCACCGCTATGCAGTTAGAATGAGATTAAAACAAAAGTGCATGTTCCACAAAGCACTGAGTAAATATTCCATGTTCATTGCCAAGAGAGTGATGGCAGCTCAGTCTGTGACAGGATTTGCCCTTTGGTTACTGGAAAACGCCCTTCAGCCCCATGTTCCTGTAATCAACAGGCTGTGCAGGCAAATGACCTGCTTAGCACCCAGCTAGTCAGTTCTGCGTGCTCATATCCAAGTTGCAATATGTCAAACCACATGTTAAATTTTATAAACTTTGGCAGAAAAGCAAGCTTCTGGTCTTTTCAAAGTCAGGCCCACTGAAATGCTCATTAAAATATGCTGGTAACCAAAAAGGATGCTTCAGCATAGTACTCCTATCTCCTTTAGCCCTAGCAACAGATTAAAAAAGCCAATTTTGTCACTGCTATTTGTGCCACCTAAAATCCATAAATTGCTTTAAGTCACTTCAAAACTTGAATGGTATGAAGTTAAAAAACCAAACCTTAAAGAAAAAGCAGAAGAATGCATAATGTTGTGCCCTTAAAGCAAAGGGGGGCACTACAGCCACACAAATGTAAGAAACACAAATATAAATGTGACGTATAAATGTAACAGCAGATACCCACGAGGTAACGTTTCACTTAAATTAATCACTCGCTACCTGATCATAAAAATATTCCATGACAGAATTGAAATAATTAGAGGTAAAAAAACATAAATGAGTTGTCTTTATATCACAAAGTGATCATTAGACAAACTCTGTTTTAATGAAAAAGGCAGGCAAATCAAACCAACCAACCAACACAGCAGCAGTAAATCCCTAAAATCAGCATGAAATAATTAACCCAGAATTTGATTTTACTGACTTAGGAAAGGAACAGTCTTTGAATTAATGTTTTTTTTTTTTTTAAAGGGAGGTTTAAAAAGACAGAAGATTGCACATATTCAACTTTGCACCATAAAAAGGTCAGTGCCTTATTTCTTTATTTTGCCACGCAGCTCTTGGAGCTCAGCTGAACTGCAGCTGAGGGCTAAGCTCTTTGAAAAAGGAGGAGGCTTTGTACTCATAATGCTGCAGCAGTTCTTGCAGGAACAATAAAAACCTGAATAAGATTTCCTGGTGTTCCTGCACTTGAAGGTAGCAGTTTGCTTTGCACAGTTTGGGTGTCCAGAAATTTGGAATTCTTGGGATTTATTATTCCACTGCAACCATCCAAGATTTTCTCCACTGTCACATGGATTAATAGCTAAACCCAAAACCATCCAATAATACCTACATGAGCATCTCAGCATGCTTAGTCAGAGTGAAAACAGAAAGAGAGGACAAAGGTAATAAAAGACAAAGCTAAGAAAATCTAATACACTTTAAGCATAGGAAGGTTCTGTGAATGCTGTGCAACTAAATATTCTTATATCTTGTTTTAGTTTGTTGATTCAGTTAAACAGTCTTTCCCTTACATATTTTTCAGCTTCTGTTTTTAGCCAAAGTACTTAGAGAAAGTACTGCTGAAGGGGATTGTCTTGTATTCCTGGGCTACATTCAGCCCAGATAAGGATCCTATCAAAAAGAAAAGGATGACACAGAAGAGAGGGGAAAAGGGGAAAAAAAAGCATAAGTAAAACTTTTGTAAATACAAGCTTCAAAGAAAAGGAAGGAAAAATGTGAGGAAGAGGAAGGAAAGAGAAAGCTTTTCACATGTGACTGCTCTAAATAAATTATGTCTGCTGCTCAAGGACACAGACCACAGAAAAATTTTTCATCTTCATGACTAAACAATATTTTATAATAAAAGCTTTTCTGAAGATTCCAATAAAACTAGAGCACGGCTTTATTTCCCACAGAACATAGCTTTATTTCCCACTTCTACCAGCCTGCATTGGAAGGGATGCAACGAAAGATGTAGTCCCCATCCCCAGGGCAATGAAAGTCCGAAATTTTGAATCTAAACTTATATAGTCCCCAACAGGTATGAGATAATACAAGAAAAATAAACCCACATGTGTCTGTAGCAATGTGAGTATGAACAGAGGTCTCCTGTAATTCCAGCTAGGAAATGTGGCAATGTTCCCCAGGTGCTCTTTGCAAACCTATGCTGAAGGTTATCAAGGGCCAGTTCACGGAGCTCATGATTCCATAATTCACTTAAAGGCAAAATCCAGGTGCAATCACACTGGCAACTCAAATTGTTTGTGATGCTAGGTGGATCCTGTGTGTATCAAATGGGGGAGTCCTCACGCAGAGGCAGCGAGGGAACGGCTGGGTGGGAGCTCTGACAGGAGGCACGAGCAGCAGACAGAAACAGCAGCCACATGCAGCAGCCAAGCACAGACATCTGTCGGGGCTGTGCCAGCACCAGAGCCAACGCTGTGTTCCACTGGCACCTCTAATGCTGCAGGACAGGCTTTCACATCACAACTCTCACGGAAAACGAAAAGGCAAAAGTGAAAAGAATTTAATGTTGTCACATATTTCTCCAAGGCAAACCAGACTAGAGTCAGAAGAACAACAAAAAAGCCCTCTCCTTAAAAATCCTTCTACTCTTCCTGATTTATCCTGCAGAGGATTCATAATCCTGCGACTGATGAAACCATAGCATGTTACCTTGGTAACTGTAACTCAAATTCAGTCTTTAGAATACACTCAAAGGTCAGACTGCATGAAAAGTTAAGGCTAAGGAAGGTATAATTCACATTGAAAGGCAGAGTACAGCAAAAAAAAGTGCTCCAGTATCTCCAATTACAAAGATTCCAAACAACAAATATAAACATGTTTGAAAAAAGAGAGTAAGATCACACAATGCCATAGTCACTGAGACTGCAAATATCAACCTACTTTAGGAAACTCTGAATATATGTTACAACAATATCTAAATTAATATGAAAATGCTATTGCATCAAAATATTGTCATAATATTTTCTATCATCTAAAATGAACAGATGTGCATTTTTTGAAAGGTCTTTCATTGCTATATGCTACAAAAAACCAGTCAGGTTCACTAAATAAGCAAAAATTTAATCTCATACTTCAAGGCTTATTTGTTATTATTTTGTTCAAAACTCTGCATTCTTTTTCTTACAAAAGCAGCCCAATTTCTCTGAGTATCAACTAAAGCAGTTTCAGACTTAAAGATCAACCTGTGCCATATATTTGCAGTATTAATGAAATACATTATGCTCAAATATGCTCAAATTATGTATAATATATAAGCAAGATGTGGCAAGCTTTTCATTTATGTCACGTTTGTGAATTTTAAGTAGTGCAAAAGTCTGTTATTTTAGAAATGTATCTATGGGCGTACACAGTGTGATTTTGTATCTAGGAAAATGCTGTGAACTCATAATCAGGCTTCAAGTTTAAAATGAAGCAGAATTAAAGCCAAATTTGTAACTGTAAACTTGGAATCTCAACCTCTGTGTAGTTGCTTCACAGTGCAGCCTTAGGGTTTCACGTTAAATTTCAGAGAGGGAGATGCAGAGAAAAACAAACATCTACACCCACACTCTCATAGAGAAGTCAAGCATGAAAAATTCTGGCCCCAAAGTTTTGAAAATCATTAGGGAACCAACTTTGGCACACACCTGGAAAGCTCTTCGGAAAGCTCCATCTTTCAAGTTAGTCCTATAAAAGAAAGCAATTTTAAAACGTCTCCATCTCTATGTGACCTTGAAAGTCCTATAAACTGTCCAAGGCATTCCTAAAACGATGTCTTACTCAAAAAGGACATGAAAACACAGCAGTTTGCCCCACAGATCTCTGCAGCTCTCATGTGAGGGCGTGTTAGAGAACTTTCAGGACAGCTCAACAAAAGCACTGCTCTCACTGAAGGACACCTGTACTTATTCAAGAGAAATAGGGATGGCTCTGAAATGAAGAAAAAAGCAAGGATTTATTCCAGCATCATAGCAGTTGGATATTTTTTGTGTCTTTGGCCCACCAGCTCCAGAAGACAACCTCTCAGCTGGATGAAGCTCATCTAAAATTTTCTAACCATCACTATTATCATTATTGCTAAGCAAGAGCTACCTTTCATTCTACTTGATGACTTGATGGCTGCCTTATTACAGTACTTTAAATGATGCAACTTTGCTTTTTCCTTTTTTGTTTTTGGCTTGTGACCTAAAAGTTGTAACCAATATTTCATTTGCCTGTGCTGGTTAAATCCATAACACGGCGTATAGCAGAGGAGATACTCAGGGGGTTGAAGAGAGTGAAGGAAATTAGGGAAAAGTCTGTAAAAGTCTGTAAAAGGCCCACCATCTAAGGATTCTCCCAAGTTCAAAACTACACCTACCTAGCTGTTGAATATTTGTACTTTCTCTGAGGAAGGCGGGAAAGGTGTAGAAAGCTGTGTTGATATTTTTCACCTGCAAGCCTTCACTAGAGAGCAGAGATTATATCACCCTCCTGTCTAACATTACATGCCTGGTAGACAGAAACTTAGAGAACCAAACAGATAAGGAATAAGCTGCTCTCTGAACAAATCACACAAAATCAAGTCCAACACATCTTGCACTGAAAACAAGGATGCCAGGACTCCAGCATAAACCTCTCACACTGGTAAAATGCAGATGTTACAGCTGCATTAAAAATCAATACTACAACCAGAATTCACAGATCTCACCAGTACTACACAAATGACATAAAACTTTAAAAGTGATTTTAATTCTTGTTGTGTAAGAAATAAATTACAAGTGAGTACTGATAACTTTAAAAGTCTTTATATAAAATGATGTAATTAAATTCCGTGGAGAACATGTAAGGGAAGACACAGGATAAAATGCACAATGAAAAAAAAGAAAATTGAAACTATACAAAACTGTACAAAATAAAGCAGTTGTGTTGGTTTGTTGTTTTGTATGGGGAGTTGATTTATTTAGCCAAAGAGTGGCACAAAGGTTGGCTCTGATGTCCTTCCATTAGGACTACTACCACCATCACTAAGGATCTGTTTCATTTATTGCAACACACTTTCAGACTAGAAAATCCCATTAGACTTATTAAGCAGATATAATCTATGCATCAAGAATGCAAACATGAATCATAGGAGAAGATCAGAAGAAGATCAGAAGATGAGAAGGAGAAGATCAGAAGGTGACAAGGACCCTTGTCACAAAATTTTCTTTACATCATCCCACTGAATTATTCCATTTGACCTTTTGACACAGGCTGACAGGTATATCCAGGTAAACATGAATTTTATCAAATCAGAAAATAAAACTCAGTATATCACCTCAGAAAAGCAGAAGCATTTGCAGGAGAATGACACTGATTCAGAATGTTCACCTTTCCTTACAAATTTTCTATGGGGTAAGACACAGTCCAATTTTTTTTTTCCTCAAAATACTACACGCAAGTAAAATCTAGAGTAAATTAAATTACATCAGCCTACAAAAAGAAAAGACTGTAGTTTCAAAAGGTTTACACTCTAGCACAAACAACTGCACATGGCAAGCAGTCTGAGCACACATTAAAGCTGTACTTTGATAAATAACCTCCCACAAATGTGTAAACCTTGCCATTAGCACTCTCATCAAAGATACTATGGAGTCTTCTCTAGATGACTTTTCTGTAGCTGTGCAAATTTTTCTTTACTCTTGTCAATGACTAAAAAAAAAAAAATTAGGGGAGGTTGCTTACCGCCTGTATGCAACACCTTGCAATCTTCTGCTGAAGGCTCATTTTCACCCTCTTTGATGTTGCTGATGTTGTCCTTTTCAAGCAGCCTGTCCACCATGGCAATAAGGCAGTTCAAACTCTTTGCCACGTTGGCCCAGACCCTGTCCTGAAAAGACCAGAATTATCACTGCATGTTACTGCAGAAAAAAAACCAAAAAGGGACAATAGTAAGTTATTCATGATGTTAGCATACGACTGCTCCTCTCATCCTTCAGCCTATTACCAACCTGAGCCTTTTTCATGGAGATTCTCTTGCAGCGTAAATGAACCCAAACTTTTATGGTTTTAGACACTGTGCACAAGCGCTTCAAACTCGACATAATGCGGACAAAGTTTCAGGTCTAATAGCAAGGAACTGAGCAGCTTGTCTATTTAAATGATACCTTAAGAGTACAGACACACTCAAAGCTTGACAAATGAAACCTTGTGTGGGCCAGTTTTGTCACAGTGTTTAATAACCTCTTTTTGATAATTTAACATATCCTGTATTTTATCACATCAGTTACTCTGCTGAAGAAAATGTTAATTCAAGGACTAAAATGAGAAACTTGCTGTCATGGCATATTTATTAGCTAACACAATTTCAGTTTTGTTCCTCACCTCTCACACAAACTGCAACCGTCACACTTAACTGAGTTTACAATAGGAGAATTAGGGAAGTAATAGAGAGGTACAAAAAGTTCTGTACAAGCAGAGAGGAAAAGAAATCATGTGGAGCATAAGAAAGAGCTGTTATGGATAATCAAAGCTTTTGCACCCACTTTTGCAGCACTGAATAAGAAGGAAGAAACCAAGCCATACAAGTAATGAGGCTGTTCACAAGACAAGCAATCAGACTAAAACCAAACCATAACAAACCCACAGAAACCACCCTTCCCTCTCCAAGTATATGTTTCAATGCTGAGTCATTCTGAAAGTATTGCAGAGCAACCAGAGTTTGCTTGAGGGTTAAAAATGGGAATTTAACATCACTGCTTTGTTTTGTATTTTACAGAGCCAGAAGCATTATGTATTTGTCAGGTCTTCAGGCAGAAAAATGAAGTTGCAAAAATACCAAGAGAGAAGGTTAAAGAAAACTGAGAACTCAGAGAAATAGCATAGTTCCGTTTAAATGGCAACCCTTGGATTTTGAGTGGAGGCAAATCTAGAGCCACTGCTAAGGCAAACATTTATATCTAATGTCGCTTTTCAACTATATGCCTTGCTTCAGCCTGACTAGAGGGATCTTATCTTATGCCCTGCTCCCTCCTCCTGAGGACACAAAAGACTGAGGGCAGGTATAGATTCCTTCAAAAGTTTCCTCCTCTATGCACTTCAAGCAATCCTGAAAAAACATTTACAATATGTGTGAAACTACTGATTTTTACCGCCCACAAGCATAATTCTGGGGAGAAGGATTCTATGAAGAATCCTCCAGAGTATAAGGGAGCTTCAGAGCTTTCAGTCACTGAAGTTGCTGAGGAATATGCAAGTGAGGTTGCTCAGAGAAGTTGGAGCAATCTAATTTCCCTTTTCTTTTGTGTGATGGGGGAACTTAATTCCTGCACAAAAAAAGCATTAAGCTCTTAAAGAGCATCTGGAGTTATTGCACAAGCAACACAAATATGAGCCCTTGTTTCACATCGGAAAGAGCACTTTTTTCAAACCAACTATTAACCCAGCATTGAGATGATTTCTATAGAATATTCCCACAAACGTTCCCTGAGGGTTTAGAAGCGAAATTCATAAACATCTGTTGACAGAAAGCTCACTCTTATTATCATGTATCTGGCTTTTTTATATACAAGCAACTGAGAGGGAGCAAGGGCCTGTTTCACAGCCCCTTTTCTCCACACAGGAGGCTCCTGGGATTGTGGGCAGATAGAAAATGTAGAGGCATCTATTTATCATTCATTGAGATGTTATTCTGTCTGCACCAAAGGCAGTCACGTTTATCTAAGAAGGCTGTTGAAATTCTGCAGTTTGGCAGGAACAATTTTCAAGTAAAACTGCAGTTTCCCATCACTGAAAATCAAGTGGCTTCTATGATTCTCCATGAGAAGAAATTAATCCGTTTCTTTGTTGGAGAATTTTGCTCAGACATGGCTTGAAGGAAAAAAGGCCATGAAAATATACAGCTGATTGAAAAGTAAAAGGCAGCTGTAAACAGCAAAGTTCTCAGGCTTGTTTTTAATAACAAGTAAATACCTTGTCCTTGGGTAGTGATGGGAAAGCAGTGACAAACATGGAGGCCTTGAGAACAGTTAATAACAGGATGAGAAACACAAGTTTTGGTCTCAATAACAAACCACAGGTATTGAAAACAAGAGGAGGGGTTGCTGTGTAATCTGTAGCCAATGATGAGCTCGGGTTTTGCAATATGTATGAACTTAATTAACACGGTTATAAAAATGTGCATGTTAGATCAATAAATTGGAGTTCGATGCTGATCAATTAAGATGGGCCGTCTCCCTTCACTTCGTCACTTCTTATTGTCATCTTTTACTACTTCCAGAATATTTTCCTGTAGCCTAGCACTGACCTTTCATCTTCTTAAGCAGATGAAAAGATGGAAAGGCAGGCCTTGGCATCAGTGAAAGCTGGGCACCTCTCCTAGGACAATTAAAAATGAGCCTGTAAAATAATTCTCTTTCATTCATCCAACTGAAAAAATTGTAATTAAGTTCCATCTGATCAGAAAGTATCATTAAAAACTAAGACACCTTCCTCATTTCAGAGAGCAGGAATGGACACTCCTTTCTGTCACTGCACCTGACTGGATGTCTTCCTTCTAAACACTGCCAGCCAGTGGAGTCCCAGAGGCTGTTTCTGTTTTTAAAGGATTCTCAGCCTTTCCGAATTCACCACAGAGCTCCTCAGTCACTTCTTGTCCCTCCATACACACCACTTCAGCTGTGTGCTTTGCTTGTGCCATGTATGGCACAGCATCTGCACGTCCAAGCACTCTGAAGATGCTGTGTCGCCTTCATTTCAGTGGATATTCAGATAATTCCTTTGAAGCCCTAAAGCAGATAGCCTTCCAGAAGTAATGGGTTAAAACATAGAATGAGAAGCATGTAAAGAAGGGCCTGGCACTAGAACACACGGAGAAAGCACAGCACCAGGAAAACAGAGCAATAAATTAGATAAAAGGTAGAGCATCATGACAGGGGAAGAGATAAGTATAGGAGAAACTAATAAGCTAAGCAGGTTTAGAGCCAGCAATGTCAAAACGACCCTATGGGTTTTGCCAAGCCACGGGATCCAAGCCAAATACACCGGGAATTGACCAAATTAGGAAAAGAGTTCAAAAGTTTAAAGAGGAAGACTCATCAGAAAGACCCCGTCTATGATGAAGGCAACAGGAACGACCACCTGAAAATTCCCCAAAAGAGATGTCTCCACCTACGCTCCGCCCACGCTCCGCCTACACCACGCCCCATATGAATATGCATGATTATGTACCTGATCTGATGTAATTCTATACCCAAAATTGTATATAAGACTTGCTTTGCTATGAGAACTCAGAAATCCATTTTGTGATTTCTCCGACGCGTCGCTAATAAAAATACCTCCTGCTTAATTGACTTAAGCTGAGTCTGATTAGGCAGTCACCCTGCCTGTTTGGGGCAAAATTTGGCATCATTTTCTGGCGACCACGAAGGGACGTATGGCACCAGACAGGAGATCCAAGCCTTAAGGGTCCTCTCCCGGGCCCGGGTCTGGGGTCGGGGTCTTCTGGGCGCCTCTGACGGCTTTTCGTCGGGAGAAGCTCCTTCCCTGGACCGGTGCTCTCGGATGGACGCTGGCTGCATCTCCTGCTCAATTAAGAGGTATTTGAATTGCCTATTGGCTTTAAGAGGTATTTGAATTGTTTGTTGGTTTTGGGATAAAGCGCTTTGTTTGGAAAACGAGGGTCAGACGTGACCGCTCGCAGGGTAAGCCGGAGGGACGCCTCGGTAAAAATCCCTGATTTTACGGGTTAAAGTCCCGTAAATACGGGTTAAAGTCCCGTAAATAGAGTACAAAAGGAAACGACTAGGTTGTGGTAGAGAAGAGTTGAACTTGGTATCCTTGGTTTGTTTTGCTGTATGGGAGATTGCCTATTGTTCTTTGAGAGCGGGAGAAAGATGTGTTAATTGGTGGTTTTATGTGTTTGTCTTATGTGTCCGCTGTAAAATTTTATAGGGGATGCTTTTATTACTTTCTATGTAAACAGATTGGAAATGTATGTGCATGAACTTGGCAAACTGGTATCTCACGGTCTGCAGGCGACCTCTCGTGGCCCTACCTGGTAAACAGTCCGTTCTGATATAGACCATAAGGCAGGAACTGTTTCATAAAGATGTGTGGGTGAGAGTGAATGAGACGCAGCATCGCTGCGAAGCGAGAGGGAGTCCCGCTCCGCATTTCCTGTTCTTCGCGAGAAGCCAGGTCGGAAACGGACAAAGCGATTGGAAATTGTGTGTATGAAGAGTTAAAATCAATTGACATACAGTATTTGCGAAAAGAGACTGTTCCGGTTAAACAGAAAACGCAGACACAGGGAATAGCCATGGGAAGCCAACAGAGTAAAGATATAAATATGAAAACCCCTTTAGGATGTATCTTAAAACACTGGAAGGACCTGGGAGGGATTCCAGGGGGAAACATAAGTAAAAAAACACTTCTTAAGTATTGCACACAATGGTGGCCTCTGTACCGTCTTGATGACGGAGAAAAGTGGCCACCAGAGGGGACAACTAACTATAATACCATTTTACAACTTATGCTCTTCCTCCGACGGCTCAATAAATGGGATGAGGTAATATACGCAGACATGTTTTTCACCCTAAGGAATAAACCTGAGTGGCAAAAGGGATGTGGAATTAATGTAGCCCCTCAGGACCCCCTAGTATTGGCTTTGGAAAGAGATAAGAAAGGTCCGAAGTCAAAGGACCGTTGCTGTGATGCATGCAGTATTGGACAGCAGTGTCTCAAGTTAACAAGGAGGGATAGTGGAAAGGAGAGCGAAATAAGCTTGTGGGAATACCATCCATTCGCTCCAGGGCGGGAAGGACCCCTTCCCGGACCAAAAGAGGAACAAGGGGATCCTAGCCCATTAAAGGAATTGGAGCAGTGGTGGAAATCTAAGTTTGGATGCAGTCCTCAGAAACTAGACAACGGCTGGGAGGAGGGTAGCCCATCAAAATCGGGGATTAGCGAGGGAAAGGGCAGCCCTCAGGAACTAGGTAGCCCACAGGGGTCGGGGAGCTATGTTGACAGCCCACCCAGACTGGAGCTCGAAAGGGAAGAAGGCAGTCCATTGGGAGAAGAGAGCCGGGGGGAGACACGCAGCCCGCCCAAGCTTAGTCCATACGGGGATAGTAACACATCCAGAAATGGGGGTGACTGTAGAATGGAAACTAACACACCAAGGACTGGTGTTTGCAGAATGGAAACCAGCACACCAAAGGCTGGGGACAAGAGCGACTCATGGGGGGGCGACGTCCCTGAATTAAAATATAAGGGGAGTGGTAATGTGACATGCGAAAAGGAGACAGAGAACAACTCGCAGAGATTGAGTATAATAATACAGATAAAGGATAAAAGAGATGGGAAAGCAGCAGAGGATGAGAGGGGTAGTAGCCCGGGGCAGGATAAGGGTCGACAGATATTAGGGGGACGACAGACCCAGGACGGGAGTCGGACGGACTGTGTAATAGAGATAGGAGGTGAAAATGAGGAACTGGACATAGAGGCACAGGAAGAGAACCCCGGGGCAAGGACCAGTCACTCGCATTATACCAGATCTGTGGCACGAGGGGAAACAAAGCAAAGAGAGGAGGGGAACCATACGATAGCTCCTCTCCGACAAATTATGCCAATGGTAGGGGAAAAGACTAGAGTAAAGGTGCCGTTCTCGACAAGTGATTTGAACAATTGGAGGGATGAAGCAAAAAATTTTAGGAGAAATCCGGAGGGAGTAGCAAAGAGATTTGAATTAATGGCGAAGAATTTAGATATTGATTGGGAGGATATAGAAGTGATGCTGTCGGAGCTGACAGATACAGAAAGGGGGCTTGTGTTGGAAACAGGGAGACAACATGCTCAAGTGTTACCGGGGAGAATAGAAGATAATTTTCCCAGCAGTAAACCAGAATGGGACCCAGGTAACGCGGATCATTATCAACGGTTGGTGCAGTATAGGAAACTGATAGCGATGGGCTTGCGTAATGCAATCCCTAAGGCTATCAACTGGTCAGTGCTATATAACATCAGGCAGGGAAAGGATGAGACCCCATCGGAGTTCTTGGACAGACTCAGGGCGGCAATGAGACAATACACACCCCTAGACCCGGCAACAGAAGAAGGGAAACAGCACCTGCTAGGGTTAATGATGGGACAGAGTAACCCAGACATCAGGAAGAAGTTACAAAAGCTTGAGCACCCAGCAAACAAAAACCTAGAGACACTGCTAAATGAGGCATGGAAGGTATATAATAATAGAGAAGCAGAAGAGAAGAAAAAGGAAGACAGGAGGATAGCCCGAGTGGTGGCTGTAGCAGTGGCAGCTCAAAAGACAGGTTACCCGGAACCTGGAACTCGAGGAAGGGGTAGAGGCAACCCAATGGGAAGGGGAGGGAGACTCCAGCCCCACCCCACTAGGGTAGGGCCAAATCAATGTGCGCACTGCCTACAGATGGGGCACTGGAGGCGAGAATGTCCCCAACTGAGGGAAAGATTTATGGCCACTACCACCACCACACATCAGGATAGTGAATGACGGGGACCGGTGGGCCGTACCCTAGCAGACCCACTGGTTAAAATGGAGCTAGGGGAAGGTAAAAAGGAATTGCGATTTTTAATTGATACGGGAGCAACTTTTTCGGTTTTAAATCAGGAATTGGTACCTAAAAGTGATGAATTTGTACAAGTTGTGGGAGCAACAGGCCAACCAGAAAAAGCTTACTTTTTGAAACCCATTAAATACAAAATTGGGAAACAAATGGGAATACATCAGTTCCTGTATTTACCAAATTCGCCAAAGCCCTTATTGGGAAGAGACCTATTGGAAAACCTGGGAGCCATAATAAAGTTCAACAAGGACAAATTGGAATTTCAAGTAAACGATGAACAACTGATTACAGCCCTAAGCCTAACAATCAGTTGTGTGGAACCCAAACCTGAGAACCACAATTTCGAGCAAATCCTGAGCAAGACTTATCCATTGGTATGGGCTACAGATATACCTGGAAAATCAAAACGAGCGACACCGATTGTTGTCGAACTTAAGGTCGGGGCAAGACCGGTGGTAAGAAAACAATACCCTCTGAGGATAGAAGACAGAAAGGGAATTGAGCCCATAATCAAAAGGTTTTTAGAACTAGGGTTATTGGTAGAATGTGAATCGGACTTTAATACACCGATCTTGCCAGTAAAGAAACCTAATGGAACGTATAGGCTCGTTCAGGATCTGAGGGCAGTAAACGAAATAACCAAGACATTACACCCGGTGGTTGCTAATCCATATACGCTTTTAACTAGGCTAAAGGATAGCCTGGCCTGGTTCACCGTATTAGATTTGAAAGACGCATTCTTCTGCCTTCCCTTAGCCCCCGAGAGTCAAAGGATTTTTGCCTTTGAGTGGGAATCAGTAGATAGGGGGAGAAAGACCCAACTTACCTGGACACGGTTGCCCCAAGGCTGGTCTAACTCGCCCACGATCTTTGGGAATCAGTTAGCCAAAGAATTAGAACAATGGGAAGGGCCGCCGGGAGATGGCGCTCTCCTGCAGTACGTAGACGACCTCCTAATAGCGACAGTGACGGAGGAAGAATGCATTGAATGGACTATTTCCTTGTTGAATTTCCTGGGTTTAAGTGGATATCGAGTCTCTCAACAGAAAGCACAACTGGTGCAAAAGGAAGTGGTGTACTTGGGATACGAAATCTCCAGAGGACAGCGATCCCTGGGAGCAGCCAAGAAAGAGGCCATCTGCCAGATGCCCAAACCAGAGACGGTGAGAGACCTGCGCGCCTTTCTGGGGATGACAGGTTGGTGTCGGCTATAGATCTACCAGTATGGGATACTCGCTAAACCATTGTATGATTTGCTAAAAGAAACCAAGAATGTCCTAGTTTGGACTCCCGAGGCGGAAGGGGCCTTTAAGAGGCTGAAGCGGGAGCTGATGAGAGCACCAGCCTTAGGTCTCCCAGATGTGTCAAAACCATTCTGGCTATTTTCCCATGAGCGGCAAGGGATGGCCCTAGGAGTACTGGCACAGCAGTTGGGACCACACAAGAGAGCTGTGGCCTACTTCTCCAAGCGATTGGATGAAGTAAGTAAAGGATGGCCAGGCTGTCTGAGGGCAGTGGCCGCAGTAATAATTAACATAGAAGAGGCCAGGAAGTTTACGCTGGGCCAAAAGGTGACTGTGTTAGTATCCCACACTGTGTCAGCTGTGCTGGAACAGAAAGGCAACCATTGGTTGTCGCCTTCCAGATTTTTAAAGTACCAGGCCATCCTGGCTGAATCAGATGATGTAACCATTCAGGTAACTAATATTGTGAACCCAGCTTCATTCTTAGAAGGAAGAGCTCCAGCAGAACCCATCGAACATGACTGCCTGGAAACAATTGAAGCCGTCTACTCCAGTCGCCCAGATCTCAAAGAAGAGCCGTTCGAAGGCGCGGACAACTGGTTTTCGGATGGCAGCAGCTTCGTGAGGCAAGGAGTAAGAATGGCTGGCTATGCAGTCACCACTACAGAGAGGGTAATTGAGTCAAACCCCCTGCCTGCAGGGACTTCATCTCAAAAAGCAGAGCTGATAGCCCTGACCCGAGCCCTGGAATTAGCAGAGAACATGCAAATTAATATATGGACAGACTCTAAATATGCCTTTTCTGTCGTACATGCTCATGGAGCCATCTGGAAAGAAAGAGGACTGTTGACTACACAAGGAAAAACAGTCAAACATGCAGGAGAGGTTCTGCGACTGCTGGAGGCGGTCCAACTCCCAACACAGGTGGCCATAATGCATTGCAAGGGGCATTTGAAAGGCAATACTATTCCAGAAATAGGGAACAGGAAGGCAGATACAGAAGCTAAATTGGTGGCCATAAGAAATAAGAAAGCGGAAATAGCGGCCCTAATACCAGGGGAGCTGGATATCAATATCCAGCCAGATTACCAAGAATCAGATCATAAGTGGATTCAAAGGAATAAGGGCAAAATACTAGAAAATGGTTGGGGTCGATTAGAAACAGGACAGTTAGTGATACCAGGAAACGTGATGTGGCAGTTTGTGAAGGCAGAACATGAGAAGGCCCATTGGGGCCTAGATTCGCTTTACCAATATTTGCAGACCAGAATAGCAGGACCAAAATTATTTACTACTATAAAACACGTTACGTCCCAGTGTGAACGGTGTCTGAAGAACAACCCAAACACAGGAACCAAAGTACACCTAGGAGCTATAAACCGAGGTAAATTCCCAGGTGAGATATGGCAAATTGATTTTTCTGAACTCCCAAGAAAAGGGGGGGTTTCGGTACCTGTTGGTATTAACTGACACATTTTCTGGGTGGCCTGAAGCATTCCCCTGTAGGACAAATAAGGAAAGAGAGGTAACTAGAGTACTATTGAATGAAATTATTCCACGGTTTGGGGTACCGAAGAGCATTTCTTCAGATAGAGGTACACATTTCTGTGCAAAAGTAGTGAAAGCAATAAGCAAAGCATTACAAATCAATTGGCAATTGCACACGCCCTACCGTCCACAGGCCAGTGGGCAAGTGGAAAAGATGAATCATCTTATCAAACAGCAAATTGCTAAAATATGCCAAGAGACTAATTTGCAGTGGTATCAAGCTTTGCCTATTGCTCTGCTGAGACTGAGAGTCAAGCCAAGATCGAAGGAAAAGTTAAGTCCTTTTGAAATTCTATATGGTAGACCTTATGCTATGCAAGCTGTAAATGGGGATGTCATAGACCAGATTGGTAATCAATACATTTACGATTATGTAATTGCGGTGGGGAAACAGTTTGATAAGAATGCTGCTGTGATGATAGAGCACCAACCTAAGCAACCGGATTACAAATTGCATCCGTTTAACCCCGGGGATTGGGTGTATGTTAAGAATCTTTCAGGAAAACCCCTACAAGAAAAGTGGGAGGGACCTTTCCAAGTGCTGCTGACTACCTTCACCGCGGTTCGGATCAAGGAACGACCTACGTGGATCCACTATTCACGGGTCAAGAGAGCTCCGGAAAACCAACAAGAGGACATTAAACCTGCCCTATATGTACAGACTTCTGAGTCAGCTGTCTCCGCAGGATCACGTGAGAATCCAACATAAACTAACATTGACTTTGCCAAAACCTTTATCTCTCATAGCAGAATTTAATGCCGAAGCTAGAGCTGCATTGCGTAGCACGCCAATACAGTGGATAGGGTGGGTCGAAACGTACAGTCAACAAGGACCTGACCCACAGGACCCTATTCACGATCGGCCGTGCTTTGGGTGTGGGGAAAGAAATTGTGTGGGACTAATTGGATTTCTTTGTGGAGGTTGCGATAGAAAATTTTGGAACGTACAAAGTTGTTTACTGGACCTCCAATGTTATGAGTGTACCTGCAAAGAAGCAAGGGAAAATGACGACTATTTGGCCTTAGAGAAATTCGCCAACAGACCCATTTTAGAGGCTAAGGAATTGTTTGAAGCTCCTGAACAAATTGTATTAGGGTGGTGCCATTGGAAAGTACACCGCTGGTTACAATATTGTTTGAAACTTAGTCGTTCTAAGGTTTTATCGACCCGTTGCTATTCTTCTGTCCCACGACATCCACTAACAAGTGACCAAATTGGACCCTTTAAAAAACAAAGAGATTTAGACACTGAACTAGAAAAGGCTATTTTACGAGTAGAACAAATTCACATCAAGCAACGAGAACGCCAAAAGAAACAAAATTGACAGCCAGACACTATGACCCCGACTCCACCCCAAACCTTTACAACTCTGATCATTGGACTCTCGATAAGTATAGCTCTTCCCCAAGACTCTTCCCCAATAGACCCATGGTCTCATGCACATCAGTGTATCCACCCGGAATTAGGAATGAGCGGACCCTACTTCGAGGTTTATGCCTTACGTAACAATCAGCCATATGCAAGTAAAGTATGGCATCAGCCCTCCATGATAGCATACAAGGGAGACCAAATCCAAATTGGGTGTCGAGAGCTTGACCCAACAGGAGAAAGAGGAGGAAAAACAAGGCGGCTGATATTAACAATTCAACCCTCGATGCCAGCCTCTAAACAAAACTTAATTACCTTTAGTCTAGTGAAAATGGGCAAACCCATTGCCTGGACTCAACAAAAGGGCCCAATTTCATGTCAGTGGAGCGACTTCAGGGAAGATCCACCTGGATCACAACCCCGAAACTCGGTGATTTATAGAGCATCTAGTGGTCCTGAGGGAGGAGAAGCACTGTGTGAGATGGTATTTAGATTGGATCAGTCAATGACGTTCACATGTGAAAGGGAGTTAAAAACACTGGGACAGGGTTTTAGCTCCCTCGGGCGTGTTTTCGGGCGTGCTGCCGAATATAGGATACAATTACCAGAAGATGTGATCCCATTGTATCCAGATCTAGACTTGCCTCAAGAAACCACCCTACCAGTGGAGTGTAAAGCAGTACACAACCTAACCTTTATAGGGCCTCAGGTGATAAGAAAATCTAACGAACTAAAATTATTGTTGGACCCCACTTATTCCCTGAAAAAGGTGCAAATGAACATTCACACCGATATTACTTATTTGCAAAAGGATTGTCGACCATTTATACAGCAAAGCCTTAAGGGATGGAATGCATGGCTAGCGACAAGGTCTCATCACAGAAAAACAAAAAGAGATCTAAGTGGGTGGATTGGCACCGGATTTGGCATAGTAAACACAATAGATCAAGAGGTATTAGTAAACAAATTAAGTACCGTCACATCGAGCTTAGGAAAGCTTAAGGTGCCTCTCAGTACATCCATGCTTACATTAGCCGAAACACAATCGCTAGTGGTGAAATTACTAGCCATGGTAGCAAACCATACTGCAGAAGATTTTGTAAAGCTCACTGACTACACAGGGGAACTCAGCAGAGACGTTGCACTCGCTATCCAATGCTCTCAGACGCAACAATGGGTACAATCAGTAGCGGCAGGAATAATGAGAGAAGGAACGTCAGGTATATTACCTCAAGAAATAAGGGAAACAATATTAAAGGACAATCACACTACACAATTTGAGAGGGACCATCAGGCTTGGTGGCAACTAGTGAACTTCACCTATGAGCCTCAACAAGAACACATTGAAGCTTATGTCCTCACCATTAGTGCGGCAGAGGAAAGAGCTATCTTTCCCATCCTCACTCTAGGGACAACACACCAAAAAGTCGTTGTTAGGCCAATAAACCATAACGTCTGGGCCAGTTATGATTACACCAAAAATAGGTGGCAATCGGTTAGCACGGAAGCATGTATCCCTAGAGGACAATTAGGCTATGTTTGCGAAAATGCTGTGGTAGAAGCCGAAGATTTATGCTTAGATGCTGAAAACAGTGTATGTACCTTAGAAATGCTTCCGCATGATAAAACACAATCACAAGTTTACTATATAGGAAATGGGTGTGCTTGCGTAAGGACAGCTTGTGACAACGTCACTATAGATAATTGCCTAGAAGAGACTAACAATACTAACTTTTGTGTATGCAACTTTACCAAGATCATAGGTTGTGATTTTCATTACACTGTCCCAATAACTACCCAACAGCTAATTAACACAAATTTCAACCTATATCAAGAGATACCGAAATTACAAATAGGGATGGACGTCAAAATCCTCAAAGCAATGCTTGCACACCCTGAAGTAAAGAAATTGGTGCAAAAGGTGAATCAAACAACTAAACGAATGGTATGGCAGATAGAACACAATTCAGAAAAGATAAAGAATGTCCTGACCGAAATAGAACAAGTAGGCCAGCATCACTGGTGGGACATCCTTACAGGATACTCCCCAACAGCTACACAGGTCTTCCATTACCTGGTGCACCCAATGCTAGTAGTAATTGTAGCTTTGTTATTACTAACTCTTACAAACATCTGTTTGTGGTGGAAATTAAGGGGCATAATGAAGAGGACCCAAATGATTTGGGCAATGGTACGAGCCTATCAGCGTCCTGTGGGACCAGAACTTGACGAAAGAATTCGTAAGTTACTAGAAAAAGGGGGGAAATGAAGCCCTAAAGCAGATAGCCTTCCAGAAGTAATGGGTTAAAACATAGAATGAGAAGCATGTAAAGAAGGGCCTGGCACTAGAACACACGGAGAAAGCACAGCACCAGGAAAACAGAGCAATAAATTAGATAAAAGGTAGAGCATCATGACAGGGGAAGAGATAAGTATAGGAGAAACTAATAAGCTAAGCAGGTTTAGAGCCAGCAATGTCAAAACGACCCTATGGGTTTTGCCAAGCCACGGGATCCAAGCCAAATACACCGGGAATTGACCAAATTAGGAAAAGAGTTCAAAAGTTTAAAGAGGAAGACTCATCAGAAAGACCCCGTCTATGATGAAGGCAACAGGAACGACCACCTGAAAATTCCCCAAAAGAGATGTCTCCACCTACGCTCCGCCCACGCTCCGCCTACACCACGCCCCATATGAATATGCATGATTATGTATCTGATCTGATGTAATTCTATACCCAAAATTGTATATAAGACTTGCTTTGCTATGAGAACTCAGAAATCCATTTTGTGATTTCTCCGACGCGTCGCTAATAAAAATACCTCCTGCTTAATTGACTTAAGCTGAGTCTGATTAGGCAGTCACCCTGCCTGTTTGGGGCAAAATTTGGCATCACCTTAAGGCCTTTTTGAGCTCTGCTCAGAGATTAACACCCTCGTGGGCTGCTTCAAGGGTCAGCTTAAAGAGTTGTTTAAGGATGTAGATTTCAGGCAAAACTAAAGTTCCAACTGCAAAATGTAACACTAGTACTTATAATAGTACTTATAACACTTAGTACTGATAATAGTGAGGAAAAAACCTACAACAGCAAAGGAGGATAGAGCATTGTGCATACAAAGCAACATATATTAAAGTTTTTCCCTTTATAGTTGTGTTTCACAGTGGATTAAGTGTTTTTTCAAATTTTACATGCCTTTATTCTTTCTCTTTCCATCGTGCTAATCACAATTTGATTATTAAAACTCATATCACCTCTACTGACAGAAATAACTGAAAAGTTTAACCATTCAAATCCAGAAAAAATCACAAAATTTCTCCAAAATTTATACTGTCTCAAGTTTGACAATGACTCTGACTCAGCTCAATTCAGAAAACAGTGAAAGATACATTTAATTTGAATCAAGATTACTAATTCAGCAGAAAAAAATGAATGCTGTTTAAAATGACCCACTTATGCAGTTTAATAGGTGAGGACCAAGCACCTGGCGGCTTTTAGTTATGAATTACAGCAAAGCTATCTTCTCTTCAGAGATGCTGAACTGCAGTACTAAATTAAAATGCAGCTTTCACAAATGCCACTTTTTCCAGTGCAAAATTTATCTCTTTTACAAAAACTATTGTGTTATTTATATCTCTAAATGTTTCAACAGCTAAAAACAAACATTTTGGCTTTAGTTCAAGCAAAGAGCACCATTCCAGCCCCTCAGGTTGTTGAGAAAACAAGAAAAAGTGAATTAAAGGCTCTAAAACTGGAGGACAAATGAAATAATGAGTTATTTATTGTTTAAATCTCACGAATACTTAATGCATGGGGCTGGAAATAATTGCCTTTCTTCTAGAAGAAATATATTCTTCTTCCTTTATTTTTGGTGTGGAAAAAATTACAGGTTAGGTGGAATACCATAGCTCACACAAGTTATTAATTATTTACAATAGAGATGAATATGCTGACATCCTTTACGTCTATGAGAATACAGTGATGAACTCAAAGCATGAGCCTGGACTGAATAAAAATAGCTTGAGTACGTATGAAATAAAGTAACAGACCTATTAAAGAAGACATCCACCAAAATAATTGATTTATAACATTTCAGCCATATAAATAATACATATCTTTGAAAGATATGCTAAGAATGTTAAAATCCAAACACTGTATTTAATTCTTTTACAGAACCTCAGACAGTTTCTAAGAACAGAGTCTAGGGGCAATGGGCTGAGGGTTAATTCAGTGTATTTAAAATGATTACAGCCTGAGGGCTGGAGAGGGGTGTTGCAGGGGGTGGGGAACAAAAAAACCATTTCCCTGTGAACAGCATATACTGTTCCAGTCCTTAAATCTGCCCAACTAGCAAAACCAACCCAAGTAAGAACAAAGACTATTCTTGTGTCTGGGCAAGAATACACTCAACACCTTCACTGTTCTATGCACAACTAGGCAGTCTCAGAGCAGCACACTGTACTTAGGCAAAGCCTTGCAATTTAGCTTCAAAATCTGCATATCTGCGATGCATCTGAGAAGCACAATTTTACAGTTTTGCACCCCTTTGCCCCCTGCAACGGCATGTGACAAGGACACTGAGGGCTTGAGGTGGCTTATGCTAATTTGTAGGGTTTCACTGGCCAAGGGTTTCTGTCCACTTACCCACTCCTCCTCATCATACTCAGAATGATGGGGTATGGAGTCCTGCCTTTTGACGTGAGCAGGATGGTCCTGGTGCTGTGCATCAGCCCCTTCCTCTGCACTGCTCCTGGGCACAGCTGGTTTCTTGAGCACACAGCCAGGCCGGGCTGTGTACAGCGCTAGAAGGGCACTTCTCACCAGCTGGTCCTTGAACGTGTGCACAAATAACTCCGTCTAGGGAAAAAACCAAACCAATGGAAAGGTTAGAGCAAAGAATGTGGTATGGCAGCAAAGCTGTGTAACACTGAATTATCCTTAGGCAGAGCGGCTATTTGTTTCAGGCCTGCCTGGGAGGCAGAAAACAAAGTAGGCCAACAAATAATGAGGAAAATTTCAAGAGTTTTAGAGATCACATTCTACAATCCCAGTGTTCTAAGCATTAACACAGGAGCACATTATCTGTCAGAGATCACAATCTTTTCACATTTTATTTGAATTCCAAATTTCACCTCAGAGGCAAGCCTCAACAAGAACCACTTCCAAGAGTAACCAACCACAGCACAATGATTTCTGAATAAGTGTAAGATAAAACACAATTAACCAGTTCAATAATCTCTCTAAATAAAACCCACCACTCTACAATGCTGAAATAGCAGTATCTGCAAAAGCAGTATTTCCACAGATAAATTTTACTACTGGTAGGTGTCAACCCAGATATCATGGTAGGTGACACCTGATTTCAAGCTTGATTTTTTTGTATATTTTAAAGAAAGGAAACTCTGAAGTTGTCTTCTCGGGTCTTCTGAAGATGCTATTCAATCTCTGCATCATTTTTCTATGTTGACTGTTACAGCTGGCATTTTACCGTATTTTTTAAATCCTTCAACCTCCCTGCATTATTCATCTCCCTTCCACCTCAACAAGGAAAGTATGCCTTTGTGCAGACAATCTTAATTAAACAGGGATGTGGGAAGGTATGTAGATAAGAGTCAGAGGATCCAGCCTCAACCAGCAGGAAATGCCAAAAATGAGGGCTGCCCAGCCAAGCTCTCTTCAGCCCTTATGTGCTGCTTATGCAAAAACTGGAGGGAAAAGTAGCCAAAAAAACCCCAAAACAAACAAGTGCCAAGTGCCAGCACCTCCCTGGAACTCCTGAGAAGATTCCTGGAAGTCTTTTCTCCCAGTTTCTGCATTTCTTATCCTATCCCTTTCTTCATGCTACCTGTTCCTCTTTTGCACCCACTCCTACTCAACTTCTTTTTCTTGCCTTCCTGTCTCAAGACCCTCTCAAAAGTTTACAGATATTTAAGACAGAAAGGCTCTAAAAAATTAATGGTTTTCTTAAGGCTCCAGCTGCTAGGTGAGGTACTTAAATGAGAAGTTTCTGCCTTTCCCATTTTCATTATGTTTACCAAAAAAATGCTTTCTGAATTGTTTCACATGGACGGGCTGAAAATTTTACTCCAAATAAATCTCTACAGTTCTAAAAATAAGAACTGCAGGAACATCTAAGAAAAATTATTGATTTTTTAAAACCAAAATCAGACCTGACTTGGGATTCTTTAGACTTGGCAACGCTACTCATCTCCCTGGCGATATTACCAGACCCATTCCTTCTCCTCATTACCAACTTGGTGCCTGAGGGAAAGGCCATTTTTTAACAGTTTTCTCAGGACTGTCTCCTCGTTGTCCTGAATTGCTCTGCAGGACAATTGCAGTTTTCTACATTTCCAACCCAGATGGTGCATGCCTGGAGAATGACTTAGTCTCTGGGGAATAGTGCTATCACACCCCACCATTCTTTGCCTTACCATGGCACAATGAGATTTGAGGGGTTGTGTGGTAACAGCAAAGCTCCTCTTCAACACTTCTACAGTTCCATAGCAAGAGAGTTGAAACTCCATTACTTGTCTACCCTTAAAAACAGCAATATCATGGTTTTGCTGAGGTTTAATATCTACCTTCCCCACAATGTCTGTTTGAGAAAATTTCACGTTTCTGGTTCAGAATAACGCTCAAAAAAACTTTACATTTCAAAAAATTAGGAGAATTGGATAGCTTGATGTAAATAATGCCCACTAGGACTGCAAAGTTTAAGTAATATAATTGAATAGAAATATTTTATAGGGAAATTTAGTTTTTAAAAGAAAATCAGTACAGAAGTGCGACTCCATTTTTCATGCAGCAACTCAAATAATTCTGTAATTAAATTCCATTCAGAGATCCCATTGGTTTTACAGCAGTCTATGTTTTAACTTCACTTTCTAACAGCTCAGTACAGCTAAATTTGCAGAACATCACTATTTATGAAACTGCACTGAAATCACAAAACCAGTCTATACAAAGAAATAAAAACTCTGCAAATTCTTTCAGATACTCTACTAAAGAGTATTTCTGCAAACAAAGATAGGCATAGCTGGAAAATTAATTTATCAAGCCTGCTGCAAGCTGCAAATGCTGATACACTTGTCGATAGCTAAAGGCTTCCTTAATCAACTAACAAAAAGGGATGATAAAAGGTTAGTCTCAGGAAAACACTACAGGAAACTGTAAATTATATATGGAGATGCTTAACAGGAGAAAATAAGCTCCTTTTAAGAAGCAGCAGTGGAATTATTTGATTTCATTTTCCACTTTCAATCCATGCAGCCAGTCCTTCCATTTCCAACATGAACATTTTAATGTAATTCACATTATTGATAATTCAGATTTACTCACTGCTACCTAATAATTATAGAAAGAATTCTTATATATACCAAGTGATATGTTTTTTAATAAACTTGCAGAATTTAATCACCAGGCAAATAATTTTTATGGCTTCAAACAGATGTTTACTTTCTAAATATCTATCCAGTTAAAACATCAGAGCATTTATTTTTTACATACAAAAAGTGCAGGAAAGATGGAATAGCAAAGCACTACATATGCCTCAGGAGCACAAGCAGATATCATGTCATTATACTCAGCAGAGCATGTGCTACTCTGTGTTAAATGCAAGCAGGAACACTCTGGTAGTCTTGGTTCTCCAGTACTGTACCAGACTATACAGACAGAATATTTCAAGACAGCAATATAAGGCTTTGAATTAACCATGAGGGATCTAATTTCAGTATTGTGTGGGTTCACTGAGTTTAGGGCTTTGAAATTGTATTTCTCTTTCCTGAAGCTGTTTCTTGGTCTCTCTTCCCCATCTCTCCTCCCCTCTTTACAAGCAGCTGTCCCAGCACACTTGCTTCCTCAGCAATCCACCCTATTTCTCTATTGTCCACCTTTTCCTAGGAGTGCATTTGGTAATAGACAGGGAAGCAGGTATTGAACCACTCCTGCTGCAGTTGTTCAGACAACTGGATTTGTCTCTTCCAAGCAAAAGGTGGAGGCTAGACAGACATCCAAGGAGTACATGGGGTGAGACTCCTTCTTCTGGGAACCTGAGCTCATGCACTAACAGCAATTTAATCCTGGTCCTGAAAAGCTGATATGAACACACTCAACTAAGCCACCAGCTATAAATGTAAAATACCTAAGGCTTTAGCAAACTGAATGAATTGTCTTTTTTGTCCCCTTTTTATAGCCAGAGTCTCTAGCGAGCCATGGTTCAAGCAGTACTTTAGTACCATGGCTCCTGCCTCTGAAATCATCCCCTCCTCCTGTCCAGAGGCCAATGGCAGAGAAAATGCACATTGCTCAGCAACCACCCCTTGGATCTTCAGAACAAACCCTTCTTTGCCTGATTGGCTTTGCCTGTGCATACAAATTTCTTTGAACTAACCTCTAACAGAGCAGCTTCACTCTTCTATGCACAGCTAAAAATGCCCTCCTGCATCCAGAGGTACACCATAATCACTACAGTCCCCCTCCTTAAATTCCTCTGTTTCATTTCCAGGCTGAATTCTGCCTTCTTCCATCACCCCTGACGCTCAGAGCGACTCCACATTCTCAGAGCGAGTGTGGATTCACACATCTGCCGCTGAGAGCGATGTTCCTCTCCCTAGTGCTCTTCTGGAATGCCTTCCCAGCAAGTGGCCAAGCTCAATATCAATATTTGAAACCCTCCTATGGCACGAGGAGCTGCTGGGGTAATGGTGCTCAACAGACCAACAGGGCTGTCACTTCCCAAAAGCTGAAGATGCATGGAAATGGTTACTGATCGTGTTATTGAGCCATACTGGGATCATACTGCTGAAGGGATGGCCCGTGGAGAAATGGGAAACTCTTCACAAGCTCTCGGGTCACAGAGTTCATATTGTTATTCATATAAGGGCTCATATTTTTATAGGGTAACATATGCTGGGAAGCACTACAGGCTTCAGCTAATCTCCATTATCAGTCTGTGAGACCAGCGGCGAACATTATCTTCTCTAATTTAGAACTAAAGGAACTAAAATGAGGAAGAGGTTACAGCTACAGACAGATATAATAGGAAAAAGAGAAATAAACTTTGAGATCTCCTAGAGCAAATTTCCCAGCTTCTCCTTCCAGGCTGCATCACCATTTCTGATCATGCTGTTATTCTAAACCTTATACACCAACCTGGCTTGAACTACCTCCCATAACCAGCAGCTTGAAATATCATAGAAAGAGAATGAAAAAAAAAGACTTCTCATACTACAAAATTATTTATAATTGTTGATATTTTCATAAACTCCACTATGTAGCCACTAGAGGATGAAGAAGCTACATGAAATTAAATTAATTACACTTTTTAATAAAGCAATCTTTATAGATTTCATTAACTTTCTATACGGAAGGCCTACAGAAATGCTAAATAACATTATTTTTCTAATAACAACATTTTGATGCTTATTTTAGCTGAGTTTATTTAACATTTCCTGATGCTGTGAAAGTCAAATGATGCAGAAACCCCCCCCCCCCCTTCCTCCCCAGCAGTTAGAGAGACTTGGTTACTCCATTTTCCATTGCAGTGAGGATTTGAATCTTACTTTTTCTGAAAGCATCTTTAAAGAGTTCTTCAAGCTGTCTGGAGAACGCTGGCTTGCAGAACTGAGCAGCAGGTCTGCATGGCTTGATATGAGAGGCTGCAGATGACTGATGTTGCTGAAAACTTCTTTTGCCTTGGCTGTGTTTTCAGGTGAATAGTAAATACACTGGTATCCAGTGCTGTGATAACAGAGAGTCACATCATGTCAAATTCATTTCTGCCATTAACAGCAATGCTTATGGTGCTAAAAATCTTACCACTGCTTTTGCAAAAAAAAAAAAAGCCAGATGCCTGAACTTCACAGACACCACTGATCCTGCATTTAAGGGTAAAAACAAACCTTTCCTTGAACAGTAAAAGCATAAACGGCATGAAACAGCCCACCACCACATGCTCCAAGTAATACAGTGCAAAATTCCTTTGAGTGGGTGATCTGAACATAAACCCCCATGTTTTTATGTGTTTCTTTTAAACACTGTAATTCTAGAGACAGAAAATATTTGACAAAGTCAGGTAATAATATCAAAGAGCATAAGGCTCCTTATTCTTCCAACTGAGCTCCCCAAAAGAGAATTGACTGCCTCACCGAGTCTTTCCAAGTGGGCCATTAAGGTTGAATTGATCAGTGGCCCACACTGTGTTTTGATTGGCCTCAATGATGTCCAGGAAGAGACGATAAACAGAGTTATCTCCAATAAAGAACAGGCATCTGATTTGCAAGAAGAGACCCAGCAATGGGTGCGGAAGTGAATTACTTCAAAACCACACAAATGCACACTGCAAACTTCCTACTGTCCACTGTTCAAACTACTGCAATTATTTTGCAGGACTTCTCCTATCCCTCTTTCTTCTTTTCCTCCCTACAAATTATGCAATATCCTCTTACACCACTGTTCTCAAACACCACTTCAGACAGCATGCACACACCCACTGGCTCTTGCCTGCAGCCCACAGCTCCTCACCTGAACCTCTGGTACGTAACCCTTCCTTTTATAAAGCCCTGGTTTAGTCTTTCAGAGAAACTAACCAAAATCTTCTGCAGCTTCAGATTAAAACAGGAAAAAAAGAACCCAAGCCCCTCCTGGCACATCACCAATGCCAGAGGAATGTACATGCTACTCCCAGCTGGTACTGTTTGTATCTCCCTTCTCTCCTTTTTGTCTGAAGTATTTCAGTCCCTTCAGCCATTTCACCACTTTCTTTCTTTCTTAATTTGGCATACCAAGACCAAATACTGACACTTGTTCAATCCTCTGAACTTTATGCATTCGCTTTCATTTCAGTCTTTGTCCAGATCTCTTCCCTACCCCCAGTTCCCCTTTGTGCCTTTTATTGAGTGAATTCTAGTTCCTTCTCTTTAGTTTTCTACAAATTAGAAACTAAATCTTGATCAGTCCCTTCCAATTCAGCATTTTCTATGATTCTGGCAAATAAGGATAGCTTCAAGCAGTTTTAAAATGAAGGCTCTTGCTTACATATTTTGCTGAGGTATACTCTCAATACCCAATTCTAATTTTCTATTCCCCAATATCCATTCTATTTTTCTGTCTTTCACCAATGTCTTCATTCCTAGATACAATTCTTTGTAGAAGCAATCAGGATTAATGGCATATAGCTGCCATTACTACCAGCCACATCTAAATTACGACGCATCTCCAACTTACATGAGCTACTCATGTCTACTAGACCCATGTCTAGTAGAAGTCATAATTCTGAGTATTTCAGCAAAGTGAATAATATAAACTGTCCCTCCTAATGAATTAGGAAAAACAAGCAAACCTCTGTCCCTCTGAGTAATCAAGAAACTGCCACAGTTCTGCCTTTGAGGTGGAGAGCCTGTTAGTGAGATGACTTCCAGAGTCAGATCTGGCACTACATCCACTGGAACCCTCAAGCAGCAGGCTCAGTGGATAGGGCAGGGACAAAGAGCAACAGTCTATGTTAATTGCAGTGAAGACATAGTCTTAAAAGTCTTGACACTTCTCTAATTCCCCATCAGGCTTTTCCCTCCCTTTATCAAAAAGTCCTTTTTGCAGGCTGAATCTGGCTAATGCTGTTATCAAGTTCACTCCTTTCTGGGATTTCCCTCAGTCTTTAAATCCTAGATAGTTTTCACTGATCTCCCACAGCTCTAGGCTTCACTGAATATTGCAGCAGAAAAGCTACAGACACCACTTGTAAGAAAGAGGGCAGTGACACCAAAGGTGTGGGCAGTTCTCATTGCAATTAAGTAAATCATAGCTTTTAAGTAAAGGAATTAGTGAAGAGAGAATGACTCTTCAGAATGAAGTGCACTACCAGACTGGTAATTATTTGGACAATTTAAACATTTTCAGAACCCTAGAAAGCACGACACAACTTCAAATATTTAGTTCCTCTCATAATTTGAGAGCAACTTTCTCAATCCCCCTAGAAGAATGTGTAATTATTTTTCAGAAACAACACGTTTGAAGTTTCTAACTGTTGTGTTCACACTGCTGCATGTATGACTAGCTGAGGTTTTCTGTGGCCTTAGCCTTCACAAACAGATATTCCCACTCACAAGTAAGCGACATTCCCTCCTCTGCAGCTACTTTTAAAGCTTAGTGCTGCATGCAGCTCTGGTATGTAAGCACTGTTAGGCAGAAGAGAAACTTTTCACAGGTGTCCTAAGGCACAAACTGCATGAAACTTCTGCATTAGGGTAAAGGCCGCATGGGTAGGTCCAGTGCAGAATAGCAGCAGCATAATGAAAACATACCTCTCATATGTAAATTATGACTCAGGTACCTTTTGAAAACTGTATTATAATGCTTTCTGGGAAAAGTTTGAAAGCTTTCACTAAGCATATAAAACCACACTTGACCATTTCCATATATTGGCGCCATCATTAACCATAACCACATGACTGTCAGCGGTCATTTCAGTCCTAAACTTGCTTTATGGACATTCTTCAGATCACATACCAGAAACTTTTCACTTAAAAGAAAAGCCTTTCTTGCTCTCATTTCAGGTCCTATTTTTTTTTTATAATGTGCCTTTTATAAAAATTGGATATGACATTCCTGATGGTAATAAATGAGAGAAGAATTGCAAAGCCACTGTATTTTTGTAAATATTATTATACAGGACTTTCCCTTTGTGTCTGCACAAAGATTGATATTCTGTGTAATAGAAAAGACGCCAGAACTATCTTCACATACACATTTTCCACATTCTTCTGCTTGATAAACTTTCACAAAACATATGTCTCAGTCTTGTTTTTGTTTTGCAACTGCAAATGCTACCAGATAACTGTTTCTCTTTGTCTGCAAATTCCACAAGTCTAAGACTGCGCAAGAAATATATTGCAATATGCTGACACTGTTGAATATTTTGATAAACTGCTCTAATAATCAGACTGAAGGTCAAAAACACGCAAGGCAATTCTGTCACATCTAGACAGCTGCTAGGATTGGCTGAGAACTAGTCTCTTCCCACGTCCTGCATTAGGTCTTCAGCTCAGTTAGCCTAGAGAAAACGGCTGCTGAATCTGCATTTTTCCTGTTCGTTCTGTATTCTGACTGACATCGCAAGGTGTCACTTCTTCCTTCAACAAAATCTTCAGAAAATCTAGCCCCATCATAAAACAGGAAATTCAAATTGCAGAAGGTGCCCCGGGGGACACAAGGTGTCCTCAAAACACCTTTATCCAGCAAAATAAACAGGTGCATGCAAAGTAGCACTGTTGTCGCCAGAGTGAAATAAATTTGTCCATTATAAGATTGAGAATGTAGTAAGAAATGGTTCATTTTCTGAAAGGTGAGCACTGTGAGAACTGTAATGCTACTTTATATCATATAACTTTAAAGGATTATGTCTATTATATTATTTATATCTAGCGGCTTCAGTTATAAATTTTTATGATAAAAACCCACAAATCACTATTGCAACTGCATTAATCAGATAGTAAAGGAGAAAATACTTTAAGAAGTGTCTTCAGACATTTTCTTCAACAGAAAACATGTACTTTCTAGGCCCTCATATGATGGGGATGAGGCTGCCCATACCAGTTTGCTGACAGCAGAATATTAACACCGAGTTTCTCGATGCGTCTTATGTGATCAACATGATGTACGTGTTTCATTGGCAGGTTTCAGCATCAGAGGTGGTCAGGGAAATGAAAGCTTTTTGAAGATTTAACAGGGTTTTTATACTGTGTAGGGCAAGCAAGACCCCCTCAATAATACAGCTTTCAAAGCAACTAGATCTGCTGGGTTTTGTTTGATGTTAATATTAATGCCAGCTCCTATTCAACCTAGAAGTCAACAGAAGAATTGAATAATTTCCCTTTTATTCTCTATGATATTTTATCCATGAAACTTTTTTGAGCATTGACTATAATGGAATTAATTTTCTGTGGACTGTCATGGTAATTTAGATCAGAGCACTCCCTCCCTGCTTTCCCTTTGGAATGCTGTAACACTGCAGTTGGCACCATCAGCTGGAGCACTGAGCAGTCACAACTACTGAAAAAATCTGAACAGCCACAGCAACAAACACAAATACATCCAATTCTTAGGAAAAGATGTGACTAACACTTTGGCGCATGTTCAACAGTGAACAAAGCATTTGAGCTCCACAATAAACTGAAACCTTTATTTTTGATTAGTCTTATTTTGGCTTTCTGAAGAATAAGAGTAGTTTGTTTTTTCACAGCGTACTAAAAATACTTCTACCTTAGCATACACCCAGGCCTGTCAGAAATAAAGCTGCTACCTTAAGTTACAATTTCTGTATTTAAAAATTGTCTACAGATACATTCCTCTTAGCACAAGAATTGCCAAAGAGATCGCTCATTCTGAACAGCAGGTTTTCAAGTACTGATATACCTCCAGCTTCCTAAAATACAAGGAAAAAAAATCATAATTTTGAACCATTAAGGTTGCAGAGGACCTCCAAGATCATCGAGTCCAACCTTTGACAGAACAACCCCCATATCAACTAAACCGCAGCACCGAGTGCCGAGTCCTGCCTTTTCTTGAGCACTTCCAGGGATGATGACTCCACCACAAGTCCCAATGCACAAAAACCCTTTACATGAAGAAATCCTCCCAACCTGAACACCCTGCAGCACAGCTTGAGGTAATTTCCTGTGTTTACTCAAAATTGGTCTTAACACAAGAAGTAGAGCGTGTTTCAATTTTCATCAAAGCAGGGGAAAAAAGGGGAATATTTTATGAATGCAGTGTTCAATCCTACCAGATTTTAATCTTCCATTCATTCAGCAGGATAAACTGTTTTGTTATTCAGTGAGCTTATAGCATTTTAATGCAACCTTAATGGTATTTTCCCAGCTGCTGGAAAGAATACTTACTTTCGTCTTTCAGCCTCAAATTTACTCAGCAGTTTCCGGAGACCACCATTCTTAAATCCTTGGAAATGTGCTTCTGGGGCTCCCACAGTGATAACATCATACAGAGCATCTGGAATGGGAACAGAGGAACACAGACATCTGAATGCTTCTATCCCTAAATCATGGAAACACTATGACATCTATTCCACAAAAAGTAAGGACAAGTCTATATAATTTCCAGGGAATAATTGATAATCCATGTCCCAAGAAGGCCCAAGAGCTAATCAATCTTTCTATACAGCCACTGCACACTTTAAAAAGTTCATTTGATTTATGGCTATATGTAAATTATGTGCCACTGAGTAGAAGAATATTCCAGCTCTGCAGTTTACAAAGCTGACAAGTAAATTGGCCCATTGCGTATTCCACTCTATTGCCCCTTTCATTATTTAACTTGTAGTCATGTTCAAGCATTTTAGAGTCAAAAGAGACCATTTTGATGGAATAGTCTGACTGAATAATAGAGACTACTGAATCACAGCTAATAATTCCTGCATCAAGCTTGTCTCTTGGTTGAGTGAAGGCATCTCTTTGTTTAGGCATCTAATCTTGATTAAAAGATTTCAAATGACAACAAACTCACTGCATTCCCAGAGAAGTCAATTAGGCTAGTAAAAATCCCTATTCCTTTTCTAGCTTGAATTTGTTCGGATGTAATGCTACTGTACTTTCAGATATAATGGTGTTTAATGCTGAATTGGTGAGCCCTGCTCTAGGATATACACTTCTTATATATGTTTATAAACACAAAGTCAGTTGAGAAGCTACCAGAATAGGAAATAAATCATACTAATGAAATGCTTGCTGAGAAAACAATCTGTTGTCTCTTTCTGTATATACCTGGTGCCTTATGACATAGGGGATGAATTCTTTTTGTGGATATATGCTTACAGAACTGGAGGTGAAACATCATTTTTCAAAGAGCTCGTGATTGATTCTCAGGGTGGAGATGAAGATTTAATTACATCCCACACCACATAACTATTTTTTTCTAAGTTTAAAAATTTACATTTACAGTAAGTACCTGTTTTGTACCTGAACTTACTGGAGGTACAAAAGTGCAGTTCCGAATGCCTCATCTTTAAAATGCATTTCTAAAGGAAACGTTACAGGATGTTTTTTGAGAACTGTTTTATTCCTCAAAGAAGTTTCCCATGTAAATTAAAATCTAGACCTCTCCTAAAATAGAACTTGCATTGTTATGATAAATATGCCCAGAAGCATGAGCACTGTACAAATGATTCACAGTTAATGAACTATGCCTTACTTCCTGAGCTGAATCTCAGAACACATTTGCTCAAATTGATTTGAGCTCTAATGAGTTGGTGACTCTTCAATATCCACTTAAAAGGAGAAGTGACATAATTTCATTTGCCTAAGGTGAGCCTCAAGGTTCTTAAATAGCCCATTCTTTTAGGTCTTTATACAGATTATCACTAATACATATTCTTCAGCTATTAGGACTCCACTGATACTTGACAATAAGGAGGAGGAGGAGGCAGTCAGTGTCTTAAACTGGCCAGATGCAAAACAAAAACCACTTCAGTTCACCAAATCTATTTAAAACAAGCACATATTGCAAACAGAAATAAAAGCAAAGCTATGTCAATATACAGATTTAAGTTCTCTAGTATGATGAACAGAGCACAATGTGGGGTTTATCAAATGGATAAGGATACCATTGACCCATAGGAAAACAGTATTTTTCCTCAAAGCTACTCCTACTGAAAGCTTAAGCACACTTTCTCTTCCATTTCAGTACTCAATGACAACCCAAACAAAAGTTCAGGAAAAGCAAACCTATTATTATACATGTCAAACACAAAAAAACCCACATACCAATGTGTATATACAATAGATGGGATAAAAACCTATCTTGCATTCCCAAAATTAAGATATCTGATAGTGTAAGGGCTAATGACACCTCCATGGATCATTAGCTTGTTTAAATGCCACCTCCATGAATTTTTATTCTTCCCCTTCCAGCATCATTCTCCTGGTTATATTCCAGGTGTCCTTTGATATATGCCAAGCAAAGCATGAGCTGAGAAAGACCAACTTCATATCGAAGTGCTGCCTATTCCAGATCAATTAGCAATTGCTGCAAACTGCTTAGCCTGCATATATCTAATACAAGACACAGGGAAGAACATCAGTTAACTAACAGAGGCAGAGTTTTATAATTTGAAGATCCAAATTTGGAAGACAACTAGAACAATTCTAACATTTATCTCTTCCTGTACTCTTTTTGATTATCAATTAATGATGTGTGCAAAGCAAAATGGTTTTGGAGAAGAAGGGAGAAAATTCATTAAAAAGCAAAACAAAACTCCAGTACTGTAAAAGTTGTGGGTGCTTAAGTAAGTCACAGATTTCACTCAAATTCTCTTTTTATTTAGCAAATAGAACAGTGTCCTGTTCACAAAGAGGTTTTGTTGAAAAGACAACGTTAAGCTTCTGGCCCCCATTACAAACCTAAAAATCCTTTTCAGTTAATTAATTAACTTGAAAACATTAAATTAAAATCTGTGTTATCACATTATGTCACTATAAATCCCCATCTTGTTGAAATATTTGGAGGCACAATTTTTTAGTAAAACAAATAACAAAATATTGAACCAACAAGTATCTAACAGATAATTGGAAGCCCCTGTGTCCCAATTTAGAAGTGGATGTATACTCACACAGTACAAAACAGGAAATTTACCACTGTTTTTATTTCCTGTTTTACAATCTTAGATGCAGAGTGTATTAATAAGGCAAAAACCATATCAGAATGTAATTTCTGTGTTTGTAGTTACAGCAAATTTATCAGATCTCAATTGATCAACAAATTATTCACTGTGCCATTTGGTCATATATATGTATCAATATGATCTTTGATCTGTAAAGGAAGCTGCTAAAATCATATGCAAGTGGCAACAACAGAATTCTGTGTTAAAAAGAACCACAGACCATGTTAGAGAAAGTTATCCCCCTTTCCAGGAGATGTTGGAAGCTTGCAGTATTTTCACTCAACACTGAGCCAAAATAGCACATATTCTCCATTTACTTATTTGCTTGAAGTGTCATAGGAACAACATGAGCACATTCTTGGAATCTGTTTTTAGAAAAGAACTTGGAAGAAATTTAGTTAACCAGCCCCTAGTTTTCCAAGATGTGCAGTAATTGTCCACAACTTGTGGCATCAGAAGACGAGGCAGGGAAATTCCTTGCAGAGCTTTGACTTTGGATGTGATTTCTAGATTTCAGTGAAACTGTGTTTCAAAGCACACTTAGTCATACTTGGGGAATTTCTTTACCTTTCAGTCGAGGACTATGCACATGCATTCTTTGCAGATGAAGATTTATTGGGATGAATTCTAGTGTTTTTTCTCCTTTGCTACAGCTTGATTTAAAGGAAGAACCTGAAAAACAAAAGTTTAAAGAATCATTGTCTTAACCACCCAGATGTTTTTGTATTCCTTTTAAAGGGAGACAATACTTGTATGTGAGGAGTTGTCTTTAATTTACCTTCAATGCATAATTATATATTAGGAGATGAAATGTTCACTGAGTCTCAGCATGTATCCATACTGGAAGCAGCAAAGCAGCATTTAATTCACAGAGCAATCTAACTGTTTTATTCTGGGAGACAGATACTCTTCCCTGCTGTCTGAAATCAGTCTGTAGTCTGCTGGAGACAACGCAGCAGTTAATGTGCATTGTGTATATTCTGTGCTAAAACTGCGAGGTTACAGAGCTATGATGGCACTGCATTTTTCCAAGTAAGATTATTTTCTTTGAAGAAAAGTATTGTATTGAATAGGCTATGCGTTCTTCCTAGAAAGGTCAAATAAAGAAACACAAACTATCTTAAGAAAAGCTATATATTTGTTCAGAGGAGGCATGATGCCTTGGAAAAACAAAACAAAACAAATTAATATGGCTGTATATTTCCAAAACATTAGAATTTGAGTAGTTTTTTGGTAGCGTAAAGAAAAATAATTAAAGTCCGACAGCATGAAAATATAATTTACCTGAACACATTTAATACAGAATCTGTATAAAATAAAAGGGTGTAGATTAGGAAAGAGAGGTGGCCTTGTCTTCTAACTCAGGCAGCCCAACGTTCACCTAGGCCACTTTTCCAACATTCTATCATTTCGCCAACTATTAATTACTAGAACTAAAATTCCTCTCACTCAGATGGAATTTTTAAATAAGTTTTGCCAAGGTTCAGCCTTTTTTTGAAGCAAACACATAAAAAGATAAAGAAAATATTTTAAATTGTTTTTTGCTTGCCCAATCAAGACTTGCTAGTGTTTATCTGTTGAAACTGCCACAGGACTGAGCACTGAGCCTCCCAATATAAACCACTCTGCCAGAGGGCACCAACGATGCTCCAGACCAGCCAAGCATGCTCAGGCTGCTCCCTAAGTTAGGAACTTAAAATTATAATTTAATACAGATGAAGAGCACAGCCAGGAGTCAAAATTTTAGATTAGACAGGAAATCCCATGATGCAGATTGAAACAAACAAATAATTTTCAAAGTTCCACTCCCTCCCAATATCACCAAATCTGTGCTTTAGAGTTACCTGAAATTACTGGGCTTTTTGTTTCCTAACACTTATATCTTCCTGGTATATTTCCTTACAATAAAATGCTTTACATTCTCTCAAATTCTCCCATAACTGAGGATAAAAGTGTTTGCCAAAACAACTCAAATCTGAAATAGTTTTAACTTTCTTAAACATCCATTTTCAATAAATATGCTGGTAAACCAAAATTGCTGTCTAACACTAATGTGGCTTCCTCATACTTCCACAGCAATCTCTCAACTTCAAAAAGAAATTAGGTGGTCTCCTAACAGCCTTCTCCACTAAATTCCCAAATAGTTTGGTTGAGTTCAAGTGGGTATCACTCAAAAAGCCCAACGTGAGATTATTGTGCTGGGGAAGCATGAGCATATTTTGGAGAAATTTTATTTGCAGGTGCCATCTGCCCTTCTGAACAATTCAACACAAACTCAGGCGATGTTTTAGGATGAAGAAAGACACCTGCACTGGCTACACTGAACAGCAAAATGGTTTTTGGCATGCCTTGAAATATGTTGACCTGAAAAGTCTGAATTAAAATTGTACTCACATCCCTAATCTTAGCAATTTCTACTTCATAAGTACTTGAATTTCAACGTGCTCCCAACGTAACTATTTGTTCAACTACAGTATTAAATCAAATCTATGTCTGGCTCGCTTTTCTGATCTTGTATACAATCTTGTATTAGACTGCTTTGTTTTCTGATTAATGTCCCTTTCTCTTTTACATGTGCTGATTTGCTCCTCCCGGATGACCTCAGTTTCCCAGGACCACATTATTTCTCTCAAGACCCAATTAAGATGGGTCCTTTAACATTATAAACCCTTTAGAAAGCCACTTTGCACAACACAGGTCTTGCAGGGTTTATGTTTAAGAGATTATATTGTCTGTTTTTTAAAATCTCAAAATGTTCCCTCAATATCTTCCTGAATGTTATAATTATTACATTGGATCTGTCATTATCTGTATTTATTGGCTTGTTTACGACACTTTATGGAGCGCTTTCAAGATTAATTAGGCAAAGATTGAAAATACATATAGATACTATTTAAAACAGAATCAGGAAGTGCCATACTGGGCTAGACAGTAGATGCCAAAATTGGAACTGGGATATTCTGATGATGACAAACAATCATAAATACAAGAAACGTCACTTCTGCCAACAAAATGGAAATAATTATACAACATTTAGTGCAACACAAGAGCTTTTTCCCCCACCAAATATTTAAGCAGCTGACCGACTGCTTTCAAAAAGGTGACTTTCAGTTAGAGACTGGTTTTTTTTAATACACTCAAATCGGATTTCTCCTTTTCTGTGACCAAGATCTCTGCATCCAGCTCTGGGCTCCCAGCGCAGGAGGGACACAGACCTGCTGGAGTGAGTCCAGAGGAGGCCACAGAGATGCTGATTGGAACAGTTCAGCTTGGGAAAGAGATTTCAGGCTGATGCAATTGCAACCTTACTGCCTCAGTACCTGGAGGGAGCTTACAATAAAAGCTGGAGCGGAACTTTCTACAAGATCATGTGATGACAGGACAAGGGGATTCAAACTTAAATGAGGAGATCTGGATTAGACATAAGGAAGAAATTCTTTAATGTGGAGGGAGGTGAGACACTGGAACAGGCTGCCCAGAGGAGCTGGGGATGCCCCATTGCTGGAAGTATTCAAGGCCAGGCTGGATGGGAGTTTGAGTAACCTGGTCCAGGTGGGCTAGAACTTGATAATCTTTAAGGTCCCTTCCAATCCAAACCATCCTTTGATTCTAAGATTTTTATGTATTTTATTCCCACTGAATATGCCAGTATTTTATAGCTAACAATCTAGTAAGCTCTGAAAGGTTCCAGATAAAATCACAGATTCCCACCTGTATGCTTCCCAAGCTCTGCCAGAGTGTCCTGGTACATGCTCAGCAACTGATCACAGTGAGCAATTACACTTTTGCGCATGTTGTCCCAGTGAGGAGCAAGCTCTCCCAGGTCTTTAAGCTCCTGATTCCTGTACCAAAAAGCAAAAAGGGAAGGCGCTAATTAACTCATTAATCTATCAAGGTTCATCCAAATTAATCTAAAACAAGTTTGCTACAAAACATCAGAAAGATTTCTAATTGAAATAAAATCCATTTTCGGACTGCTTGTGAGATCTGCTTTTCATCTCTCTTTTACAAGTAAACAATAAATTATGTCAGTAGATAATGCAGTAACTTTTGTGCTCAAAACTCATCTGGTATAAATGCAGTAACCTTCAAAATGAAATACCACTTCTTTCATGAAGGAAAGAAGGCTTCCAGGCTCCAGAGAGTTGTGCTCAGAGCAAGTAACTTTATCTCAAGAGATATTAAACAACATTGGAAAGAATATAAAGTTTCTTTTTCCTGCAAAACTTTCAGTATGGTTGTTTTGATGCACTACTCTTTGTATACTTTCATAAACATTTCATAAACACATATTTCTAGCAGTGTTTCTACAAATTCAGTTTAATCAACACATCAGCTCTCACCACATTTCTTCAGGATTCAAAACAAAATATACACAAAAAATCCCAACACCTGCTCCCTAAAATGTCATGTCCAGTGTTCATCAGGTCAAAAAAGTACTGCTGTGGTAACCAAACAGGTCACTGGAAATCCAAAAGGAAATCCTTTAGTAAATTATCAGTTTTCCTGTACACTCCTGAGAGCTGACCTGAGTGAAATAGAGATCATCTGAATTTCCTGCACAAACAAGCTTAGTATTTTGGGCTTTCTGTTTGGTTTTTCCTCTTGCAGAGGAAGTTTCTCCTGTATCTCTCCCAAAGCCATTTTGTGGGACCTGCTTTTAAGGAAAATAAAAGATCTTCAGTCAGTCTTCAAACATCTGGAATTTAACAGGAGAAAATGTTTGCAACACAACCAGTTTTCATTATTTTCCTTGGAGCATCAAGAAGAGTGTTCCACTGTAATTCTTGGAAGTCTCCAAAAAGTCTTCCAGAAGACAGTTCTTGCATACAGAAAAATTATGTAAGAAAAAGCAAAAATAGGGTAGAAGAGGTGGAAAGAGGGAGGAAAGGACCAGTGAGCTTGCAGCGCAGGAACACAGAGCTCACTTATGTGAGCAGCAGATCTGACCATTAGTCAAAAAAGCCTTAAAATGACTTCTTAAATGGAACAGCAACACACTGGTGGTGCTTTCCCCATCATTATTAGCTTTGCATTAGTGTGAGCAGTGCAGTCAGAACAAGCTCCATAGGCAGACCTCTGCTCCTGGTGTAGGTGACAATCAAAACCAGAGAGACTGCACTGGAAGCGGAATTAAAGCATTGCATTTGTACATGTTCTTGAAAATATCAACATGGAAACAAAGACACAACACGTGGACTTGCTGACAGTCTATGTTAACGATATTATTACTTTCTGCCATTTAATTGCTCCTGAAGCTGAACCAATTAAACTTTCCTCCAGCAATACAAACTGGTAATGCTGTAGCATAAGAACAATCTGTCACGAAGGGATTTGAGAGGATAAACCAAACATTCTCAGGGACCATTTTCTTTGCCAGTTTTTAGCAGTATAACATGAGGTTCCCTTTCAATTAAAATCTTAGGGCTTCCTTCTCAGCAAAGTGTGTAAAATTTGTCAGGGTATGCAATTTTGTTTATGTGCAGCGATAATGTTTTGGCCCTTAATATTTATGGTGTCTGATTTAATAGTTTTAGCAACAATGTTTGGACCTGGCTGGCTTCCAAAACTTTACTACTCCTTCTGTATAGGAATAGAGTATTCTATCCAAGAACTACATCCCTGCCTCCATCTAAGCTCATGCCTGGAGCTGCTGGTCTCAAACTGAAGTTTGAGAGTTAACTCCACTGACATCAATAGCAATGGGAATATTAATTTTAATAGGTCTTCAAGAAATATCAAATCCTGTCCCCATTACTGGTGACAAGGTTGGTATTTGTTTCTCCTCAGAAACATGTACAAATCAATGAAGTAAAAATTCAGTCTTCAATATGTGGCAAAAAAAGACACATCAACAATGCTTAAAGTGAGAGTACAGCGCTATAGCAATCTAGAGCATACACAGCGTGGAAATTTTAAAGACTACGATTTCTGAATTTATTTGCATTTTAAACTCCAGCAAAATCAAAACCATTAGAAAACAGGATTATATGGCAGACACTTCCATAGAAAACAGTCTCATAGCCTCACTTTATATCTATTTCTTTTTCTAATGAAATTATAGAAGACAGAGCATTTAAATTGGATTTATGTCTCGTGGTCTTTTTACAGTTTATCACTGCTGTTGTTGACTCCATAAAATTCTGAGTTATGAATGAAAAAAGAGTTGTCTTTTCTATATCTAAACTCCATCAACAATACTCCACAGTACCAAGCTTTATTATTATTACATGAAAGGCCTTTTCTAAAAGTACACAGAGTGGAAAAACCATAATATTTTCCATTTTTGAAAAAGTTTACAGTTCACACTAATACAATTGTTGAAATTTTTAATAATATTTTAATACTTTAATGTTAACTTATTTCATTGAATAACTTTAAAAATCCACTTCAACCAGTAACTGTGTCAAACAACAATTGTGCTATTAAAAAGCACATAAGCTGAAAATGCTGTATGAAGGCCAAGTAGCAATTTTTTATACATACAGCTTCAAAAATCTAATGATGTGTTTCCTAGTAAAGCAAACATGACAAATTCAAAACCTAGAAGACTAAGTGATTTTGGCCTCCGCTAAGCAAAATGAGCTTCTGAAATCTACTTTTGCAAAACATCAGTGCGCGAGGGCGTACACGGCCCTAAGTCCGGCTAGCTGAAGGGGTAAAGTGGCCGACGCCCCTGCGCATCTGAGGCCAGCCCCCCTTGGCGTCCTGGCCTCGGGCTGGGCTGGATTGCGGACTTGGGTTCGCGCTGGACGAGACGAGAGAGGAGGCGACCACTTGCTGGGGGTAAAACGTCGGTTTATTGAAGAGCCCACATGCAGCACAGGGCAAACCAACAGGTGGAAAAACCCACAGCAAAAATGGCCCCGAACACGGGGGGAGACAGAGTTTTACAGGGAAGGGGTGGAGACGGGAGGGGAAGCCCAGCTAACCAATAGGGGAACATGTGGGGAGGTACATAAGAAAACTGACACAAGAACTTATCCAATAAGGAGGGGCCCTGGGACGCCAGCCAACTATGACCCCAGAGAGAAGAATGTTCTCGAAAGCAGGGAGGAGTGGGGGGTGATTGACTGGGCCCAGGGAGGAGGAAAACTTTACTTATATGGTGGGATAAGGGAGGAGCAGTTATGTAACTTGAGAGATTGACAAATAAGGGGGACAGGGGTAACCGTGGTAACATAACTGCCAAAGACTCTGTGGCGGGAAAACTGGAGGGGGAAGAACCATCTTACAAAGAACAGGGAGAGAATAATACCTAAAATGGGGGAACAAAACAAGAAACTTAAAAACACACTACAACATCTCCCCGTTTCTTAACAAATAAAATAAAAAGAACGGGAAGTCCACAGAAACTTAAAATTCAGGATCTCGCGGCTGGTCCGGCCAGGCCTCGCTTTCTTCGAGCTGGAATCCGCCCGCCCCTGGGTGGTCGAAGGACGGTGCAGTCGCCCCTTCCTCATCTGTAGCTTCTTCGGCCTCCGAGGAGAGGTCTTCCAGCTCGATGGGCTTGTCCGACGGGACTGCGGCATGGTTGACAGATGCTGAGGTATCTCTGACCATTAGTCTCTGGACCAAACCGCGGATCAAAATAATGAAAACTAAAAGTACTAATTAACTCAGAACAACCTTGCAAACAGATTCTATTATGGAACCGGCCCACCCGCTGAGGCCCCAACCCTTGAAAATGTCCCCCAGCCAGTCAGAGGTTTCTTGCTTGACCTGATGGACAAGGTCTTGCAGCCTCTTGATGGAATGTCTGGCGTCCTCGGCTCGAGAGGATAGGTTCAGGCAGCAGAGGCCCTCAAACTCCTCACAGTGATGATGATGGAGCAGCAATAGAAAAATCTATTGCTGCTCTGTTTTGGAGTGTCGCCTTCCTTGTTATTTCCTCGTCTGTGAGGAGGTCGTAGAGCGCGGCCGAAGTAAAATTTGCTTGTTTAGCCACCCAGCACTCTAGACAGCCCAATTCACCTAGAGCCTTCGCCACCGATACCCAAGGCAACAAGATGGTAAAGGCGACGGATTTTGAGTGTGACCAATGAGTAATTTCATCATCACAATCCTCAATGAGATCCTTGAGATCTCTTTTAGGTCTAGCCAATTTAGATGTGATGTTTGTCTTCTTCCAATTGATAATTTGAGTGACGTTGGGGGTAAACAGTGTCAGCCGGCCAAAAGTGCACGGCCCTTCCGACCAGGCCAGAGGGGATGCCTGCCCACGCCCGGTCGCCACAATTAAAAACACGCCTCGGGGAAGGGAGTAAGGGGTCCGTCTGGTAGTGGTGGGGCCGAGGATCTTTAGGACAGCCTTACACCACTGCTTAGCTTGGTATTCTAACTTGGACTGTAGCACTACCTCACTACCCCTCTCGACGGGGGTGATTGTATAATCAAACTGAAAGCAAATTGATGCATTGGTCGAACCGAGGAAATGTAACTCTGTGGGCTCGGAGGGTGCAGGATCTAGCCTGCTCACTCCGTCTCTCCAGGCGTTGGAGGAATCACAACTGGGGAGGATAGTGAGGCTCTGGGCTAGGATAGCATTAAAGGCACTTTAGAAGGCAGGGAGAAACTCGCCTGGAGAGAAAGGGATCCCCACAAGGCGACATCGGGTCCTCTGCTGCGCCCGTGTCTAGGCATATACTGTCCTGTCCTAACGATTGAGCCAAGGCACGCCAGACGTTGACTTTCCGCTGGGGGATGACCCACGGCTCCGAAGGTGGCAAAAGGAGTCCGCAGGTCGTCATGATCGCCATTAGCAGGCTAGGGTTGGGAGTCAGCGATGTTGAAACGGGGGCCATGGGGGAGATGTAACTGAAATGAGATAAGATAGTAAAAGTATGACGAATTCACAAAAATGGTTCTTCTCCAAACAACCAGTTTAAGTAAAACATACAGGGGGTAAGAGCTGGAGCAGGGGGTGAATGGGAGGAAACATGACATAGGAGGTCAAGGGGTGGAGGAGAAGCTGGAGGAGAGGGCTCTTCTGTAACTGGGGGAAGATCCGGAAAGAAAGACAAAGATTGATGGTGTGGTTTCCTCCGCCAACGCCAACAAGCTTGCCGGACTTGTGGTACTGCCTCCTTCTTAGTCCTCTGTTTCGGGACGAAGGGCCTGACCCACTTAGATGGAATCCACCTGGGGCCTGAGGGAGTGGACACGCAGGCATATCCCCTCCCCCAGGTCACCAGGTCAAAGGGGCCCTCCGTCCGCCAGGTCTCCGGATCTTTTACAAGAACCGGTGGCCTGGCTTTAGGCTGCAGCTGCTGGTGACTACCAAAGTGCCGGACCACTGGAGGATTTTGGCTGTCAAAAGAGCAATTTAGAAAGTTAAGCGTGTACAATGCCCTTGACAGCCGGACGTGGGGGGTCTCCACCTTCATCGCCGGTTGTTGCCGGGATAAGATCTTCTTAAAGCTCTGGTGGGCCCTCTCCACCATGGCTTGGCCTGTTGGGGAATAGGGGATGCCAGTCGTATGGACTACTCCCCATTGCTACAGGAAGCTCCGCAGCTCCTTGGAGGTATACGCAGGGCCATTATCTGTTTTTAGGGCCCTAAAGATGCCCAAGACAGCGAATGCCTGAAGCAGATGCTTCTGCACATCCGCTGCCTTTTCACCTGTGTGGGCAGAAGCATAGATAGCCCCAGAGAAGGTATCAACTGAGACATGGACGTAACACAATCGACCAAAAGATGGGACATGCGTCACGTCCATCTGCCACACTTCGCAGCTCGCCAAACCTCGGGAATTGGCCCCTGAGGCCACAGTAGGCATCTGATCTTGTTGGCATTGGGGACATGTGGCCACTATCGCCTTGGCCTGATCCTGTGTCAGATTGAACTGCCGGACCAGGCCAGGCGCATTCTGATGGAAAAGTTGGTGACTGATCTTAGCCTGGCCGAACACGTCTGGGAGAGGGGCCTGCGTAACAGCAGCCGCGGCCAGAGAGTCGGCACAACGGTTGCCTTCCGCAATAAACCCGGGCAGATCAGTATGTGATCTCACATGCATAACATAAAAAGGGTGCTCGCGGTGGGAGACTAGCTCGACGAGCCTGTTAAGCAATTCAAATAATCTTTTGCTGGTGACCTCTTGAAGAACCGCAGACTCAGCTTGAGACACTACACCTGCGACATATGCAGAATCTGTAACCAAATTAGAAGGCCCAGGGAACCTCTGGAATGCCCTGACGACTGCGTCCAACTCAGCAACTTGTGGAGAGCCCTCCACAACAACATCAGTCTCCCACTGCTGAGTCTGAGGATCTTTCCAAGTCATTACTGACTTGTGGGATGCTCCAGACGCGTCTGTGAAAACTGTCAAGGCATCCAGCAGCTTCCTGCTCTGAACCTTTTTCAGCGATAATTTAAACTCCGAATTGAATAATTTGTAGGCCGGCCGATCTACTGCGATGCGCCCGGTGTAGCTGTCGAGTGCAAACTGAAGATATTCATTAGTTTGCAGCAGTTCTTCAAAGGTCTTTAATTTGAGTTGTCCTGATTCTAATTTAATTGGGATATGTATGCATGCGAAATCACACCCCGCCAGCTCCCTGATCCTCGATCTTGCTTTGAGGATCAGTTCGGCTACCAACTCCTGTGGCCGTGTCATTCTTTTGGACCGATGGTGGCTGAGAAACACCCACTCTATAATTAAGAGGGGGTCACCCAGCCCCTGGTCCTTTACACTGGTGTCCCACTGGTGTATCACGCCATGGAGATGTGGCAATTTTCTCAGTATAATAAATTTGAAGGGCAGGCCCGGATGGTAACGGTGGGCCTGCCTGGCCAAAATAACTTTCTGTATCTTCTCCAAAGCCACCCCTGCCTCTGGGGTGAGAGCCCTAGGGGAACTCAGCCCCTCTCCCCCTTTCAACAAATTGAAAAGGGGGGCTAGGTCTTCAGTTGAAATGCCTAGCCAGGGTCTCACCCAATTTAAAGACCCACACAGCTGATGGACATCCGCTAGGGTCTGGACTTTTGTCCTAATAGCCTATTTCTGCGGAACAATGGTCCGCTTTGTGATTTCGAGGCCCAGGTATTTCCAAGGTGGCATCCGCTGAATTTTGTCCTGCTGGAGCTCGAACCCTGCAGCAACCAACGCATTGGTTGTCAGGTCAAGCGCATGGGCAAGCAGACTGTGGTCGGGTGCACACACGAGGATGTCGTCCATGTAATGGTGAATGATGACGGCATTCCCGAGGGCTGTACGTATGGGTGACAGCAGCAAAGCGACATACCATTGGCAGATCACAGGGCTGTTCTTTAGGCCTTGCGGAAGCATTCGCCAATGATAGCGCTTGGCTGGGGACTCACGATTGATGGATGGAACCGTGAACGCAAAGCGCGGGGCATCGTCTGGGTGCAGGGGAATCTGGAAAAAACCATCTTTTATATCTATAACTGCCAAATTCCAGTTTTGGGGGAGCATTGCTGGGGAAGGCATCCCTGGCTGAAGAGGACCCATGTCCATTATTTGTTCGTTAATTTGGCGGAGGTCGGTCAGGAGCCGCCACTTGTCCTTATTAGGCTTCTTAATGACAAACACTGGGGAGTTCCAAGGTGACATTGTCTCCACCAGGTGGCCTTTCAGTAACTGCTCCTGAATGAGCTCATTGAGCGCTTTTAATTTTTGCTTGTTGAGTGGCCACTGCAAGACCTGTACTGGTTTATCTGACAGCCAATTCAGCTTCCAGGTCTGGCGCTCCTCAGTGGCCACTGCCCGAAAAACCTGGGGAGCCTTTGGGAGGTCAATTCTGGCTCCCCACTGGGCTAGTAGGTCCCTTCCCCAGAGAGGCTCGGTGTAATCTAAAACGAACGGGCGTATAGAGGCCAATTGCCCATCGGGCCCCTTAATTTGCACAATGCTCTTAGATTGATTGGCCAATTGAAGGCCCCCAACACCTGAGATTGTGCCCGCAGCGCTTTGCAAGTCCCAATGTGACGGCCACTCCCGAGAGGGAATGATCGTCACATCCGCACCTGTGTCCAAAAGACCCCTCACGATCTTTCTGTCCCCTCCCAACGAGAGCTGACAAGTCAGGCGGGGCTTCTCCCTCCCCACCAGCTGTGCCCAGGCTACTGTCGGAGGCGATGTCCTCTCCACGGAGTTCTTCCAATTATCTTTATCTGGAACCGGAATAGCCTGGGCAATGATCTGTCCCTTAGGGAGGAAGAGTGGGGGTCGGACACAGTACAGCCCTACCGCGAAATGGTCCCGGTCGGTAGTTACTAGACCAGGGACGATGTGAATGTCTCGCGGTGTGTGCTTTGTGTCCCCGACGACTGTCCACCTGCAACGTCCAAGTTTCCTCCAGCGACCCGGGTGTTGCAGGTCAACAGACACCAGCTGGATGTCACTACTAGGGAGATAGAAGTCCCTAGTTAGCTGCAGCCTGTAGGGACAGAGGACATGGTGTCAAGCGCAGGTGTAGGCTGAATACCACAGGTATGTGTCAAGTCTGGTACTAAGTAAGACAAATCCGGCAGTGTGTACGGCAGCTCTCTGTCGTCTCCTCCCTCCCCGCTTGTTTTTAAGTGGCCTGCCGCATTTTTGTCTTCGCGCAGGGAGGGGCTGGGCTCCAGGCCTAGTTTTTTGTGCCCTTACTCTCCTCCTTTTCCCGCTTCCTTCTATACTCCAAATAATCTAATCGTATCTGGCATTGAGGCATCCAATGCCCTGTCTTGCCACAGAGGTGGCAGGGGTGGGTGGCTGTTGATCTTCTGCCGGACCCGGGTGTTGGGGGCCCGGCAACGGGGGCAGCTTCTATATCAAAGAAGTCCGGTTCGGGGTCCTCCGCAAAAGCCACTGAGGCTCTTTTAGGCCGCGATGGTAAGGATACCTGGCCTACCACGGCCTCTATCATGGCCTCCACCGTGGGCCGGGGACTTCGAGGGAGCCTCCTGATGGCCTTCCGACACTCTAGGTTGGCGTTGCTATACGCCATCCTCCAGAGCATCTTCTCCCTGTCGTCGTCCCCGGTCGCCTGGGCCTCCACGTATCTGTAGAGGCGCTCGATAAAAACCATGTAAGGCTCTTGCGGCCCCTGCCGGACTTCATCGTCCTCCCATTGGGAGGTCATCACCTCTAGCTTATAAAAGGCCCGCTCTGCTGCCTTAGCGGTCTCTACAAGCTGAGACGAGAACAAGGCCTTTGCTTGAGCTATCCCCTCTGCCCACTGTCCCTCGCCTAAAAGATATTCTTGGGAAATTGCCAAACCGTCCGCGTCATGAGACACTGAAGGATTCCCCCAAAGAATCGGGAGAACCTCCACTATCTCCCTCCTCCATTCCCCCACCCAGACCCTAAACTCCATGGGTCTTGCTAAACTAGAGAAAAGGGCCCTCAGGTCCGCCGGCACCTGATCTCCCTGTGCAAGGGCATTCCGGAGCATACCCCGGAAGTATTCAGACCCGCGGGAGTAGTCCTTCTGCGCCTTGCACAGTTTCTTAATCCGGGCCTGTGCTAAAGGCACCCACTGGGCCTGAGAGCTCCCCTCCCCGCTGAGGTGGTACGTAACCGGAGCGGCTTCCAATAAAGGCGCCTGCCCCGGCTTCCAGTCATCCATCCCCCCCCACCCCGAACACAAGGCGTGAGAACCGGAAGGGGGAGCGTGGGAACCGGAGTTGGAGGAGGTTGAGGCGGAGTCTGGCAATGGGGCAGGGCGAGGGAGTGGGCGCGGCACACCGCCCCTCTCCGCCCCCTGGGTGGGGGAGGGAGTTCAGAGGGTGGGGAGTTCAGAGGCGGAGCAGAGTATGAAGGGTGGAGCAGGGGAGGAGTAAACAGGGGGCTGAACTGGGGGAGGAACCTGGGGAGGAGCCGACGGAGGATCGGAGGGCGGAGAAATGGAAGGAGCAGAGGAAAGAGATGGGGGAGGGACAACCGAAAAAGAGGTTCGATCCAGGGGAAGGAAAGGGTTAGCATTAGGGAGGAAAGGGTTAGGAGGAGAAGAAAGAGCCCTGGCGGGAGCGGCCGCGTGGCCGCCGCCATCTCGGGCACCAAGGGACCCCTTTTGAGGGTCGTCGCAAAACCGAACAACTTTGGGGTTTGGAACCGGGGACTTGGGGACCGGGGTAGAGGGTAAGGGAAGAGAAGGAGCCTGGCCAGGGCTCCTCGAAGGGGGAGGCCGAGCCGGTCGAGGGGGAGCAGGGGCAGGATGGACCCCCTGCCTCTGGTCGGCCCTCAAAATCCTCCTCGAGGGCTCATGCCTACGGGACGAGGGAAAGGTTTGGGGGACAAGGGCAACTGAACGAGGAGAACGAGGGGACAAACCAGAAACCGCGGGACATTTCTTAGGCTCCACAGGCACGCCGAGTGTCGCATGAACTCTGCGCGCGCAATACGCCACGGTGGCTAGTTATGTCTCCCCGGAATTTATGGCCTCTTCTAATTTTGCCACAACGGCTGCCCAAAACCGCGGCTCTTTTACGCGTTCCGGGGAGACCTCGGGAAACCTAGAAAATACCCACTTAACTAAACATTTTAACTCCTGCTTGCGGGCTTTCTGACCACCCCCAAGCAACAAACCCTTCACAACATAATAAACCTCCTTCTGGGATTTTCCCAAGCCGGCACCCATTGCGCCTTTCTAGAGCAGAAACTGCTACCGCTAGAAAGGGGGAAAATCCTCTGATGACGCAACCGCACGCCCGGGAAACAACGAGAACTTAAACAATGAGCCGCCTGCCGCCGGCCCCTGCCCCCCCCCACTGCCCCAAAGTCTGGGTAAACAGCCGGAGGGAAAAAGAGATTGGGTGATGGGTGCGGCCCCACGTCTGGGGAAATCCGGCACCCAAAGGGAAGAGAAAACAAAAACGGCGCGGGGACGAGGAAAAACCTCAAGGAGAGAAGGCGGGGGGGTAGGTCCCCAACGCAGGGCATATACCCCTAGGGAAAGTTAAAAAGGCAGAGGGGAAGCCGGAGAGTCCCCAGGACGGGGCCCGAACTCACCAATCCTGCTGCGGCGACAAAGAAAAAACCAGGCGAAGGTCACTCGTCTCGGGGAGTCGTCCTCTGAGGGTGCGAGGAGTCCCGACTCCCTTCCGCCGGGGAGCGCTGCTTCTAAAACGAAGCCTGCTACTACCCGGGGTAGTCTGGCGTCCAGAGGGTAAGTAAATCCCAACTCCGCAGGGTCCAGTCCGTGGTCAAAAGTCCACTTCGTCGGCCCCCACGTTGGACGGCAAACTGCGCGAGGGCGTACACGGCCCTAAGTCCGGCTAGCTGAAGGGGTAAAGCGGCCGACGCCCCTGCGCATCTGAGGCCAGCCCCCCTTGGCGTCCTGGCCTCGGGCTGGGCTGGATTGCGGACTTGGGTTCGTGCTGGACGAGACGAGAGAGGAGGCGACCACTTGCTGGGGGTAAAACGTCGGTTTATTGAAGAGCCCACAGGCAGCACAGGGCAAACCAACAAGTGGAAAAACCCACAGCAAAATGGCCCCGAACACGGGGGGAGACAGAGTTTTACAGGGAAGGGGTGGAGACGGGAGGGGAAGCCCAGCTAACCAATAGGGGAACATGTGGGGAGGTACATAAGAAAACTGACACAAGAACTTATCCAATAAACATAGAACAAAGGAGGGGCCCTGGGACGCCAGCCAACTATGACCCCCAGAGAGAAGAATGTTCTCGAAAGCAGGGAGGAGTGGGGGGTGATTGACTGGGCCCAGGGAGGAGGAAAACTTTACTTACATGGTGGGATAAGGGAGGAGCAGTTATGTAACTTGGGAGATTGACAAATAAGGGGGGCAGGGGTAACCGTGGTAACATAACTGCCAAAGACTCTGTGGCGGGAAAACTGGAGGGGGAAGAACCATCTTACAAAGAACAGGGGGAGAATAATACCTAAAATGGGGGAACAAAACAAGAAACTTAAAAACACACTACAACACATCAGAAGCAAAGAGCTTAGCAGGATTCAAAACAAGAGGGGACATTTCTGCAGATTATATTTGCAAAACTTCTGTAATATTGTAACAGCTTAAAAATTCTGAATATTTATCAAACAGCAGCTTTGGAGTAAATATAAACTATAGCTTTGGGATATGACTCAATCATTCATACATAATGGAAGTTTAGAAGCTTCTAAGGAAAGGAGCACAGGAATTATTCTTCCTAACAAAGTTCACTTTAAAATGTATGGATAACCACTTCAATTTTTTTTTTTTTTTAAAGAACAGAATCAGATAAAATTACTCTCATTTTTCTTTGCTACAAGATATGCTTCTGTGATATATAGGCAATAAACTCCAGACAAACAATATAACATTCCCTCCAGAAATAAAATACTCATAGCTTTTTCACTCTGTTGTTTCCAAACCAGGCAAATAATTATTACGGAGGAGTCAATAAGAAAAAAAAAAGAAAAAAAAGAAAAAAAAAAAGGCATGTTTTTCTTTCTCTACTAATAATCTCATTTTAGACTCTCTTGAAAACAGTTGCAATTTTTGTCTCCTTACAGAATTTCCCAAAATTATTTCAAGTTTTGGTGAGCCTGACCCGACAGGCAACTAAAAACTTCAATGTGAGTTGTGCTTACCTTTGCATGCCCTGAACAGTTGTTTAGAAACAGAAAAAGAGAAAACAAAGCAGAAAAAAGAGACAAAAGAAACCCCACCAGAACCCCATGAGCAAACTACCCACCCCAAAAATGGCAACAAATACATTTAAAATTATTTTAAAGCCTCTTTTCCTATGCATGTGAGGAGAATAGACTGGGATTTGCAAAGCCATGATACGATTTTATATGGTTCCTAAGAGATGAAAACTTTAAGTTCCTTTTAAATTTCTATCCACTACACTTTTTATTATACAAAAGTGTAGACAATTATAAGCTAAATTTAACTTGTTTCTCCCTTCCTACTTTAAGATCATTTTGCTTCCATTCCTGCTTTAAATTCTTTCCCTTAAAGTTAAAATAAAGTCAAATACTGTTAGAAGTTACAAATTTCAAAGCATCATGTCAATAAATGAAAGGGTTTGGTTAACAATGAACACTGAAGTTTTATCAAGAGACAATCAATCTCAAGATGGCGAGAAAAGGGAATTTAAACTACAATTTTTAATGAATACTGAATAGCATTAACACTTACTGGCACATTTTTATAGATAATTGCTTCAGGCCTGACTATATTGAAGCCACAATAAAAAAAATGAAACAGGCTGAGTATGATAAGTGGCTTCTGAGACAGAAATATTTATCCTTTTATACTAACAGAGGGGAAAAGACACAGAGAAGAATACTTGAGCCCACACCGAATATAGCAGCATCCTCCTCACACGTTCTACTAGACTACAAGTGTAAGGACTCCACAAGAACACACATCTCCACAATTGCTTTTCTTGAAAAAGAAAGGCCAGACAAAGCAGAAGCTCCAACCCACACTCTTATATGATGGTAGATGACACAGATGCTCCTGTTCCCACCATCTGCTGGTATTCTACATAGTGTTGCTCATTTTGGTTAGTCTTATCTCCTCCTCCAGACTGCATCAATCACTTGGTCTCTTTCTTTCACACCCACACTTTCAACTAGGCTTGAACAGCTCAACCACACCGGCAGTCAGGAAAATCAGAGGCACTTATCTCAATCTTTGTGCCACTGTTACTTCTGTTTCTTTTTCAAATCTTTATTTTGGTGAAGACAAAACCCCACCATGGTGAATTCTTACTAGGAGTTTGTCCAGGGAGGTGAATTCTATAATATGATACAACAACAAGGGCTATTACTTGTATTATGCCTTTGGAGAGAATAATGCAGAAGTAGTAAAAGTGGTTCAAGTAATCCTCTAACATTTAAAAGGCACTTACCCATGAGGCAAATGAAAATATGGGAAGTGCATGAACTGTGAGACTCAGTATAATCTATTTTTATTGCTTACTGCAAAAACCTTGCCCATAAGTATTCTCAAACAAGATGAGGCCATAAATGCCTAAACACAGTACTAAATGAATAAAATAAACTATTATAACAATTCATAGGAATTTTATAACCCATCATCACCATGCATAAGGATGTATCAGTCCAGTGACTTTATTAAAATCAAGATTCCAGCCTCCCACATGCTGTTCTATTGGCATATAAACATCACAGGGAAGCAACAGATGGGGTAAATAAAAAAAGGAAAAGAAGCTTGATACTGCAGAACAAACAGCCACAACAGGTTGTTTTGGGATGTGACACAACAGGAAGGAATTGCCTCAAAGCGCACAGGATGGCTTTGGAATGCAGCACTGGGTCCCAGCATCACTCTTACACATGAGACCAGCTGCCCATCTATGTGTTAAGTAACTTGCATGAGGAAGGAGGCAATATCTTCTACATCATCCATTATCGCTGGAAGAAGAAGGAGGCACTGTCTTCAGGGTAGCCCTGGGTTACTTAAAAAGATGTTTCCCCAAATTTTATCAGCACAGCTTACAAGGGTTCAAGGACAGGCTCCATTTTAATCACTGCAATGGCAAATTGGACATTCAAAGGCTTTTGGGACACCTGTGTTCTCTATTCTCCTTTTTCTCCAGGCCATACACATTGTTATGATTCTCAGATATCTCTCTGGGTTATGAGGCCAAACGTTAGGGTTTCAAACAAACATTACTTTGGAATCCTTTTCTTATGCCAACTAATTTAGATTAGCTAAAGGAATGTCCATTTTATCCTCATTGCTCCTTTATTCACTATAAACTTGTCATTTTTCATGGCATAATGTTTCTCTATGTTATTAACTCTACCCAGACACATAGCCAAACACAGCACAATGTTGCTCAGCCCCCTGTCATTTTCTGATCCTTTATAAAATGCTAATGTTCCAGAATATTTAAATTGTTAATCAAACGGTGGTGCTAACAGGTTTAAAGCCATGACTGCACTTTAGCACAGTTCATTGCTCAGAACTTATGAGGTCACTGGAGTCCTATTGAGCAATCAATTCTGTTCAGTTACAGCTGTAAATTCTTAGCAGCTATAAAAGTGCCCATTTCATACTACAAATAAATATATTTTAGCTCCTCGTCTGCATGATTCAAAGTCAGAAAAATATAATTTATATTGCTGCCTCTTCCTTACCTTCTCATGTCCTCCTTTATGTGCAGATTTATTAGTTCTTTAGGAACGTGGAAGGAGAGGGTGGTCTCAGCCATCTGCTCCCGGATCCGCATCCACTTGTTGTCAGAAGTAGGGAATCTATACAACTTACAAACAGGGTTTCTCAACACTGCAAAGAGCAAAAATAATATCATTGCTTTCATGTGCTTATATGAGTCCAAACATTTATGACAATAACCTGCATAATTATTATATTATTTCCCCCTAGCTTACAAAATTAATTTTAGTATCATTAAAATTCCACTAAAAACATTTAATATCTATTTCATTTTTATACCAGCATGTGGAGGGCAAAGTATTACTAGTACATCAATAAATCGCATTTTACCAGCAGAGTAGCTAACTTTTGAATTTAGGTCTTCAAAGTAGTGAGAATGTCAATCAGACTCTCTTTTCTTGCATTTCAGCTGGAGTTAGGAAAACCAGAGAGCACAAATGAACAATGAACTCAGTACAGCCACCACCACAGCTTGCCAGCACCACTCACAATTCCAATAAATTGCACAGGACTCAGGGTTCAGCTGCATCTTCCCCTGGACATGCACACACAAATCATTAATGCAAATTGGAGGTGTGCTTCTGCATTAAAGGAAACTTGAACATATTAGAGTTACCTGGAACTTTGATGGGGTCAAGACACTGCCACTACATAGAAATAAATATAACAGCCCTGTCGATATGTTACACACACAGTTTTCAGATCACTATTGCAATGTGACATAAGAACATCACTTGACTTGGAATGAGTGACAGCTACTAACAGTGACAGCTACTAACAGACATTTCACAGACACCATTAATGTTTATGTAGTCTGATTTATAGAGAATTAAAAATAAAAGGTACCCAAATTGCCTTGTCTATCTAAGCAATCAGGATTTTTAACAAATATCCTTTAGGAAAGGCCTAAAAGAAGACCAGAGATTTAAATACACTGATAATAAACCCACTGCTTGCAACCCGAAGAAAGGAGCAATGTTTAAGTGGTCGCACTGCTCTATATTCCCATCACTCCACTGAGATGTCTTTCATCAGCAATCTTGGATGAAAAACTGTTGTTGGATTATGCCCTTTTCTGATCCAGAGATGGAGCAACCGAGTCTTAAAAAACTTTTATTCTATTTTCAATCTCTTGGGAAGGGTGAGACAATACAGATGTTATAATTTACGCCTTTACAATCAGAAGCCAACTATTTCTTAATTACAGTACATTATAAGCACTTCTTGCCATTTTATTGTCATTTTATGAGCCTTTTTAGAGTAATTTTGCCTTTAGTTCTTAGTGATTTTACTTTCAAAAACTAAATTTTCACTCAGTATTGTGAAATAAGCGAAAGAGATGCTTAATTTCTCTGACATATTAAAAAGAGCAATTTTTCTTTACTATCAATACCCAAAATATCTCAATGTTCAAACCTCAGGAAACTAAGGGCTAATTCAAGGGCTAATTCAAGTCTGGCCTTAAACAGAAAACTGCCAAACCAGATGATAATTTTGAGTTGGTACTGTTTTTTCTGTTGTGCCCCCCGATCAGCATATTACCTGGACATTTTAAATGATGATGCCCCTGACACAAAAGATTCTTTATTTTACCTTTTTATATCTACTTCCTAAGGAGTTTATCAAGGGATTTTTTCCAAGAGCAGCCCTTAAATTCACACTCAGAATCGACTACACTGAAAAATGCACATTAATCTGTGAGAACCTAATGCAAATATGTATCTGAAAAATCTCTTTCCTCCCATCTCCCCAATGTTGCCACCATCACAAAGTAAAGCAAAGCCCAGAAAACCCATCACAACTGCACCAAGGGACAAAGAACACTAAAAATATGGATTCAAAGTTGTGACTTTTATTGTGGCTAGAATTATTAAACTCCTCTCCAGGTACTGGCTTCATCTTCAGGTCTTTGATTCAGGTCTGAATTTTCAGATGGGGATAATCTCAAGTGTGTTGTAAGTTTTTTAAATGGTCAAATCCATGGGTTTAAGAAGAAAATTTCATTTACAAAGTCAAAAAAAGCCTGGGCATTTTTCCCAAATAATCCCAATATGCAGTATTGCTAAAGCTTAAGATTTAAGGCCAATAAAAGCTGCATAAGTACTTGATGTTTTTTCCTTATAAACAGAACTACTGAAGGCATGCAACTCCATAAAAATCTCAGAAGTATCTTCCCCTCCAACTGCAACAATAATTAATTTCTACCTGTAACAAGTTGTCTAGAACCAAATTCTAGAGGGCATGTACAATAAGAAGGGTGAGACTAGAATTGGTTTTCATAAAAAGTAGTGATTAAAATGAGTGGAAGTTTCATAAAGATAATCCTTGCTGTACTCAGACAGTGATCATGAGAAGCATTGAAGAAAACCCAAAATCCACATGAACTGCAGTGGTTAAAAAAGAGAAAACTCTGTTTTAAAAGCTTTTCTCACAGCATCAAGCCTGAAAGCCAATGCCATATATTTACCCATGAATATTTTTGGACATTGTCATTTTTAATATGAAGAACCTCTGTGCTTTTTATTCCATGCAATATCCTTCACATTGCTTCCCCTGAGAGTACAATAAAAATAATAAAAGATTGAATACTCTGGTTTTATTTTCATTCCCTATTGAACACAGATCAAAGCATATCTTTGCCATATATTAATTTGCTAACAGTGTTCCTATTTATATCTTTCTTTGTAGCATAGGAATATGATGTGTATTACCTCAGGAATAATAATTAAAGCTTTCCTAATTTTGCTTAATTTCAATTACTTTTCTTATCTTTCTTTTTTAATTTAGAATGCAATTTGTTTACATGTAAACAACTGGCAAACTCTCCAGCATTATAAATAAGTAACTGAATTTTGAGACGTAAATTCAGTCTCTGGAGGTATAGAAGCAATAGTGATAAGGCTCTGAAACACACTGCTTATTCCCACTCGCTCAACAAGCATCTCATAACTCACTGGAGGGCTGAGAGTTCCCTATCCTAGGATTTAAATTTCACAAGAATGCCAGCATGCTTCTATGCCTACAAGCTTAAGGATTCACAGAGGCAGCTTTTTTTTTCAGTTTCATCATTTTGAAGGCCTGATAAACAACAAGAAAATACCAGAAAGCTTTACAGCAGCATACACGTCAACTAAATATGAATGTATATGGAAAACATACTGTTCTGGGGGCAGTTCTGTATGAGCACAGCATGTCAGCAGGAAAGTGGAGGTGATGCTGCACGAGAAGAGAAAGTCACAAATACAGGAAACAGACTGAAGACTAATTATTTATCTGAGAAAAACTTCCTGTGAGTGCAAACTCTTCTCAATAGCCTGCATGCTGTCATTTCTTGCATATGCACCTCTTTCCCCTCAATTCTTTAAAAAAAGCCTGACAACCCAAAAAATGACAAAAAAAAAAAAAAAAAAAAAAGCTCTTCAAGGTGTGTTTGACTTTATAACTTTATAAACCCGAGTAGTGTTGGGTGGGCTTTGGTTTTATATTGTGTTTGTATATGACAATAACAAATGTGAAAACGCTGCCTAGATACACTGTAGAATCACATGGAAATATTCTTGACAAATTGATCGAGACTTCAATATTCCTAAAACTGACATCTACCTTGGAAGTTCCAACAAAACATATTCACAACCTACAGCATTTTCCTATACAAAAGAAGTCAACAAAAAACCCCAATCAGACCTATACAAGGGAGGCAACAAACAGAAAACAATCTGTTGTGAATCAGCATCGTTCTCTGGCAGAAATGTCATTTCTTCAAGTCTCACTAATCTGGATGACATACAGAATCACAACCAAAGAACTGCACTGGGCTAGATGAAATCCTTCACCTGGCCTCTGTATCTTGTGCCCAAGAAAAGCCATAAATACACACCTGGAGACACAGGATACCCTCCATGCCTCCAGCTATTTCCAGTTCAGGAATTTCTGGAGCCGGATGTAGCTCCGGCACATTCAGAAATTCTCAATTAACATCTTTCTCACTTTGAATTGATGAAAATAAATGGTATTTCTCTAGAACATATTTTTTCTGATTCTGATCTAATCTCAACAACTCACAGAAAAAAAATGCAATATTCACACACATATGGAAGAACTTAATTTTTGGCAGTTTTTAGGGCTTCCTTCAGACTGCAAAGCAGATTCAGAAAGTCTGCCCTATCAGAGAAATCAGATTAAAAAGTTTCAAGAAAGATTTTAAAAAGTTGTAAAAGTTTGGTAACATTCCTCCTCAACGGTATGTAGCAAACACAGAATTCTTGACAGTGCTGTGGTTTTAGATGACCCATATAACTTATTTGTGACATTGTTATTGCCGAGTAATGGAGATTCATAAACTCGGGCTAATAAAGGTTTTATGGCACAGCACATCAGCATGTAATACTCCTCAGATAATGAAAGAAAAACAGATCTAGTTTAACACCATGCACTCAAGCCCAAGCTGGCCTAGAATTGAGAATGCCTTGCCAACAGCTCCCTTCATTCTAGGACAGACAGTTTCCAGATCAATCTGAAACTGCCACTTCACCAGTTATGAATGAGAGAGATTGATTGTCCTGGGTATTCACTTACAAATAATGCAGAATTATTTTACAGAATGCCGTGCAATGACACAACAGAAACTAATGATGGTAATTCCATGCCCATGGAAGTCACTGACAGTGATTTTTAGTCACTGAAAATCACTGAACAGTAAAGATGCAGGAGATGGAGATTTCAGCACTGCTTCAGAAAGCGCAATTGACACACACTTATTCAAACTTCTCCGTGAAATGATAATGCCAAACATGTATAAAACACTAAAATATTGAACTTGAACATCTGTGCAGCATTTGAAGAGACATTGATGAGCTCTGCCACGAATCTGTGTGATTTCTACAGGACCAGAGGTGGAGTTGCAAGAGCTGTCTCTTACAGATATTGGAATTCTTACCTGCATTTAAGGAAGGCAGGTTGTCCTTCCCACTTATGCCCTCAGTGGCTGTACACTCACGAACCAATGCACACTGCAAAAAAATACAATACAGATGTGACACATTCAGGGGGTCTGAGATAAATCCATGGCAGTTTATAAAAGGTAGGCTGAAAACCATGAGTGATAATAATACAAACTTCCAAAGTCTTACTTAGAATTTACATTTTTCTTTATATTTCTGTTCCAAGATACTGAAACACAATCAGAATTATAGCCAAGAAAATGAAAAAAATATGATCAGCTGTTCCATAACAAAACAGAAATGTTTCCTACCAGTATTATGGCAGAAATGTTGAGAGATAGTAATAGTTTAGCTTAATACGTTTTACTATAAAAATAAGGCACTTTAGTTTAAAACCATTTTTGACAAGTTCCATACTTTCGAAGAGGTTTCTTTAGACAAAGCAGTTTTCACATGCACAGTGCAAGAAAACCCTTCATTAATTTTTAAACAAGGGAAAAGCAGGAAGCACAAAAAAGTCCTTAAAATGTGCTCAGATTTTGTGATTCACCAGTTCAAAACTTATTTATTTTTTATTAATTCAATGACTCACCATTCTCACAATTGCATCCTCACTATCAACATATAATCCAAGACTGTGTTGCCACTGATTTGTACAAACCAAGGACTCCTTTAAAGACCATACATTGGTCATGAGTCTGGTCTCTCTTTACAAGTATTAGAAACCCCTAGAAAGCTGCTATTAAAGCCTTCTGTGTCCCCCAGGCCCAACAGAGCTCAGTAACTACATCTCCAATAACTGCAAGGAGTCTCATTCCACATTCTGCAGTGGAAGAAAAGCCAAATAAAAGAGAAGGCTGAAAAAAACAGCTCATGTTGCCTATATTGTGCAAGTTTTACGGGTCAAAGTCAGGAAGATTTCACAGCATTTGTTGCTTTTTTGGAACTGGTCACACTCATCTAAGGCATTGAAGTTCTCTGAGATAAGCAGTGAAAAAAAAGTGTGAAATTTACCCTCAGACTGATTTTGCTATGCAGAAAAGATACTGAAAATAATGTCCTCTGCTCAAAAAATAGTTTTATATGTAACTTCCAAACAAAAAAATCCTGCATTCCCTGTAGCAATATTTCCTTTTATTCAGGAAGAACAGGATACACCACAGTGTTAAGCAGTGAACTGTTGTATTCGGGCTGCAAAAATTGTGTGCTCCCATTTAATGCAGATGAACCTGCCCCTTTGCAAGGGAATTTACCTCTTCTTTGCTTTGCCTGTCTGTCATTCTTCCAGCTTTTCAGTATTGTGGGCACAGATTGCACATAAAAATCAACATAAACAGGACTTCAAGGGCAGAAACCAGACCAGCTGTCCAAGGAAAAAAGAAGCTGTATTTATGGCATCTCTCTGGACAGTTTTTATCAGAAGTGATCAAATATATTCAGTTGAGATAAAAATAAGCTATTTTTTTCTTCAAGAAGGAGAGGGCCTAGGAAACTCAGGTTAGGATATTACTCTGTACATCTTCATGAATTTGGTTTTTTTGGATGAGGGAGATAAGTTTACACAGCACTTGCGCCACAAATTTTGTTTTAAGTTCTTAACCCAATTTGGTAATTAGTATTTTAGACATCTGGTACAACAGATCATTCTAATTAACTTTGTGCAATAAACTGAGTTTCTACCTTTTGATCCTGAGCATCTGCTGTGATGTGGTCTGTTTCCCCCTCATCCAGCTCTCCCATCTTCATAAGATTGACTTCAATGGTACCAACTGTCTTTCCACCATCAGATGTCCTGGGAAAAAAACCAACCCATGACACCGGGTCACTTGCAGCATCAAATCCTTTCAATTAGAATAACATCAGTAAATATTTAGTGCCCTCTCCATTCTGTTAAGTGCAGCCACCGCTACTGAGCTGGCTATTTACCATCACAAACCAAATGTTAACAACAATGAGGCAACTTCTTCAGGACAATGAAAGCTCTCATCACAACACTGAGGACAGGTAAGTGCTATGAATGGTGCATGAATCCATGAACACTGCCAGGTTCTCATTCTAGACCTTATCCTCTTTGTGGACCATTGGATAAAGGGCTGTAACACTGCACCAATATTCCACTTAGGATCTGCAATCCCAATGCAGAGTACATGGCTTTGTTTCCTAACAATCTGCAAAGAAAGGATAGAGTGTATTAACAGAATCCCTGCAAAACCAAAACAGTGAAGCTAATCTGAATATCACGTTTCCCTTTGTAATCCCTCCACAGAGAAATTATTCAGAATCCATCCCATTTCTTGAACTATATGGGAATGGTAGTATAGTTACAGGTGAATTCCTTCATTATCATCCCCATAAATAGTTTACTTTCAATTAATCAAAAACAAATAATTTAGATGTACATCACCGAGGGAAGAGCATTGCTGACTTCCTTTAGGAAGAAACAAGGATTTAAACTCCTGAAAGATACCAAATGCTTTTTCAGCTTTCACTGGCAGCACAGCACCAAGTTTATCTCCCTGACTTCTTCTGAACAGCTAGATTTTTTTTTTTTAAAGGAAGGAAAGAAGAGTAACTGATAGTTTCATAATAATGAGGAAAGGGTAACAAAAGGCACCAAGCAAAAATAGGCAAAAAGGAAATGACGAGAATAAGTTCAGCACAATTACAAAAACACAGCGAGGAAGGAGAATCAAAACAAATACGTGTGGGGCAATACTGTGTCTTTTCTGAGCAGTGGAAATGAAGAGTGATGAATCAAGAAAAAAGAATACATAGAAAACTTCAATGTCATAAAATCATTAAACCACAGAATTATTGAATATGCTGAGTTGGAAGGGACCCATTAAACAAGTTCAGCTCGTACAGTAAAGTCTCAAAAAATAGTTACCCCCAAGCTTTCAAATTAAATAATTATCTTCCTTGAAAACCATTAGGCTTTACTATGCACTCAGTAGAATACACTCATCTTGCAACTACACAAATCTGGTCTTCTATAAAACCTTGCAAAATAAACATAATTCTTCATATTTTACATGTGTAAAACTTCATCTGCTCTAAGCCAAATTAATTACTGACAATAAAGAGACTATTAAAAATGAACCAGTTCCAGATATTTTTGCAATTGAAGAAGCCTGTATTAATTTAAGAAGTATCCAGAAGAAAAGCAGTAAGGGTTCAGTGTCCAAATTATGAGCAGAAATACATAATAATATTGAAAGGGCCTTCTGAATGAAGAACTTTCCCTGGAGTTGCTACAGCCGTGTGGCTTGACTGCTCCTTCTTGTGTCAAACCAGCACCCAAACTAGGCTCTGTCAACAAATGCACTGCAGCATCCCCAGCAGAAAGGGAATACAGCAGATGTCAGCAAATCACATATCTTTAGAAGCCAAAGTGTGTGGTTATGAGACTGACAATTTTTCAGGAGCTTAAGGTGTTCCGATCAAAGTGCCAAGCAAATGAACTGATCCAAACCAACAGGGCCTGTTGCTCCAGTAAAATGGAAATGCTAACTACACTTTCTCATCCTTGTCTCCTGTTCTTTAGAATCCTCAATATTTCCCTTGGTGCTATTATTAAAAGCTTGGCCTCAGTATGATAGCGAGCATTGCACTGTTTGCCTGCACAAGGAGCAATATGTATTTTGTATGGGTTTAAAAACAGTGATTGATATAATTCCACTTTTATATATTTTTTTATTATTATTTTCTTCTCAAAATCACTCCTGTTCTGGTCTAATACATATTTAATACTACAATCTGTTACAGGTGTTACCTGTAAGAGAAGGTAATGCAACACAATAAAACTAAACAGTGGGACTTGTTGCACTGTAGTTGCACTCCTTTCTCCAGTTCTTATCTTCCCACACAGAAATACGAAGACACATTTTAACGAAAAAGGCAACAACAACAAAATCAACAAATCCCAAACCCAAAGTTTCTTTTGAATGCTACGGGCATACAAATCAACAAAGAGCTCTGTAAATGCCCAGGGTAAAACTGTCAGACTGATTTTAAAACACCAGCAGTGCTTGAGAGTCTTCAGCTACTTGAAAACACGCATTTCAAACTTTCCAGCAATACCATGAGATTAAAATTTCATTTGAAAGAAAATTTAAAAAGAGAAACAGAAGTGACGGAGTGGGAAAAAAAAAAAAGCTTAGTGATCATACCTTAGTAGGATAAAACCCTGCATAATTTTACTTTGCACTAACAGTATTGAGCACACACACACATTATGTATACACCTCATGTCCTTTGCTTGTAGAGATGTAAAAAGTCTCACACAGACACACTGTTCAACACAGCACCAGATAAGGAATCAATTGGTTTTAGGATACTTCACAATGCATTAGAATGAGATCAGCTTATTTGCTGTAGTTTAATAAAGCTGAGAAGGGCACTCTGCACTCACACGGTGCAGTGAAGACGGTCCCTGCACCAAATTGCTTTCAGTCATGAGTGAGGAGACACATCCCCACAAAACAAAGGACTGCACCTTGACAACCTGCTTAGGGCGAGTTGGGATGGGGAATCTGGCCAAGAGAATAAACTCAGCATCAACATAAGAAGCCCATACACGGGACAAAACCCACCTGGCTTATGGAGATGGAAAATTGCTGATATTTTTTGGCACCCTGGGACAAGGATCAGCACTCATCTGATACCTGTCAGCAGAGCACCTGCATTTGAAACAGATTTCTCTACTATCCCAGGTCCTTAAGGATCCCCAGGTCAGTATTAGTTCCCCCAAATGTGAGGGAAGGAGATAGCCAGTAACACCACGAGCAGCAGGAATCTGTGCCCACCTTACTCCTTCTGGCCATAAAATGCTGACCAAGGCATCCAGGGAGAAAAAAGGTAACAAGCTAGTGATGGAAAAGTAAGTGAACAAGATGGACTGAGAACAGCAGGCATTTGCCTCCAATCTTCTAAAAAAAAAAAAAATAAAAAAAATCAGCTTTTATTGCTAAATTAGCAACCAGTATACCTAGCTCTTATTTAGAAAGGAAAAAAAAAAGTGTGATTTTATTTTTTTCATCAGACACACTGTATCATACACTCAATATTAAGAAACATTCTCCTACTGAAAAATACTTCTGTTGCATTCAACAGCCCATTTTTTGCCATTCATCATCACAACTGTATGAGAAAGCTGGAAGCAAGTGACATTGCGTTATCACTGCAAAATGAAACATGCAAGTCTATAGAAAACCTCTCTCTTCTTATAAATTCCATATTGAAAACTGCAATCCCAAATCTCTAATAACTAAATTCCTCTCCCAACACCTGTTGTGTACACTGAAGTAATTCTGCAAATCAATCTTTTTGTGTTTTGATGATTACTGCATAGATCTACCAGAAACACTCAGCCACCAGTTTAGGACACCTTTATGGAGAAGAAAGGACAATCAAAATAAAAACTTCTTTTGCAGAGGTTTTGTAACTTGTGTCCCTAATCACTATTAGGGCACAATGGTAGAAAAAAAGGGAAGTAGAGCACTGTGTGTCAGCAGTAAGAATTTGTAGACACAAGCCAGCTCTCCACAAAATAACAGAAAAACACAAGAATGCTCCTTTGAAAACACTTTTATATTGTTCCATTGTACCTCAGAAAGATAAAGGAAAAACATAACTAAAAAAAAGGAAAAGAAAAAGAAAACTCAGTTAAAAATTAAGCAGATTCTATAATTACACCAATCTTTACAGGGCACACCACAGAGCTATTTCTGGGTCCTTAAATCTCTACTTTAAATCTAACAAAGGAGTATCTCAATCACAGGCATGCCCTGATAAACTCCTATCCAAAGAATATCAACAAGAATTAAATAGAATTTATTGCTCTGACAAGTCCCTTGATATATCCTCTATCCTCCTGAGAGGTACTAATATTGCAGGGTAATTAGAGGAAAGCAAGCTTAAATAAGTAGACTGCTCTGGTTAAATTGCCATCAAAGAAATGTGGATCATTTCTACTGACATTCTGCTGCCCAATAGTCATAACCAGAAAACAAACCCACTTTTGAAAGGTTAGGATGTTTTTCTTAAAAAATATCCAACTGACTAAACCCTACCATTTAATGTGTCTGCAAATTAAATTTCATTGGTACATTTGTATTTTAGTGTTAGCTGAACAAAGAGGGCAACCAAGACTAAAAATATTAATGAAAACCAATTTTTTCATCTATTTCTTATGAGTTTTCCATCTTAACTTTTTGCTTACAAATTGGATGGCTGAGATACAAAATATTTACTCTGAAACCGAAGCTTTCCGTTCTGTCAATTACTGTGCCACCTGTTGGAGACAATCTTCCAGATCAAATTTTCAATATGTCAGTTAGGGAAACCAAATTTATCCCAAAGAGCTGAAGACAACTTGAATTCCTGTAAGAACAGATTCTTACGATCACTAAGCTGGAGTTCATCAACCTAGGTCTGTACCCTGTCACTTATTAGAGTTCTGTATCACACCCCCTGCAGTCTCAGTGTAGCTGCATACAACGAGTTCAGGAGACCACAAGCATTTTCATGTGGGAGACACCTTCAATAATTAGGACCACCTTCTTTAAACGTGCCTAAAAAAACCTGTACACTGCTAATTCTTTAAACCACACACACCAAACAAAACTGACAATTTTATGCTCCTTTCTAAAGGAAACTTTGAATGAATATTCCCTATGCCAAGTTCTCTACAATTCTTCCATAGGTTATCATGGTATAAAATGACCTTTTCTAATCTGGCACATGGGAAGCTCACTTGCTACCTCTTGGGAGAAGAGACCAACCTGCATTTCTCAACATGGCCTTTCAGTTAACTGTGGAGGGTGACAGGGTCTGGCTGAGCCTCCTTTTCTGCAGGATGAACATGCCAGCTCCCTCAGCCATTCCTTGTTCGACTCGTGCTGCAGACCCTTCCCTATCTCTGCTGCCATTCTTTGGATGAGAAATGCCAAAGGTTAGTACTTAGAAAAACCCTGATTTACAACACTTACCTGAGGGTGAGGGTCAACTGCTGCTCCTTTGACTTTACCAGATCACCCACTCTAAAAGTTGCACAGCCCAGGAAGCTTCGCTACAAATCAAAGCAGAAAGAAAAGATAACATATTCATTCATTTTTGTTATTTCTTTTGCTCACACACTTGAAAATCTTCCTTTGCTACAAAGAAAAATATTGCATTTCAATATAACAGTTTGATACTTAATCCTCTAGAATTTTTTTTGTGCAGCATGATTATCAGTAAACTGTTAAAAACTTTGGTTTTATGGGCAGGAACCTTTCTCATTTCCATTAAGAACAGTCTAACAACCTGACAAAATAACAGGTTGTAAGATGTACAGCCACAGGAAGATTTTCATTCAGTACCAGTATTTGCATTTTGCATCTGTTCCTTCCTATTTTTCTAATTTCTGGATTACAAGAAGTGCTAAGTTTTCAGTGTTATACCAAAGTTGTTCTTGTTATGGTTTTTCCTCAAGCCATTGGCACTACCATCCACGTATTCAAAATATGAATGTATGTGCTAGGAAGGCATTCTTAAATTGAGTTCAGCACAAGTTTATTAATAGAAATGTTTTATTTCTCTAGTTCTTGGCAATGTTTTAAGTAGTGTTTTCCTCTATTTCCATTGTAAGGTGAACTTATTTACTGCATTAAAATTGCAGAGAAATGTGGTAATGTAACTAGAATGCCTAAAGTTAAATTAGGCTACACCACTGTATCTTTTTCTTCTATAAAAATCACTCTTCACGCATAACAAAGTACAAAGAGGAAAAAGGGTTAAATCTTCTCTTGCACTTGGGCTATTTTTTAACCTCTGCTCATATCCTGCTGAGATCCCATTTTGTCAATTTGGCCAGCAGTAGTATTCTTGCCTTGGGAACAATGGGCAAGAAACTAACAGCCATCTTCTACCAATTTATCTTTCAAATGTACAACACAACATCACTTGCTCTAAATAAATTGTAAGAAGATCATGACATTATGTTTAATTTTTAGCAAAAAAAATTAAGAAGGGCACAAAGTTTGGTTTTTCTTACATAACACTAAGTTTACTGTTGGAATGGCAAATTAGAATTCCAGGCTAAATTATATACATTCTTGGCTATACAAATGAAAGAAGAATCAAGTTGCTCTGAGTGAACAGAGGCTGCCTACAGAGAGCAATGTTCTCTTCAAGGAAAACAGAAAAGAATTTGTCACTGCTGAGAAGAGTTACTTCTCTGGTAAAAAAAAAAACAAACCTTCAGCCTGCTTTCTTTCAGGAAAGCCAGCAGGATGTTGTGTGCTTGAATGCAAACAATAAAGCTTTACACTAAGATAAGTTTTCTTCCATACACAACGTACAGTTCAAACACCAACTCTGAAATTGGGCAAGCACCCACAGTGCAGTTAGTAAACTGCAAACTGCATGTCTGCAGTTCAATAAACTGAGTCATGAGGTAAGGCTTGTTCCCATAAATGGCACAGCCTTAGATTTCCTAAGCAGCATGTAAGCAGCAATGGAACAAGGACACAAGTGTCTAGGGCAGGCTGGAAAAACATTGAATTTGGGAAGCGATGAACAGGAAGAAAGGAAGAAAAATAACACAGCCACACAAGCAAAGAGCACAGTTAGTTTTCAATGCCAAAATTAAAGGCACTTCTACAAAAAAAGACATCCAGGTGCAACACATGGTGATGCACAGCCTTGCTGGAGTGAACACACAGGTGGTTCTGTCTTCCTTTGGATGAGTCAGTGTGAGAGTGTTTCCACACTAAAACTCTGTGGTCACACACACTTAGCCCAGATTATTCATCTTCTTCCAAGAGCATATCCTTCTCCATGCTGCAAGAACGCATTCCACAGCACTGTCTCTCCACAGCAGCCTTTATTCTGGCATTTCATGACATTTGAGTGTTTGTATTTGAAACCTGACCGCTTGGAAAGGGGAAGAGGGCTATTTGGAATGAAACTGATATAAGGTTTGGTCACCTGGGGCTTCTTTCTGCAGCAAAATAGAACCATAAATATATTTAAGAATCCTAAGTCAGAATCCTCAAGTGACCAGGGCCAAGAGACAACTACACTGCTCTCTCATAAAGCCAAAGAGCTTTGGTCATTGTACCCACTAAACATGTCTGAGCATCAGATCTACTTCTTCTGTGTCATAAAATTAAAGGTGAATTATTTTATCGGCTTAAAATGTTCTACTTAGTTCTCTGTTTCATATTCATATGCTTATTTAGAAAAAAAGAAATTCTTTGCTTGACAGCACAGAGCTATGTGCAAAATCAAATAAAATTTCAAATGATCCCATGACCCAAATTAAGAGAGTTATGCTAATGTTCAAGGGGTCTAATATCAAACTGGAGAATACTTTTTCTATACTGATTCAGATACCAATAGTCCACCCTGGGGCCTGAACTGGCAGTCTACAAACCAATTTAACTTTGCCCACATGACTTGGAAAGGCTTGAAAAGTAGGCTTTAGAACAAAATTTGTTCTGTAATCCTAATCGCAGAGTAATGCTCCTTCGGAATTTTGCTAGTGTTCCAGACACAAATCTAAAGACACTCGCCTTGAGTAGTTTGATGAATAATCTCAACTAGCCAAAGAGAAAAGTCTCTATAATAGCTATATGGAAAGCTAAAACACACTGATTATTTCACTAAGATTGAACTTGCTGCCAAGCTACAGGTTTTTCAAACACTAGCTGAAGTCTTGAAAACCATGCCAAGGAAGCCCTTGTAAGGCAGAAAAGTCAAACCCTTAGGCTAAAAAATTGAAGCCTCCAGGCATTTTCCATATTTGCAGACAGATCTGACACCTGCACCAGGTGAGCTTTGTTCTTCTACTCAGCTCGAGCAGGACCAACCTTTCCCACTCCCACCAGGGGCCCATATTATCCATGAGGTTTTAGCCCTCTCAGAAAATGACTTCCCATCCAGACTGCTTGCTTGATATTAGCAAGGACTTTACAGGGTTATGCTGGTCTCAGGATAGCTTCAGTTGAAAGAGGTTTTCAAAAAGATGTGAATGGGATGACATCAATCCATGAGACTGCCACTCCTGCCTTGATTATTTTATTCATTCCACCAAAAACTTTCGCTATTAAAAAAGCTTTTCAGCTCCTGTTGAGCACTGAGTGTTAGTGCCTTCCAATGAGATGGAAAAAAAAAAAAATCAATTACTGAAAATGATTTCTTACCCCAACATCTGCTCTTGGTTCCTTGTGGTCAGGTAGGACACTGGTGTGGACCTGAGAGAAGGGAGGGGAAAAAAAGGCAAGAAATAATCAAACTCCTTCTGTAAATCTCTCTGCAAAAGACTCATTTTTTTTCCCATGCCCTCAAAAGTGACCCTCAATTCTTCTATTCTAGCTGCAACTTAGTGCACAAAAAGAAACACTCCTTTAATGTAAAGATAATTTAATTGTCTGTTTTATTCTAAATACATGTTGTTATAAAGCACCAATATAAAGGCTACCACAAAGACTTGACAAAGCAGAACCACAGCTTTTCTCAGCCAGCTCTTATCCCTTGATTTCCTACAGTGAGAACTTTGATTTTTCCACAAAAGCCTGGAGATAGTAAAAAAAATGCTATAATTAATTTATTAAGGGACAGCATACTTTAGAAATCTGTGGGAGTCCTCATATGGATGCAATTTTACATTTCGATTTTCCACACTAATACATTAGCAACTCCAAAGCATTTGGAAATCTACAGAAAGCTAGTATAAAATGTTCAATCATGATATTTTTATCTAAAATTAACCTTTAAATGCTTCACGCCCTGAATGAAAATGAAATTACTGGCATTTTCTTGTTGGTGATACCCATCTTTCCCTTTTGAAGCTGAGGAAATAACTTAGAGCAATCTGTTTCTTAAAAGAAAGATGGAGTATCAACACCAAACCAAAAATGCTGTGTCATTTTAAGATGCTAAAAAGCTGCTCTATGTGCCAGCCTCAAAGAAGTGACATCTGGCCCAACAACTGAGGTATTTATATTTTCTAATTATTATTATGGCTATTTATTCAAGAGAAATAAACTAATAATGTAAGAATTAACACTCCTTTTCATAATTTACTTACGTATTTGTAACCCAACAGCAGTTCATATTTTTAACAGTGTATGCGTTTTTATATGAGACTACGTTGTATTTCACAGCAAGAGAAAGCTAATGTTTCTTTTACACATACTGAAATCAAGGAAATTCAACATTAATTTAGAATCAAAGAATATTAATTCCTTCTTTTGCTGGATAAAATATCAATTCAGGAGAACATATTTCAGCTTTTCTGACCCAACACAGGAGCAGAAAGGGATGTCAACACCTGACTAACCTAGAGTCTTCCATATAATAAAAGCATATTCCTGAATTTCAAATGGACTTAAAATACAGAAAAAACTTCTGCTGCATTTTGCAATACTTTTTGGTTCAGCTATGTTTATTTGTTTTCATTGGGTTTTAACCCCTTTAAATTAGACTGTACATTAGACCGTACCTCTCTTCTTCCCAAAGTATATTTTGTTTGAAATTAAATCTAGTGCCTTGATCCAAATGTGTGCAAATATCTGCAATTTCGGAAGCAGTTTTACTATTTGACATTTATCAAAAGAGAAGCCACATATGTGTATGTAAATACATACATGGGTGGTACAGGCTGAACACTATCAGGCTGTCTGTTGGTTGAGTTCCCGAACAAACTCTCTGAATGCTGCAATTACTGGGGTATCATTATGGGGTGTTCACACAGGCCTCATTATAAACATCAGGTCAGCTCATAAAAACTTATAAAACATAAGAAACGAGTCAGTTTTAGTCCCAGTCCACAAAATGGAAGAGAAAAAATGGGAGATAAATACAGAGGATTTGACAGGTCAAATATCCTCCCAGCGCATTTCTTGATTAAACAAACTGCCACACTTTTTAAAACCACGTCATAAATCAACTTTTCCCCTCTGGCCCCATCCAGAACAACTATAAAATCTAAAAGCAAACAGAAAGTCAGATTTTATTCCCAAACCTCCACTACTCTGTTAGAATTTCAGTTTTCCCATTACTCTCTCTAGGTTTTCCTGTGCAAAATGCAAACCTCTGAGTGGGGAGGTCATTCACAACCGGGGTAAGCCCATGCCTGCAGGGAATAGCACCACTACTGCTTTACCTTTGTGACACAAAGAGATCACAAAGGCACACAAGAAACACAGCTTGTGACCTGGACTAAATGCAGCAAAGGTTTTGGCATCCATTCCTGTAATTTTGTGTGTAGAACAACACAGTTACCTTTTTACACCACAGTGGAGGCCTGTGAACCCACTGGGAAAAGGGCAGTGTGATGAAGGTTCGTGCAAGTGAAAGATGCACAAGAGTAGAGTTAGTTTTCAATGCCAAACACATCAGAGTCCAGGAGTTATGACTCCCTGGAATTTCCCAGTCAAACAAATTGCAGCTTCGTGTGTTTGTGCTGGGTGAGCCTAAAATGCCAAAACTGTTATGGGGTTCTGCCACAAAACCAATCAGTTTTTCCTACAGTCCATATAAAACAAAAGAGAAAATCTTTTCAAAATGGACATGCACGTGGTATTGCGGGATTCTACAGTTCCAATGGAAAACCTGATAGGCAGCGAAACTAATAAATGTTAAAACTTCATTAAAGATGAAAACTAATAAAGGGAATATAAGATTTATCAAATTACTGCAACATTGCATAATACATTGCATAATAACTGCATGATTTTTATTATATATTAAGTAGTTTAAACTTACAAAATATTTATATATATATATATATATATATATATATATATATATATATATATGTGCCTGTGTGTGTATATATATATATATATATATATATATATTTCCTACTACAGATAGTAGGGAAAATATGTATGCCCCTATCACTTGCTGTATAGCAACTGATATGGCACGAGAGAAGAATCACGAGATCCCCCAAGCAAAGACTGAGTTTAACATAAATCTAAATAATTTTAATATGTTTTTAGTGTATGCAACGAAAAAAATGGAAGGAAGGAAGAGTTTATTTACCTTCTTAACACAGCACACAGCGTGAGACTGGATTCAATTTTTTTAACCAATTTGAAACAGCATTTTTTCTGCAGAGAAAGCTTTGTCACGTAAGGTTATGCCACAGATAAAAAGTGACAAAGAAAAACGTGTATAACTGTGACAGGGACACTCAGGCATCCCAGTGCCCCACAGTGATGAGTGCTGACTGGCACAGACCCACTGGGGTTTTTTTAAGCAGTTGAATTTTTGCAATCCATGACCACTGGTAGCAAGCTAATGAGCCACAGGCTTTTTCTGCCATTTTTCAGGCTTTTTTGAACAAAGCCCAATGATGCAAAGTAGCCTTCTAAAGTCTTAATAGGTACTGAATATTCTAAGCATTTGGTCAGTTATAATTTTAATGAAATAGAGCAGAAAATCACATTTAAGTCTGTAGCTGTTACAATCAGCCAGTTAGCCTTGCCTCCTCCCCATAATAATTCCCAGGAATGAACCTGTTGAAGTCTGTTTTATGCTGGGAACAATCTGCAAAATTTGAAGAGTAAAAATACCCTTCAAAGTGCTTGTGGTGCCTCCTCTTTCCAGCTTTCTTCCACTGTGAAATAAAATTCACAAAAAGCAAATTCTGGCTTCTGTCAGCAAGCTACAGCTGGAGCATTCCTAAGCTCTTCTGGCTCTTCATTTACATGGAGCAGGCAATGGGGACCTGTGTTCCCAGATCCAAACACCTCAGCCTAGTCACTGCAATGGCACTATTCAAAAATCCCCGAGACAGACTCCACAGTCCAAACAAGGCAGCAGCTAATGGCAGCCAAAGAAATCCAGATGTTCTGACAAATTATATCCCAAAAAATACTCACTCTAGTGCGATGAAGGAAATAGGAAACTTGAGAGGATGCAAGCCCAAGCTGGTAAAAAGCTCCTACAGTTGTCTGATGAACACTCAGGTCAGCTCCACCTCGCTTCAGTGTATGGCAGACAACATGAATTAAAGCAAGTATTACTGGAGTGATCAGATGAGCTCAATGGCATAACAAAATTTCCAGAACATGATCTTCTGCCTAAAAACTTCAGCAAAATTTAAAATTTGACTGTGAATATCTGACAAAATAAACTGAAATCCTATATTTTGATTTACTGAATAAACAGCCTTTTTTGAATATGCTAAAGTCCACGTTTCATAATTTGCATCTATTACCATAGAAGCTGCAGTAAGAAATCTTAGTATAAATTAAGCATGATGCCATTTCCACTGACGAACCAGTTACAAGAAACAAGATTGATTTTATTCATTTTTTAGAGGTATATCCAAGTGTTCCAGTTCCTTACCAGATTGCAACATCTACTCAAGTGACAAAAGATTATTCACATATTAAACACAGAAAAAAAGTCTTGCTGCCTTAAACAAGTCCAGACCCTTCAAGACTCCACACAAAATACCCCTGTCTTCTGACTCATGGCAGAAGCTGAAATGAAGAACTCAGAATTTAACTTGCTGGAGCAGTCCATGAACCTCCAAAGTTCCCTTGAGGAGCTTGTATTATCCCTCTGCCAAGAAGACCTAAGTGCATTTCCAGCTGGGGGCCTTGAGTTCAATATTTTGAAAGAGTTATTTTCATGTGAGGTACCAAACTAACCAAATATAGAAGCAAACAGTGGTTTTAAGATCACCCCCAAAAAACAGTGAAGATTTTATCCCCCACTCCATGTTTTATGGTAACTTTTTAACATAAATTTTTAGATTCTAAAGTGAACACTTTCTAACTACACATTGAAATTATTTTAATTTCCTATTTCCTCTGCCTCTCTTCTGACTGGAAGGTCATTCAAAACACAGGATTGCAATGATAGCTCAGAGTCCTTTCCTAATCTACAGCCCATCATTATTCATGGCAAGTTTATACTCCTTTGCTCTTCTGCCAACATGGTGTCTTAGATAAGTAATTCTTTTCTGTTCCTCATACTGGTCTCCTGATGAATCAATGAGAAAGGAATCATATGCCCTCTTGTACTTCATTTTGTTAGGATAATAAGCCAATCTTTTCCAGTACACTGTCATACCATAAGCTCTGCATTCCCCAAATCACATCATCTGCTCCAGTCCTATGTCACACTTTGAACAACTAATTTACCTTTTTTTTTCCTTCACACCATTTGTTTCTGATGTATTAAGTCTTTGTTCACCCAAAAAACTTCATGTTATTAGAAAAGCACAGAGGCATGTACTGAGAGTCTACTTTATTTCATCCTGTTTGCATTGTTCCAGCTGGCAAACGCTTTTTTTTTAGGAGAACTAAGGGAAATTTCTGCACACACCAAACTTTTCTCTAACACATAGAAGCTGAAGGACTCTCGCACAAACATCCACAAAAGCAAAGAAAATTATATTTGCCAAGAAGGATTTTTCTTTTCTTCTCCTGACAGTTTGTGATAATGTTTAAAAAACAGCTGAGGCTGAGGTCTGGTGCTAGCATTACCTAATGGATAGGATTTCACTTCTCCTTTACAGAATTAGGGGTAAAATTGCTCATCAGATTTACTGTGGCAGAAGGTGTATTTTAGACAGATGAGAGGGAGTAGGAAAATATTCGGGGCTTCCTACAAGCTCTGGTTTTTTTTGCCTTCATAGACAGGATCTATTTATTCACAAAAGTCTGTTCTAGCAAGATTATAGCTGCACTTCCATAGTGAATGTCCCTTCCAGCCTGTGGAACTGCAGCATGAGAATTCATGAGAATTACTGCTCTGTCCAGGGCTCCCACATGCTCCGTCCACATTTCTAACAATCCGCGCTCGAGGGGAGCAAGGAATTTTCTCTAAAGAGCCTCCAGAAGATCCTGGGAAAATAAATGTTGCCAGCTATCCAAATATAAACACTCCCAACTACCCAAATATAAACATTTCTAAAGCTATCTAAAAAGAAAAAATGTACATTTTTTTTTTTTCATTTGAGAAAGCATTTTTTCTTGGGTTAAAACAGTTAAACCTGCATAGCAAGAATTAAATTCTTAAGTACACAAACACTAAAACCCATAACCTCCTGATCAGCTATCTTTAAATAGTTTTTGCTAGTGCTCTGCCCTTTGCTCCCTGTCTTCTGAGATGAGAAACTGAAAGGAGTTTTATTTATTTATTTATCAAATAAATTCACTGCTGGCTTTGGAAGAAGTTTCCAGACAAATGTGTCATCTGTCCCACAATCTAAATTAGTTTCTGTTTTAAAGGAAGGAGGAGGTATCACTGGGAACAAGTATCTCTGTGGGACTATTTCACTATGCAGCAACCCAAAAGAAACTTTGTGCCTACAAGCGAAGGTAAAAAGCAGTTTTCACACAGCACCTTCTCTCTCCTGTACCAGACACAGGTTTGTGTGAAGAGAAGTTCATTTTCCCATCAGTGATACTGTATTCATGGCTACATCCCCATTAAACACACGTGATTTTGCTCTCCAAACCATTTCACAGGAAGAGCAGCTTTCCTCACCAGAGTGTGCGTCATTGTGCCTGACTGCCACACAAAGATAAACCCTTTCCCTCCTCTACAGCGTCAATTCTACTTTTTTTAAAGCACAACTGCAATCTGCAAGACATGGTAATCCTCTTCTGCAAGCATGATCAAGCTCTTGCAGAGATGTTACTTAAAACCAGGTAAGAAATGAGCTCCCTACTTTCAGACTGATAAGCAGGCTCAGGAAAGTTCATAGTCACAGCTGCCTGAGATAAGTAATTAAACTCTGATTCTTACGAAGCACAAGGTGTGAATAAAGACATTAGGTGTATGTTTTTAAGCAATCATTTTGCCTCTTTCAGAATTAATGCAGAAAGATGCTAAGGCTCAGAGAGCCAAATATATTTCAATATTTTCACTGCTTAGAAAAAACAAAATAAGAGTTTTTTCAGAACCTGAAAAGTGGCCTTTTTTTGGGGAACTGTTTCAGTGATGCTTTTTCTGCAAATAAAAGGATCTATTAGGAACAATATTGTTGGCAAAGCTGCTTAGGTCTGAAATTTGACCACCACACTTCTATTTCTAGAAATTACTTACAGATTCTTTCTTCCTTTTTATATTGCATCTTCTTATTTGGAAATTCAGCATGACATTGTTTTCTGGGAAAGATAGGATCTGTTATCAGACAAGCTGATGTAAGATGGAAACAGGCACTTTTTTCTTGGCCCAAGGTTCCTTCAGGAACTAAAGAAAGCTCGTGCTTCTGAAAATTTCTGTGTTTTCTCCATCATACCGCAAGAATAGGGGTTGAAAAAAGCACGTGCACATTTCCACAGCAAGGATTTTATGTAATCTAAATTAGATGACAGAGTTGATTTCTCTCTAAATAAAGTGAAAGGAACAGATACATTTTGCCGTAGACAAATCTAAATTTACATAACTTGAAATGGGTCACTACAGATAATGCAACATCTTGAGGAGGGACTTCTGAAAAACAGTGAGAGATTCTATCCGTTTAATAAACCACATAGTCTGTGCTTCCAAAAATGTGTTGGTGGCCTCATGTATCATAAGGCCACAGGCCACAAGTTGTAGGTATCATAATTCAGCCAAGTACAGAGCAGCTTCACTCCTTCCACATGGAGCAGAACCTCCTTCCCTGACAAAGGGAGTCATTATTTGTAAAAGAAAACCATTTTAACACATGATGGATGATATGAACAGTAACTTTACATGTGAAAATATGGTAACCTCCTCAGCCTGAGGACAGCTGGTGATATAGCATCCCCAATAGCACAGCATCCCATGTGCTGGCAGGATAATGGTAGTTCTGGAAAATTAATGTTTAAAGGCTTCCCCTTCCACAACTCAACTAAAAGGGAAAAAGATATATGCAACAAGGAAGAGCTTATATGTGAAATAATGTTGTATTCACAGAACATCGCACAACTCATGCCATAAATTCTCCGTAAATTATTGCAGACCCACATTGCATCCAATATTACTATTATGGTGGAATCATAGAATCATCAGTGTTGGAAAAGCCCTCCAAAAGGAGTCCTCCAACTCAACCATCTTACAGATGGGTCCTTCTGACAAAAATCAAAAGCAAGACAAAACTCCATTAGATAAAAATGCATTCATTTTTATCTAATTAATTCCAGGAAACATTTCAAGATATTAACTAAGCTAGCATGAATGCCAAGGGTCACGTGCCCAGTTTTCTAATAAAACCCATTCAATTTCCAATGTTAAAAAAGCCATATCCAGCAGCTGAATTGTCCAAGTTAATTCAGAATCAAACCCCAAAAATACAACCCCAAAAACACAACCCAAAACACCTCCTACACACAGATTTATGACTTTTATTTGTCATACCACAAATAAAGAGTCCAAGTCCTCATCCACAACAGCAACAGCCACACTGAAAAATGACAAACAAAACATGAGGATGTAATGAGGTCAATGAACACTGGAGATGAGTAGAGAGTCTAACCTTAAAGGGAGACAGACAGTGTCTGTTTCACACACATCATTTGAAACACCCCATATAAAAGTTTATCACATCTTTCTGAAGACAGAAAAATCCCATTCTCACATATATGCCCCAACTTAGTCATTATTTTGTACAGTACCAGTATCATCAGAATTATTTTGAAATTAATCCTGAGTCTTCTCTCCATCTTTAAAACTTCCATAAAGTTGGCCAAAATTAATTTTGTCACTTCTAGCTTATTTCACAAAGGAAAGAATAAAAAGGCTCAAAATGCTTTTCAATATTTTGGCTAGCAAATCAAAAAAATATTTTTAAAATCTAAGAAGCTAATAATTTAACTTTAAAAAGAACCAAACACCAGCAAAATCACAATAAGTATTTCCATACACATCTCCTAGAATTCGCTACAATTTCCTCTATTTGCACATAAATATTAGCACCATTAAAAACCATCTTTATTCAGATGTACAAGAACGAAAATGGGCAGTTAAACCAAAGTATACCAATTGTTTATTTATGCACCTTCAATAGACATGGCCTAAACGAGAATAATTTCTTTTTGTTGCAGTCTGTGATTTCATTAAGTCACTCTGCTCAGCTTTAAGCACTAAAGATCTTGAAATAATACCTAATTTAATACTGCTGCAAGAACCTTAACTCCAAAGCTATCAGCACAGACCTCATCAGAGAGCCATTAATAAAATGCTCTTTATTGAAGTCTATCTTTTGGTTTTGAAAAGATCAGAGTGGAATAAAACCCACATTAATGATCTTCAGTAATCATTCCCTGCAAAAACTAAAACATGCTTGGACTTGAAAGCACACATTTAAAAATAATAGCTGAGCATTCTTTTAAAAGGAAGGCCCAGCACTGATCTAAATTTCATGTGAGGCTTCAGCTCAAGATTATGTTAGGATTAACAAAGTGTGCATGACAGGTGTGATTTAAAGACTGCAGCTTAAAATTCTCCTCCTTCCACACAAATCTCATGGCACAGAAAGGCAGTGATTTCTGTACCACTCTCTACCACAAACCTTTGAGCAATCCACAATTGCAAATACCTTGAGAGGGACAGTTTCAGGGCATGTGAAGGTCCTCAAAAACGCCAAGAATTCTCAAGGTTGGTCTGAGTTAACAATACTTCCCTTTTCCCTTGTGCATGTAAGAATAAACCAAGAGCCCTTGAATGAAGCCCATGAAGAACGTTTTGCAAACACAAGAGTGACAGACTTGCAGACCTCTGCAGGAAGGTTGATTGTGTGAAATAGCAAGCTCAAAAGCTAGACATTTATGGAAGCCGTTTTCTGGTCAATATTCATCTCATAAAAGCCATCCATGTCTATGTAAAACTAAATGCCTTTGTCCTGCAGAATGGAGGACCTAAGATGCTGGAGCCAGGACATCAATTCTCTGCTCCACCTGTCCTCTCGTTTCTGTCATGGTAGTTTTTGTTTCCCCTACCCCAATTTAATTCAACTGTTAATTTATTTTCTACCTAGCATCTTTGTCCTTAGCACACAGCAATTCCTTCCATGCTGCCACAGTGAAACACGTCCTTCCTGAGGCAGCACTTCCCTTAATTCCTCACCATGACTCACAACAGGACAAAGAATGACATTTTCAGCCTCTGTCAGAGGGAAGTCAGACTGCACAGCACTCAGCACCCAGACCCTTCTTTTCTTCAAAAGCCATGTGCCAACCCAGGCGTATTTTCTCCTGAGATATTTCTCTCCTGGAAGAGAGAATTGCTTTTCCTGCCTAACAGTGAGCTGAACACAGTGATCTACAAAGCCCTGCTGAGGAAAGCTGGTATTTAACACCTCAACCTGGACAGCACCAGGATGGATCACATGTCATAAGCATCCTTCCAGGATTCCTGGACTCCCATGATCAGAAACTTCTATTTGCTGGTAGGCCAAACTTCTACTCCTTTCCATTCTTCACTACCAAGAATTTGATAATAAAGTTTGCTGCAGAAGTTTCCTTTTCATGTAAGTCATTATGACGTTTTACCACTGGCATATGAAACAAAAGTTAAGTTGGTTACTCTTTTTTATTTTATGGACATAAAAAGGAAACTCATGCAAATAAATGCCTTCATTTAAAAACATTACCATTCCCTCTTTTCAAGTTTCATTTGTGAACATAGCTGGTAGAAGCCTTGGGAAAAGGCACACAGCTGCTGAAGGACTACTTTTTGGCACATGTCTCTTCCAAGTTCTTCCAAATGACAGAACCCATTTTACTCCTAACTTCAGTTTCTACTTAAAAATACCATACCAGTTATCCATAACATATAATCACAGAAACTTGGTTCTTCCAAAGACAACATTAAGAAGCAGCAGCTGGAAATGTCAGCATCATGAGAAGTATTATTAGTCTCACAGCCAAAAAATTCCTGTTGGTTCTTCTGGTTTGCCATGTATTGATGATCATTTTACAATCATGCACTTCACCTGCCTACACACAAGAGAGCTCCTGCCAGTACTATAGCTACCATAACCCCACAAATCCAAGTGAAGTCTGGAAGATATTTTTTTTTCCCTGCTAAAAAGTGATCTTCAAATGACAAAGAATTATTCAAGGTTTAACCTTTTTGTTCATCTACTGTGTTGTGGATGCTAAAGATCTCTCAAGGGCAGAGCTACTGTTCTTGTTCCATTTCACCAAAGACATAAGCACAGTGTCATCCCAGCAAACTACACTTTCCAGGAAAGAACGTCTGTAGGCTGGCTTCCATTTTGTCTTGCATATTTCTCTGTAAAGATAAGCACCAGTGCCTGGTGAACATCGTTTAAGAACACCAAACTTCCTGAGCAGATGCTCAGTTTGCTTCCAGCACTGCCTCCATATAGCAAAGCAACGACAAAAGCCACTTCCAGTTATGCAGCTCAATTGTATTAACAGCAGTATTTCTTCCTCTCCCTTTTTTTCTCCCCTAAATTTCCCACATCCTGTGCTGATAATAAACAGCTCCAATGCATTCTGTATAAATCCTGCTCTGTTGGCAACCCATGAATCATGTGGCAGTATAATTCCTCGTGCCTGCAGGGCACAGATAAAGGCTGCCCCGTGGCACGGGGCCAGTGCAGCACATTCACTGGTTCCAGACACCAGGAGTCGGCATGGTCACGCTGAACCCAGAAAAGGGTTTTACTCTTTTCTCTGTATATCTTATTCTTTTGTTAGTAACCACAAATCAAACTAGGCTCTGTGCTTGACTCGGAGCAACCAGCTCACTGGCCACCAAGTTTGCATCACAAAGGAAAGTCATCTCTGCTTTTCTAAACTCCCACATTCACAGCCTTTTTATATTAAGGCCTTAACAAACTCCATCTGCAAAGTTTCAAATTCAAAATTATCAAAGTTCGCATACATGTCTTTTAACTTTCACTTACATGTCTTTTAACTTTCTTTTAATCCTTACCGTAACATTGGCAAATATATTCCTGGGTGTGATCTACTAGCATTTATAATAGGATTTCACAGAAATTTTTTCTTGTACAAATATTTTAATATACACCACTTTCCATGAGGAGACACACACACATTAGACTGCACTAAACAACTGTTCGATTATCTACTCCTGACTTTCCTGCTCTTTATTTTCTGAGAATAAGATTTGCTCTCTCCATATATGAAAGAAAATTATTCATAAACGGTCTCATGCTCCTGCAAACTTCAGTAATTTCTGTACAACAGTAGATCAGTAGATCAGAAAAACCTGACACCCACATTTCAAATTTTAAAGAAACAAACAAAAAACCTCTCCACTTGTTTGCATATTAAAACAAGCAACACCACCATACTCAAAATAAGTGAAAACAAGCTGCAGTGAATAGTCAGGGTGAAGCCCCCAGAGGCTGACTGGCAGCCAAGCAGGACAACACAAAATATTTCAGCAAAGGTTACACACAGTAACATTTAAGTTAAAGGCAGCTCAGTCGGGTAACTAAACGAAATGCCAGCTCAAATCACATTCCTGACCATCACACACAGTTATATTCCATGGAACTCACTCCAGTGTATCTGCAGCTGCAAAAAAGGGTTAATAAACCAAGAAGCTATGGAAAAGCTTTGGATCCCTATTCATTTCAGGTAGACAGATGAACTCTAGCTACAAAAGCATTAAAAGAAAAAAATCTGTTTCTATTACCTTGATTGCTGTGTATTTATATACCTTTGTGAAAGAAAAAGAAGGAAAAAAGAAACACACTATAGGTTTTTTACTTGGTTTAGCTGTTCAGAAACTGTTTTAAATTATGGCACTCTTCCTCCATTCTGGTCAGAATTCACCACACAAAAGAGTTTGGGCTGAAATGAGTAACTTTGCCTTCTCCCACAGCCCAAGACCCCCAGAGATAAAATGAATTACTTATGAGGAATTTACCTGCAGAAAACTAAAACCATTCCTCTCCACGAGTGATACTTTCACAAGGGGCATGAATAATACTGCTTCAGAACTCCTCACTGGAGTCAGGAACTGCCTTTGGCAGTGGAATGCACGCTGGTTTGGGGAAGAGGTGAAAAAATTATGCGCAAACAAGTTGTTGCACCAGGATGGAAAATAAATTCTAAAGCCGCTGGTAGCCCCCTGGCATCCCAAGGAAGAAACTCAACTTTTCTACTTAGTTAGAATGCAGATGGCTAATATCAGTAGAGTCTAAAAGCTGGGGTAGTCTTTAACCAAAAGCAAAGAACTGAAGCTTTTGGAACATCCCAAACACTATGCCACAGCACGTGGGGACACCCAAACCAGACAGATAGCAGTGTATTAAAGACTCCAAGCAGGTCTAAGTTTCTCAGCATCCCTCTATTTAGAACTAGTGACAAGAAAAGTGGCAGAACCTTACTAGAAAAAGTGAACTTCCTTGCATCCAAATGCAAATAGATAAAAATAGATACAAGTCACTGTTTAAAGACTGAATAATACCAAAATAATTTAAACAAGAGATCCCCTTGTGACTCAGCATAATTATTTTTCTTTCAGAAAAGATTAGTTTTGAACCTAACTGAATCCTATCTTCCAAATGACCATATCTCCAAATGTAATTGAAAAATTGCAAATTCCTTTTGGGCTGTACTCCTCTTGAATTCTTTTGGGCACTCCATGACTGCTGCTATGCTTGCACTGCCCTGGGGACCATGACTGCTATTCTGGGCCACAGCAGACACACTCAGCTAAGAATCTGGCACAGTTTTAACCACCTGGCCTGGATTCAGTGGCACAGGCTCAAAGCACCCAAAATTCCTGTTTTGTCCTGAGGTGTGTAAAAGAGTAAGAGCATTGCCTTGCTTAAAATACTGACAGTATTGTTGTCCTAATTACATACATCCAGCCGCTCCTTCGCGCAAAGACGATTCTGCCGCTCACAGTGCTCTGCGGTGTGTGTCTTCTGCTGAAAGAGGCCCGGGAGCGGTGCTTAGCTCTGCAGAGCACCGTACCTGCGTCTTTACCCTCTCTTCTCGTCTACATCTTAGCAAAAAACTTTTCCACTCTGTCTGGCAAGGAGAAACTGTGCCAGCTCAAAAAACATCTTCCATCGTGTTCTAGAAGCTGCACGGAGGTCTGCCGAGTGTTTTGCAAGAAAAGAAAGAAAGTTGTCCAAAACAGCTTGCAATCGAATATTCATGTGAATAGAAAAGGCAGGAGAGTGGTCAGGTACTGTTTTCTCTCAGTTGGCAAGCTGCGCACACAATCGCAGTGTTGTACAACTTGTTTCATCACCTTTGCCAAGTTGCCGCTCTCTCCGGCTCCCGGAGACGAAGAAGCTGCTTCTTCGCGCAAAGACGATTCTGCCGCTCACAGTGCTCTGCAGTGTGTGTCTTCTGCCGAAAGAGGTCCGGGAGCTGTGCTTAGCTCTGCAGAGCACCGTACCTTCGTCTTTAGCCTCTCTTCTCGTCTACATCTTAGCAAAAAGCTTTTCCACTCTGTCTGGCAAGGAGAAACTGTGCCAGAACAAAACACACCTCCCATCGTGTTCTAGAGGCTGCACGCAGGTCTGCCGAGTGTTTTGCAAAAAGAGAAAGAAAGTTGTCCAAAACAGCTTGCAATCGAATGTTCATGTGAATAGAAAAGGCAGGAGAGTGGTCAGGTACTGTTTTCTCTCACTTGGCAAGCTGCGCACACAATCGCAGTGTTGTACAGCTTGTTTCATCACCTTTGCGAAGTTGCCGCTCTCTCCGGCTCCCGGAGACGAAGAAGCTGCTTCTTCGCGCAAAGACGATTCTGCCGCTCACAGTGCTCTGCGGTGTGTGTCTTCCGCCGAAAGAGGCCCGGGAGCGGTGCTCAGTTCTGCAGAGCACCGTACCTTCGTCTTTAGCCTCTCTTCTCGTCTACATTTTAAGAAAAAGCTTTTCCAGTCTGTCTGGCAAGGAGAAACTTTGCCAGCACAGAAAACATCTCCCATCGTGTTCTAGAAGCTGCACGGAGGTCTGCCGAGTGTTTTGCAAGAAGAGAAAGAAAGTTGTCCAAAACAGCTTGCAATCGAATGTTCATGTGATTAGAAAAGGCAGGAGAGTGGTCAGGTACTGTTTTCTCTCAGTTGGCAAGCTGCGCACACAATCGCAGTGTTGTACAGCTTGTTTCATCACCTTTGCCAAGTTGCAGCTCTCTCCGGCTCCCGGAGACGAAGAAGCTGCTTCTTCGCGCAAAGACGATTCTGCCGCTCACAGTGCTCTGCAGTGTGCGGCTTCTGCCGAAAGAGGTCCGGGAGCGGTGCTTAGCTCTGCAGAGCACCGTACCTTCGTCTTTAGCCTCTCTTCTCGTCTACATCTTAGCAAAAAGCTTTTCCACTCTGTCTGGCAAGGAGAAACTGTGCCAGCACAAAAAACATCTCCCATCGTGTTATAGAGGCTGCACGCAGGTCTGCCGAGTGTTTTGCAAGAAGAGAAAGAAAGTTGTCCAAAACAGCTTGCAATCGAATGTTCATGTGAATAGAAAAGGCAGAAGAGTGGTCAGGTACTGTTTTCTCTCACTTGGCAAGCTGCGCACACAATCGCAGTGTTGTACAGCTTGTTTCATCACCTTTGCCAAGTTGCCGCTCTCTCCGGCTCCCGGAGACCAAGAAGCTGCTTCTTCGCGCAAAGACGATTCTGCCGCTCACAGTGCTCTGCGGTGTGCGCCTTCTGCCGAAAGAGGTCCGGGAGCAGTGCTTAGCTCTGCAGAGCACCATACCTTCGTCTTTAGCCTCTCTTCTCGTCTACATCTTAAGAAAAAGCTCTTCCACTCTGTCTGGCAAGGAGAAACTGTGCCAGCACAGAAAACATCTCCCATCGTGTTCTAGAAGCTGCACGGAGGTCTACCGGATGTTTTGCAAGAAGAGAAAGAAAGTTGTCCAAAACAGCTTGCAATCGAATGTTCATGTGAATAGAAAAGGCAGGAGAGTGGTCAGGTACTGTTTTCTAGCAGTTGGCAAGCTGCGCACACAATCGCAGTGTTGTACAGCTTGTTTCATCACCTTTGCCAAGTTGTCGCTCTCTCCGGCTCCCGGAGACGAAGAAGCTGCTTCTTCGCGCAAAGACGATTCTGCCGCTCACAGTGCTCTGCAGTGTGTGTCTTCTGCCGAAAGAGGCCCGGGAGCTGTGCTTAGCTCTGCAGAGCACCGTACCTTCGTCTTTAGCCTCTCTTCTCGTCTACATCTTAGCAAAAAGCTTTTCCACTCTGTCTGGCAAGGAGAAACTGTGCCAGAACAAAAAACACCTCCCATCGTGTTCTAGAGGCTGCACGCAGGTCTGCCGAGTGTTTTGCAAGAAGAGAAAGAAAGTTGTCCAAAACAGCTTGCAATCGAATATTCATGTGAATAGAAAAGGCAGGAGAGTGGTCAGGTACTGTTTTCTCTCACTTGGCCAGCTGCGCACACAATCGCAGTGTTGTACAGCTTGTTTCATCACCTTTGCCAAGTTGCCGCTCTCTCCGGCTCCCGGAGACGAAGAAGCTGCTTCTTCGCGCAAAGACGATTCTGCCGCTCACAGTGCTCTGCGGTGTGCGCCTTCTGCCGAAAGAGGCCCGGGAGCTGTGCTTAGCTCTGCAGAGCACCGTGCCTTGGTCGTTAGACTCTCTTCTCGTCTACATCTTAGCAAAAAGCTTTTCCACTCTGTCTGGCAAGGAGAAACTGTGCCAGCACAAAAAACATCTCCCATCGTGTTCTAGAGGCTGCACGGAGGTCTGTTGAGTGTTTTGCAAGAAGAGAAAGAAAGTTGTCCAAAACAGCTTGCAATCGAATGTTCATGTGAATAGAAAAGGCAGGAGAGTGGTCAGGTACTGTTTTCTCTCAGTTGGCAAGCTGCGCACACAATCGCAGTGTTGTACAGCTTGTTTCATCACCTTTGCCAAGTTGCTGCTCTCTCCGGCTCCCGGAGACGAAGAAGCTGCTTCTTCGCGCAAAGACGATTCTGCCGCTCACAGTGCTCTGCAGTGTGCGGCTTCTGCCGAAAGAGGTCCGGGAGCGGTGCTTAGCTCTGCAGAGCACCGTACCTTCGTCTTCAGCCTCTCTTCTCGTCTACATCTTAGCAAAAAGCTTTTCCACTCTGTCTGGCAAGGAGAAACTGTGCCAGCACAAAAAACATCTCCCATCGTCTTCTAGAAGCTGCACGGAGGTCTGCCGAGTGTTTTGCTGGAAGAGAAAGAATGTTGTCCAAAACACTTCTAATCGAATGTTCATGTGAATAGAAAAGGCAGGAGGGTGGTCAGGTACTGTTTTCTCTCAGTTGGCAAGCTGCGCACACAATCGCAGTGTTGTACAGCTTGTTTCATCACCTTTGCGAAGTTGCCGCTCTCTCCGGCTCCCGGAGGCGAAGAAGCTGCTTCTTCACGCAAAGACGATTCTGCCGCTCACAGTGCTCTGCGGTGTGCGCCTTCTGCCGAAAGAGGCCCGGGAGCAGTGCTTAGCTCTGCAGAGCACCGTACCTTCGTCTTTAGCCTCTCTTCTCGTCTACATCTTAGCAAAAAGCTTTTCCACTCTGTCTGGCAAGGAGAAACTGTGCCAGCACAGAAAACATCTCCCATCGTGTTCTAGAAGCTGCACGGAGGTCTGCCGAGTGTTTTGCAAGAAGAGAAAGAAAGTTGTCCAAAACAGCTTGCAATCGAATGTTCATGTGAATAGAAAAGGCAGGAGAGTGCTCAGGTACTGTTTTCTCTCAGTTGGCAAGCTGCGCACACAATCGCAGTGTTGTACAGCTTGTTTCATCACCTTTGCGAAGTTGCCGCTCTCTCCGGCTCCCGGAGACGAAGAAGCTGCTTCTTTGCGCAAAGACGATTCTGCCGCTCACAGTGCTCTGCGGGGTGCGCCTTCTGCCGAAAGAGGCCCGGGAGCGGTGCTTAGCTCTGCAGAGCACCGTACCTTCGTCTTTAGCCTCTCTTCTCGTCTACATCTTAGCAAAAAGCTTTTCCAGTCTGTCTGGCAAGGAGAAACTGTGCCAGCACAAAAAACATCTCCCATCGTGTTCTAGAGGCTGCACGGAGGTCTGCCGAGTGTTTTGCAAGAAGAGAAAGAAAGTTGTCCAAAATAGCTTGCAATCGAATGTTCATGTGAATAGAAAAGGCAGGCGAGTGGTCAGGTACTGTTTTTTCTCACTTGGCAAGCTGCGCACACAATCGCAGTGTTGTACAGCTTGTTTCATCACCTTTGCCAAGTTGCCGCTCTCTCCGGCTCCCGGAGACGAAGAAGCTGCTTCTTCGCGCAAAGACGATTCTGCTGCTCACAGTGCTCTTCAGTGTGTGTCGTCTGCCGAAAGAGGCCCGGGAGCGGTGCTTAGCTCTGCAGAGCACCGTACCTTCGTCTTTAGCCTCTCTTCTCGTCTACATCTTAGCAAAAAGCTTTTCCACTCTGCCTGGCAAGGAGAAACTGTGCCAGCACAGAAAAACATCTCCCATCGTGTTCTAGAGGCTGCACGGAGGTCTGCCGAGTGTTTTGCAAGAAGAGAAAGAAAGTTGTCCAAAACAGCTTGCAATCGAATGTTCATGTGAATAGAAAAGGCAGGAGAGTGGTCAGGTACTGTTTTCTCTCAGTTGGCAAGCTGCGCACACAATCGCAGTGTTGTACAGCTTGTTTCATCACCTTTGCCAAGTTGCAGCTCTCTCCGGCTCCCGGAGACGAAGAAGCTGCTTCTTCGCGCAAAGACGATTCTGCCGCTCACAGTGCTCTGCAGTGTGCGGCTTCTGCCGAAAGAGGTCCGGGAGCGGTGCTTAGCTCTGCAGAGCACCGTACCTTCGTCTTTAGCCTCTCTTCTCGTCTACATCTTAGCAAAAAGCTTTTCCACTCTGTCTGGCAAGGAGAAACTGTGCCAGCACAAAAAACATCTCCCATCGTGTTATAGAGGCTGCACGCAGGTCTGCCGAGTGTTTTGCAAGAAGAGAAAGAAAGTTGTCCAAAACAGCTTGCAATCGAATGTTCATGTGAATAGAAAAGGCAGAAGAGTGGTCAGGTACTGTTTTCTCTCACTTGGCAAGCTGCGCACACAATCGCAGTGTTGTACAGCTTGTTTCATCACCTTTGCCAAGTTGCCGCTCTCTCCGGCTCCCGGAGACCAAGAAGCTGCTTCTTCGCGCAAAGACGATTCTGCCGCTCACAGTGCTCTGCGGTGTGCGCCTTCTGCCGAAAGAGGTCCGGGAGCAGTGCTTAGCTCTGCAGAGCACCATACCTTCGTCTTTAGCCTCTCTTCTCGTCTACATCTTAAGAAAAAGCTCTTCCACTCTGTCTGGCAAGGAGAAACTGTGCCAGCACAGAAAACATCTCCCATCGTGTTCTAGAAGCTGCACGGAGGTCTACCGGATGTTTTGCAAGAAGAGAAAGAAAGTTGTCCAAAACAGCTTGCAATCGAATGTTCATGTGAATAGAAAAGGCAGGAGAGTGGTCAGGTACTGTTTTCTAGCAGTTGGCAAGCTGCGCACACAATCGCAGTGTTGTACAGCTTGTTTCATCACCTTTGCCAAGTTGTCGCTCTCTCCGGCTCCCGGAGACGAAGAAGCTGCTTCTTCGCGCAAAGACGATTCTGCCGCTCACAGTGCTCTGCAGTGTGTGTCTTCTGCCGAAAGAGGCCCGGGAGCTGTGCTTAGCTCTGCAGAGCACCGTACCTTCGTCTTTAGCCTCTCTTCTCGTCTACATCTTAGCAAAAAGCTTTTCCACTCTGTCTGGCAAGGAGAAACTGTGCCAGAACAAAAAACACCTCCCATCGTGTTCTAGAGGCTGCACGCAGGTCTGCCGAGTGTTTTGCAAGAAGAGAAAGAAAGTTGTCCAAAACAGCTTGCAATCGAATATTCATGTGAATAGAAAAGGCAGGAGAGTGGTCAGGTACTGTTTTCTCTCACTTGGCCAGCTGCGCACACAATCGCAGTGTTGTACAGCTTGTTTCATCACCTTTGCCAAGTTGCCGCTCTCTCCGGCTCCCGGAGACGAAGAAGCTGCTTCTTCGCGCAAAGACGATTCTGCCGCTCACAGTGCTCTGCGGTGTGCGCCTTCTGCCGAAAGAGGCCCGGGAGCTGTGCTTAGCTCTGCAGAGCACCGTGCCTTGGTCGTTAGACTCTCTTCTCGTCTACATCTTAGCAAAAAGCTTTTCCACTCTGTCTGGCAAGGAGAAACTGTGCCAGCACAAAAAACATCTCCCATCGTGTTCTAGAGGCTGCACGGAGGTCTGTTGAGTGTTTTGCAAGAAGAGAAAGAAAGTTGTCCAAAACAGCTTGCAATCGAATGTTCATGTGAATAGAAAAGGCAGGAGAGTGGTCAGGTACTGTTTTCTCTCAGTTGGCAAGCTGCGCACACAATCGCAGTGTTGTACAGCTTGTTTCATCACCTTTGCCAAGTTGCTGCTCTCTCCGGCTCCCGGAGACGAAGAAGCTGCTTCTTCGCGCAAAGACGATTCTGCCGCTCACAGTGCTCTGCAGTGTGCGGCTTCTGCCGAAAGAGGTCCGGGAGCGGTGCTTAGCTCTGCAGAGCACCGTACCTTCGTCTTCAGCCTCTCTTCTCGTCTACATCTTAGCAAAAAGCTTTTCCACTCTGTCTGGCAAGGAGAAACTGTGCCAGCACAAAAAACATCTCCCATCGTCTTCTAGAAGCTGCACGGAGGTCTGCCGAGTGTTTTGCTGGAAGAGAAAGAATGTTGTCCAAAACACTTCTAATCGAATGTTCATGTGAATAGAAAAGGCAGGAGGGTGGTCAGGTACTGTTTTCTCTCAGTTGGCAAGCTGCGCACACAATCGCAGTGTTGTACAGCTTGTTTCATCACCTTTGCGAAGTTGCCGCTCTCTCCGGCTCCCGGAGGCGAAGAAGCTGCTTCTTCACGCAAAGACGATTCTGCCGCTCACAGTGCTCTGCGGTGTGCGCCTTCTGCCGAAAGAGGCCCGGGAGCAGTGCTTAGCTCTGCAGAGCACCGTACCTTCGTCTTTAGCCTCTCTTCTCGTCTACATCTTAGCAAAAAGCTTTTCCACTCTGTCTGGCAAGGAGAAACTGTGCCAGCACAGAAAACATCTCCCATCGTGTTCTAGAAGCTGCACGGAGGTCTGCCGAGTGTTTTGCAAGAAGAGAAAGAAAGTTGTCCAAAACAGCTTGCAATCGAATGTTCATGTGAATAGAAAAGGCAGGAGAGTGCTCAGGTACTGTTTTCTCTCAGTTGGCAAGCTGCGCACACAATCGCAGTGTTGTACAGCTTGTTTCATCACCTTTGCGAAGTTGCCGCTCTCTCCGGCTCCCGGAGACGAAGAAGCTGCTTCTTTGCGCAAAGACGATTCTGCCGCTCACAGTGCTCTGCGGGGTGCGCCTTCTGCCGAAAGAGGCCCGGGAGCGGTGCTTAGCTCTGCAGAGCACCGTACCTTCGTCTTTAGCCTCTCTTCTCGTCTACATCTTAGCAAAAAGCTTTTCCAGTCTGTCTGGCAAGGAGAAACTGTGCCAGCACAAAAAACATCTCCCATCGTGTTCTAGAGGCTGCACGGAGGTCTGCCGAGTGTTTTGCAAGAAGAGAAAGAAAGTTGTCCAAAATAGCTTGCAATCGAATGTTCATGTGAATAGAAAAGGCAGGCGAGTGGTCAGGTACTGTTTTTTCTCACTTGGCAAGCTGCGCACACAATCGCAGTGTTGTACAGCTTGTTTCATCACCTTTGCCAAGTTGCCGCTCTCTCCGGCTCCCGGAGACGAAGAAGCTGCTTCTTCGCGCAAAGACGATTCTGCCGCTCACAGTGCTCTTCAGTGTGTGTCGTCTGCCGAAAGAGGCCCGGGAGCGGTGCTTAGCTCTGCAGAGCACCGTACCTTCGTCTTTAGCCTCTCTTCTCGTCTACATCTTAGCAAAAAGCTTTTCCACTCTGTCTGCCAAGGAGAAACTGTGCCAGCACAGAAAAACATCTCCCATCGTGTTCTAGAGGCTGCACGGAGGTCTGCCGAGTGTTTTGCAAGAAGAGAAAGAAAGTTGTCCAAAACAGCTTCCAATCGAATGTTCATGTGAATAGAAAAGGCAGGAGAGTGGTCAGGTACTGTTTTCTCTCAGTTGGCAAGCTGCGCACACAATCGCAGTGTTGTACAGCTTGTTTCATCACCTTTGTGAAGTTGCCGCTCTCTCCGGCTCCCAGAGACGAAGAAGCTGCTTCTTCGCGTAAAGACGATTCTGCCGCTCACAGTGCTCTGCGGTGTGCGCCTTCTGCCGAAAGAGGCCCGGGAGCGGTGCTTAGCTCTGCAGAGCACCGTACCTTCGTCTTTAGCCTCTCTTCTCGTCTACATCTTAGCAAAAAGCTTTTCCACTCTGTCTGGCAAGGAGAAACTGTGCCAGCACAAAAAACATCTCCCATCGTGTTCTAGAGGCTGCACGGAGGTCTGCCGAGTGTTTTGCAAGAAGAGAAAGAAAGTTGTCCAAAATAGCTTGCAATCGAATGTTCATGTGAATAGAAAAGGCAGGAGAGTGGTCAGGTACTGTTTTCTCTCAGTTGGCAAGCTGCGCACACAATCGCAGTGTTGTACAGCTTGTTTCATCACCTTTGCCAAGTTGCCGCTCTCTCCGGCTCCCGGAGACGAAGAAGCTGCTTCTTCGCGCAAAGACGATTCTGCCGCTCACAGTGCTCTTCAGTGTGTGTCGTCTGCCGAAAGTGGCCCGGGAGCGGTGCTTAGCTCTGCAGAGCACCGTACCTTCGTCTTTAGCCTCTCTTCTCGTCTACATCTTAGCAAAAAGCTTTTCCACTCGGTCTGGCAAGGAGAAACTGTGCCAGCACAGAAAACATCTCCCATCGTGTTCTAGAGGCTGCACGGAGGTCTGCCGAGTGTTTTGCAAGAAGAGAAAGAAAGTTGTCCAAAACAGCTTGCAATCGAATGTTCATGTGAATAGAAAAGGCAGGAGAGTGGTCAGGTACTGTTTTCTCTCACTTGGCCAGCTTCGCACACAATCGCAGTGTTGTACAGCTTGTTTCATCACCTTTGCGAAGTTGCCGCTCTCTCCGGCTCCCAGAGACGAAGAAGCTGCTTCTTCGCGCAAAGGCGATTCTGCCGCTCACAGTGCTCTGCGGTGTGCGGCTTCTGCCGAAAGAGGTCCGGGAGCTGTGCTTAGCTCTGCAGAGCACCGTACCTTCGTCTTTAGCCTCTCTTCTCGTCTACATCTTAGCAAAAAGCTTTTCCACTCTGTCTGGCAAGGAGAAACTGTGCCAGCACAGAAAACATCTCCCATCGTGTTCTAGAGGCTGCACGGAGGTCTGCCGAGTGTTTTGCAAGAAGAGAAAGAAAGTTGTCCAAAACAGCTTGCAATCGAATGTTCATGTGAATAGAAAAGGCAGGAGAGTGGTCAGGTACTGATTTCTCTCAGTTGGCAAGCTGCGCACACAATCGCAGTGTTGTACAGCTTGTTTCATCACCTTTGCGAAGTTGCCGCTCTCTCCGGCTCCCGGAGACGAAGAAGCTGCTTCATCGCGCAAAGACGATTCTGCCGCTCACAGTGCCCTGCGGTGTGTGTCTTCTGCCGAAAGAGGCCCGGGAGCTGTGCTTAGCGCTGCAGAGCACCGTACCTTCGTCTTTAGCCTCTCTTCTCGTCTACATCTTAGCAAAAAGCTTTTCCTCTCTGTCTGGCATGGAGAAACTGTGCCAGCACAGAAAACATCTCCCATCGTGTTCTAGAGGCTGCACGGAGGTCTGCCGAGTGTTTTGCAAGAAGAGAAAGAAAGTTGTCCAAAACAGCTCGCAATCGACTGTTCATGTGATTAGAAAAGGCAGGAGAGTGGTGAGGTACTGTTTTCTCTCAGTTGGCAAGCTGCGCACACAATCGCAGTGTTGTACAGCTTGTTTCATCACCTTTGCGAAGTTGCCGCTCTCTCCGGCTCCCGGAGACGAAGAAGCTGCTTCTTTGCGCAAAGACGATTCTGCCGCTCACAGTGCTCTGCGGTATGCGCCTTCTGCCGAAAGAGGCCCGGGAGCGGTGCTTAGCTCTGCAGAGCACCGTACCTTCGTCTTTAGCCTCTCTTCTCGTCTACATCTTAGGAAAAAGCTCTTCCACTCTGTCTGGCAAGGAGAAACTGTGCCAGCACAAAAAACATCTCCCATCGTGTTCTAGAGGCTGCACGGAGGTCTGCCGAGTGTTTTGCAAGAAGAGAAAGAAAGTTGTCCAAAATAGCTTGCAATCGAATGTTCATGTGAATAGAAAAGGCAGGCGAGTGGTCAGGTACTGTTTTCTCTCACTTGGCAAGCTGCGCACACAATCGCAGTGTTGTACAGCTTGTTTCATCACCTTTGCGAAGTTGCCGCTCTCTCCGGCTCCCAGAGACGAAGAAGCTGTTTCTTCGCGCAAAGACGATTCTGCCGCTCACAGTGCTCTGCGGTGTGCGGCTTCTGCCGAAAGAGGCCCGGGAGCGGTGCTTAGCTCTGCAGAGCACCGTACCTTCGTCTTTAGCCTCTCTTCTCGTCTACATCTTAACAAAAAGCATATCCACTCTGTCTGGCAAGGAGAAACTGTGCCAGCACAGAAAACATCTCCCATCGTGTTCTAGAGGCTGCACGGGGGTCTGCCGAGTGTTTTGCAAGAAGAGAAAGAAAGTTGTCCAAAACAGCTTCCAATCGAATGTTCATGTGAATAGAAAAGGCAGGAGAGTGGTCAGGTACTGTTTTCTCTCACTTGGCAAGCTGCGCACACAATCGCAGTGTTGTACAGCTTGTTTCATCACCTTTGCCAAGTTGCCGCTCTCTCCGGCTCCCGGAGACGAAGAAGCTGCTTCTTCGCGCAAAGACGATTCTGCCGCTCACAGTGCTCTGCGGTGTGCGCCTTCTGCCGAAAGAGGTCCGGGAGCGGTGCTTAGCTCTGCAGAGCACCGTACCTTCGTCTTTAGCGTCTCTTCTCGTCTACATCTTAGCAAAAAACTTTTGCTCTCTGTCTGGCAAGGAGAAACTGTGCCAGCACAGAAAACATCTCCCATCGTGTTCTAGAGGCTGCACGGAGGTCTGCCGAGTGTTTTGCAAGAAGAGAAAGAAAGTTGTCCAAAACAGCTTGCAATCGAATGTTCATGTGAATAGAAAAGGCAGGAGAGTGGTCAGGTACTGTTTTCTCTCAGTTGGCAAGCTGCGCACACAATCGCAGTGTTGTACAGCTTGTTTCATCACCTTTGCCAAGTTGCCGCTCTCTCCGGCTCCCGGAGACGAAGAAGCTGCTTCTTCGCGCAAAGACGATTCTGCCGCTCACAGTGCTCTGCGGTGTGCGGCTTCTGCCGAAAGAGGCCCGGGAGCGGTGCTTAGCTCTGCAGAGCACCGTACCTTCGTCTTTAGCCTCTCTTCTCGTCTACATCTTAGCAAAAAGCTTTTCCACTCTGTCTGGCAAGGAGAAACTGTGCCAGCACAAAAAACATCTCCCATCGTGTTCTAGAGGCTGCACGGAGGTCTGCCGAGTGTTTTGCAAGAAGAGAAAGAAAGTTGTCCAAAACAGCTTCCTATCGAATGTTCATGTGATTAGAAAAGGCAGGAGAGTGGTCAGGTACTGTTTTCTCTCACTTGGCAAGCTGCGCACACAATCGCAGTGTTGTACAGCTTGTTTCATCACCTTTGCCAAGTTGCCGCTCTCTCCGGCTCCCGGAGACGAAGAAGCTGCTTCTTCGCGCAAAGACGATTCTGCCGCTCACAGTGCTCTGCGGTGTGCGGCTTCCGCCGAAAGAGGCCCGGGAGCGGTGCTTAGCTCTGCAGAGCACCGTACCTTCGTCTTTAGCCTCTCTTCTCGTCTACATCTTAGCAAAAAGCTTTTCCACAATGTCTGGATAGGAGAAACTGTGCCAGCACAAAAAACATCTCCCATTGTGTTCTAGAAGCTGCACGGAGTTCTGCCGAGTGTTTTGCAAGAAGAGAAACAAAGTTGTCCAAAACAGCTTGCAATCGAATGTTCATGTGAATAGAAAAGGCAGGAGAGTGGTCAGGTACTGTTTTCTCTCAGTTGGCAAGCTGCGCACACAATCGCAGTGTTGTACAGCTTGTTTCATCACCTTTGCCAAGTTGCCGCTCTCTCCGGCTCCCGGAGACGAAGAAGCTGCTTCTTCGCGCAAAGACGATTCTGCCGCTCACAGTGCTCTGCGGTGTGCGGCTTCTGCCGAAAGAGGTCCGGGAGCGGTGCTTAGCTCTGCAGAGCACCGTACCTTCGTCTTTAGCCTCTCTTCTCGTCTACATCTTAACAAAAAGCATATCCACTCTGTCTGGCAAGGAGAAACTGTGCCAGCACAGAAAACATCTCCCATCGTGTTCTAGAGGCTGCACGGGGGTCTGCCGAGTGTTTTGCAAGAAGAGAAAGAAAGTTGTCCAAAACAGCTTCCAATCGAATGTTCATGTGAATAGAAAAGGCAGGAGAGTGGTCAGGTACTGTTTTCTCTCACTTGGCAAGCTGCGCACACAATCGCAGTGTTGTACAGCTTGTTTCATCACCTTTGCCAAGTTGCCGCTCTCTCCGGCTCCCGGAGACCAAGAAGCTGCTTCTTCACGCAAAGACGATTCTGCCGCTCACAGTGCTCTGCGGTGTGCGCCTTCTGCCGAAAGAGGTCCGGGAGCGGTGCTTAGCTCTGCAGAGCACCGTACCTTCGTCTTTAGCGTCTCTTCTCGTCTACATCTTAGCAAAAAGCTTTTCCTCTCTGTCTGGCAAGGAGAAACTGTGCCAGCACAGAAAACATCTCCCATCGTGTTCTAGAGGCTGCACGGAGGTCTACCGAGTGTTTTGCAAGAAGAGAAAGAAAGTTGTCCAAAACAGCTTGCAATCGAATGTTCATGTGAATAGAAAAGGCAGGAGAGTGGTCAGGTACTGTTTTCTCTCATTTGGCAAGCTGCGCACACAATCTCAGTGTTGTACAGCTTGTTTCATCACCTTTGCCAAGTTGCCGCTCTCTCCGGCTCCCGGAGACGAAGAAGCTGCTTCTTCGCGCAAAGACGATTCTGCCGCTCACAGTGCTCTGCGGTGTGCGGCTTCCGCCGAAAGAGGCCCGGGAGCGGTGCTTAGCTCTGCAGAGCACCGTACCTTCGTCTTTAGCCTCTCTTCTCGTCTACATCTTAGCAAAAAGCTTTTCCACAATGTCTGGATAGGAGAAACTGTGCCAGCACAAAAAACATCTCCCATTGTGTTCTAGAAGCTGCACGGAGTTCTGCCGAGTGTTTTGCAAGAAGAGAAACAAAGTTGTCCAAAACAGCTTGCAATCGAATGTTCATGTGAATAGAAAAGGCAGGAGAGTGGTCAGGTACTGTTTTCTCTCAGTTGGCAAGCTGCGCACACAATCGCAGTGTTGTACAGCTTGTTTCATCACCTTTGCCAAGTTGCCGCTCTCTCCGGCTCCCGGAGACGAAGAAGCTGCTTCTTCGCGCAAAGACGATTCTGCCGCTCACAGTGCTCTGCGGTGTGCGGCTTCTGCCGAAAGAGGTCCGGGAGCGGTGCTTAGCTCTGCAGAGCACCGTACCTTCGTCTTAAGCCTCTCTTCTCGTCTACATCTTAGCAAAAAGCTTTTCCACTCTGTCTGGCAAGGAGAAACTGTGCCAGCACAAAAAACATCTCCCATCGTGTTCTAGAGGCTGCACGGAGGTCTGCCGAGTGTTTTGCAAGAAGAGAAAGAAAGTTGTCCAAAACAGCTTCCAATCGAATGTTCATGTGAATAGAAAAGGCAGGAGAGTGGTCAGGTACTGTTTTCTCTCAGTTGGCAAGCTGCGCACACAATCGCAGTGTTGTACAGCTTGTTTCATCACCTTTGCGAAGTTGCCGCTCTCTCCGGCTCCCGGAGACGAAGAAGCTGCTTCTTCGCGCAAAGACGATTCTGCCCCTCACAGTGCTCTGCGGTGTGTGTCTTCTGCCGAAAGAGGCCCGGGAGCGGTGCTTAGCTCTGCAGAGCACCGTACCTTCGTCTTTAGCGTCTCTTCTCGTCTACATCTTAGCAAAAAGCTTTTCCAGTCTGTCTGGCAAGGAGAAACTGTGCCAGCACAGAAAACATCTCCCATCGTTTTCTAGAGGCTGCACGGAGGTCTGCCGAGTGTTTTGCAAGAAGAGAAAGAAAGTTGTCCAAAACAGCTTCCAATCGAATGTTCATGTGATTAGAAAAGGCAGGAGAGTGGTCAGGTACTGTTTTCTCTCACTTGGCCAGCTGCGCACACAATCGCAGTGTTGTACAGCTTGTTTCATCACCTTTGCCAAGTTGCCGCTCTCTCCGGCTCCCGGAGACGAAGAAGCTGCTTCTTCGCGCAAAGGCGATTCTGCCGCTCACAGTGCTCTGCGGTGTGCGTCTTCTGCCGAAAGAGGTCCGGGAGCTGTGCTTAGCTCTGCAGAGCACCGTACCTTCGTCTTTAGCCTCTCTTCTCGTCTACATCTTAGCAAAAAGCTTTTCCACTCTGTCTGGCAAGGAGAAACTGTGCCAGCACAGAAAACATCTCCCATCGTGTTCTAGAGGCTGCACGGAGGTCTGCCGAGTGTTTTGCAAGAAGAGAAACAAAGTTGTCCAAAACAGCTTGCAATCGAATGTTCATGTGAATAGAAAAGGCAGGAGAGTGGTCAGGTACTGATTTCTCTCAGTTGGCAAGCTGCGCACACAATCGCAGTGTTGTACAGCTTGTTTCATCACCTTTGCGAAGTTGCCGCTCTCTCCGGCTCCCGGAGACGAAGAAGCTGCTTCATCGCGCAAAGACGATTCTGCCGCTCACAGTGCCCTGCGGTGTGTGTCTTCTGCCGAAAGAGGCCCGGGAGCTGTGCTTAGCGCTGCAGAGCACCGTACCTTCGTCTTTAGCCTCTCTTCTCGTCTACATCTTAGCAAAAAGCTTTTCCTCTCTGTCTGGCATGGAGAAACTGTGCCAGCACAGAAAACATCTCCCATCGTGTTCTAGAGGCTGCACGGAGGTCTGCCGAGTGTTTTGCAAGAAGAGAAAGAAAGTTGTCCAAAACAGCTCGCAATCGACTGTTCATGTGATTAGAAAAGGCAGGAGAGTGGTGAGGTACTGTTTTCTCTCAGTTGGCAAGCTGCGCACACAATCGCAGTGTTGTACAGCTTGTTTCATCACCTTTGCGAAGTTGCCGCTCTCTCCGGCTCCCAGAGACGAAGAAGCTGCTTCTTCGCGCAAAGACGATTCTGCCGCTCACAGTGCTCTGCGGTGTGCGCCTTCTGCCGAAAGAGGCCCGGGAGCGGTGCTTAGCTCTGCAGAGCACCGTACCTTCGTCTTTAGCCTCTCTTCTCGTCTACATCTTAGCAAAAAGCTTTTCCACTCTGTCTGGCAAGGAGAAACTGTGCCAGCACAAAAAACATCTCCCATCGTGTTCTAGAGGCTGCACGGAGGTCTGCCGAGTGTTTTGCAAGAAGAGAAAGAAAGTTGTCCAAAACAGCTTCCAATCGAATGTTCATGTGAATAGAAAAGGCAGGAGAGTGGTCAGGTACTGTTTTCTCTCAGTTGGCAAGCTGCGCACACAATCGCAGTGTTGTACAGCTTGTTTCATCACCTTTGCCAAGTTGCCGCTCTCTCCGGCTCCCGGAGACCAAGAAGCTGCTTCTCCATGCAAAGACGATTCTGCCGCTCACAGTGCTCTTCAGTGTGTGTCGTCTGCCGAAAGAGGCCCGGGAGCGGTGCTTAGATCTGCAGAGCACCGTACCTTCGTCTTTAGCCTCTCTTCTCGTCTACATCTTAGCAAAAAGCTTTTCCACTCTGTCTGGCAAGGAGAAACTGTGCCAGCACAGAAAACATCTCCCATCGTGTTCTAGAGGCTGCACGGAGGTCTGCCGAGTGTTTTGCAAGAAGAGAAAGAAAGTTGTCCAAAACAGCTTGCAATCGAATGTTCATGTGAATAGAAAAGGCAGGAGAGTGGTCAGGTACTGTTTTCTCTCACTTGGCCAGCTGCGCACACAATCGCAGTGTTGTACAGCTTGTTTCATCACCTTTGCGAAGTTGCCGCTCTCTCCGGCTCCCGGAGACCAAGAAGCTGCTTCTTCGCGCAAAGACGATTCTGCCGCTCACAGTGCTCTGCGGTGTGCGCCTTCTGCCGAAAGAGGTCCGGGAGAGGTGCTTAGCTCTGCAGAGCACCGTACCTTCGTCTTTAGCGTCTCTTCTCATCTACATCTTAGCAAAAAGCTTTTCCTCTCTGTCTGGCAAGGAGAAACTGTGCCAGCACAGAAAACATCTCCCATCGTGTTCTAGAGGCTGCACGGAGGTCTGCCGAGTGTTTTGCAAGAAGAGAAAGCAAGTTGTCCAAAACAGCTTGCAATCGAATGTTCATGTGAATAGAAAAGGCAGGAGAGTGGTCAGGTACTGTTTTCTCTCACTTGGCAAGCTGCGCACACAATCGCAGTGTTGTACAATTTGTTTCATCACCTTTGCCAAGTTGGCAAGCTTGGCAAGCTGCGCACACAATCGCGGTGTTGTACAGCTTGTTTCTTCACCTTTGCCAAGTTGCCGCTCTCTCCGGCTCCCGGGGACCAAGAAGCTGCTTCTTCGCGCAAAGACGATTCTGCCGCTCACAGTGCTCTGCGGTGTGTGTCTTCTGCCGAAAGAGGTCCGGGAGCTGTGCTTAGCTCTGCAGAGCACCGTACCTTCGTCTTTAGCCTCTCTTCTCGTCTACATCTTAGCAAAAAGCTTTTCCACTCTGTCTGGCAAGGAGAAACTGTGCCAGCACAGGAAACATCTCCCATCGTGTTCTAGAGGCTGCACGGAGGTCTGCCGAGTGTTTTGCAAGAAGAGAAAGAAAGTTGTCCAAAACAGCTTCCAATCAAATGTTCATGTGAATAGAAAAGGCAGGAGAGTGGTCAGGTACTGTTTTCTCTCATTTGGCAAGCTGCGCACACAATCTCAGTGTTGTACAGCTTGTTTCATCACCTTTGCCAAGTTGCCGCTCTCTCCGGCTCCCGGAGACGAAGAAGCTGCTTCTTCGCGCAAAGACGATTCTGCCGCTCACAGTGCTCTGCGGTGTGCGGCTTCCGCCGAAAGAGGCCCGGGAGCGGTGCTTAGCTCTGCAGAGCACCGTACCTTCGTCTTTAGCCTCTCTTCTCGTCTACATCTTAGCAAAAAGCTTTTCCACAATGTCTGGATAGGAGAAACTGTGCCAGCACAAAAAACATCTCCCATTGTGTTCTAGAAGCTCCACGGAGTTCTGCCGAGTGTTTTGCAAGAAGAGAAACAAAGTTGTCCAAAACAGCTTGCAATCGAATGTTCATGTGAATAGAAAAGGCAGGAGAGTGGTCAGGTACTGTTTTCTCTCAGTTGGCAAGCTGCGCACACAATCGCAGTGTTGTACAGCTTGTTTCATCACCTTTGCCAAGTTGCCGCTCTCTCCGGCTCCCGGAGACGAAGAAGCTGCTTCTTCGCGCAAAGACGATTCTGCCGCTCACAGTGCTCTGCGGTGTGCGGCTTCTGCCGAAAGAGGTCCGGGAGCGGTGCTTAGCTCTGCAGAGCACCGTACCTTCGTCTTAAGCCTCTCTTCTCGTCTACATCTTAGCAAAAAGCTTTTCCACTCTGTCTGGCAAGGAGAAACTGTGCCAGCACAAAAAACATCTCCCATCGTGTTCTAGAGGCTGCACGGAGGTCTGCCGAGTGTTTTGCAAGAAGAGAAAGAAAGTTGTCCAAAACAGCTTCCAATCGAATGTTCATGTGAATAGAAAAGGCAGGAGAGTGGTCAGGTACTGTTTTCTCTCAGTTGGCAAGCTGCGCACACAATCGCAGTGTTGTACAGCTTGTTTCATCACCTTTGCGAAGTTGCCGCTCTCTCCGGCTCCCGGAGACGAAGAAGCTGCTTCTTCGCGCAAAGACGATTCTGCCCCTCACAGTGCTCTGCGGTGTGTGTCTTCTGCCGAAAGAGGCCCGGGAGCGGTGCTTAGCTCTGCAGAGCACCGTACCTTCGTCTTTAGCGTCTCTTCTCGTCTACATCTTAGCAAAAAGCTTTTCCAGTCTGTCTGGCAAGGAGAAACTGTGCCAGCACAGAAAACATCTCCCATCGTTTTCTAGAGGCTGCACGGAGGTCTGCCGAGTGTTTTGCAAGAAGAGAAAGAAAGTTGTCCAAAACAGCTTCCAATCGAATGTTCATGTGATTAGAAAAGGCAGGAGAGTGGTCAGGTACTGTTTTCTCTCACTTGGCCAGCTGCGCACACAATCGCAGTGTTGTACAGCTTGTTTCATCACCTTTGCCAAGTTGCCGCTCTCTCCGGCTCCCGGAGACGAAGAAGCTGCTTCTTCGCGCAAAGGCGATTCTGCCGCTCACAGTGCTCTGCGGTGTGCGTCTTCTGCCGAAAGAGGTCCGGGAGCTGTGCTTAGCTCTGCAGAGCACCGTACCTTCGTCTTTAGCCTCTCTTCTCGTCTACATCTTAGCAAAAAGCTTTTCCACTCTGTCTGGCAAGGAGAAACTGTGCCAGCACAGAAAACATCTCCCATCGTGTTCTAGAGGCTGCACGGAGGTCTGCCGAGTGTTTTGCAAGAAGAGAAACAAAGTTGTCCAAAACAGCTTGCAATCGAATGTTCATGTGAATAGAAAAGGCAGGAGAGTGGTCAGGTACTGATTTCTCTCAGTTGGCAAGCTGCGCACACAATCGCAGTGTTGTACAGCTTGTTTCATCACCTTTGCGAAGTTGCCGCTCTCTCCGGCTCCCGGAGACGAAGAAGCTGCTTCATCGCGCAAAGACGATTCTGCCGCTCACAGTGCCCTGCGGTGTGTGTCTTCTGCCGAAAGAGGCCCGGGAGCTGTGCTTAGCGCTGCAGAGCACCGTACCTTCGTCTTTAGCCTCTCTTCTCGTCTACATCTTAGCAAAAAGCTTTTCCTCTCTGTCTGGCATGGAGAAACTGTGCCAGCACAGAAAACATCTCCCATCGTGTTCTAGAGGCTGCACGGAGGTCTGCCGAGTGTTTTGCAAGAAGAGAAAGAAAGTTGTCCAAAACAGCTCGCAATCGACTGTTCATGTGATTAGAAAAGGCAGGAGAGTGGTGAGGTACTGTTTTCTCTCAGTTGGCAAGCTGCGCACACAATCGCAGTGTTGTACAGCTTGTTTCATCACCTTTGCGAAGTTGCCGCTCTCTCCGGCTCCCAGAGACGAAGAAGCTGCTTCTTCGCGCAAAGACGATTCTGCCGCTCACAGTGCTCTGCGGTGTGCGCCTTCTGCCGAAAGAGGCCCGGGAGCGGTGCTTAGCTCTGCAGAGCACCGTACCTTCGTCTTTAGCCTCTCTTCTCGTCTACATCTTAGCAAAAAGCTTTTCCACTCTGTCTGGCAAGGAGAAACTGTGCCAGCACAAAAAACATCTCCCATCGTGTTCTAGAGGCTGCACGGAGGTCTGCCGAGTGTTTTGCAAGAAGAGAAAGAAAGTTGTCCAAAACAGCTTCCAATCGAATGTTCATGTGAATAGAAAAGGCAGGAGAGTGGTCAGGTACTGTTTTCTCTCAGTTGGCAAGCTGCGCACACAATCGCAGTGTTGTACAGCTTGTTTCATCACCTTTGCCAAGTTGCCGCTCTCTCCGGCTCCCGGAGACCAAGAAGCTGCTTCTCCATGCAAAGACGATTCTGCCGCTCACAGTGCTCTTCAGTGTGTGTCGTCTGCCGAAAGAGGCCCGGGAGCGGTGCTTAGATCTGCAGAGCACCGTACCTTCGTCTTTAGCCTCTCTTCTCGTCTACATCTTAGCAAAAAGCTTTTCCACTCTGTCTGGCAAGGAGAAACTGTGCCAGCACAGAAAACATCTCCCATCGTGTTCTAGAGGCTGCACGGAGGTCTGCCGAGTGTTTTGCAAGAAGAGAAAGAAAGTTGTCCAAAACAGCTTGCAATCGAATGTTCATGTGAATAGAAAAGGCAGGAGAGTGGTCAGGTACTGTTTTCTCTCACTTGGCCAGCTGCGCACACAATCGCAGTGTTGTACAGCTTGTTTCATCACCTTTGCGAAGTTGCCGCTCTCTCCGGCTCCCGGAGACCAAGAAGCTGCTTCTTCGCGCAAAGACGATTCTGCCGCTCACAGTGCTCTGCGGTGTGCGCCTTCTGCCGAAAGAGGTCCGGGAGAGGTGCTTAGCTCTGCAGAGCACCGTACCTTCGTCTTTAGCGTCTCTTCTCATCTACATCTTAGCAAAAAGCTTTTCCTCTCTGTCTGGCAAGGAGAAACTGTGCCAGCACAGAAAACATCTCCCATCGTGTTCTAGAGGCTGCACGGAGGTCTGCCGAGTGTTTTGCAAGAAGAGAAAGCAAGTTGTCCAAAACAGCTTGCAATCGAATGTTCATGTGAATAGAAAAGGCAGGAGAGTGGTCAGGTACTGTTTTCTCTCACTTGGCAAGCTGCGCACACAATCGCAGTGTTGTACAATTTGTTTCATCACCTTTGCCAAGTTGGCAAGCTTGGCAAGCTGCGCACACAATCGCAGTGTTGTACAGCTTGTTTCTTCACCTTTGCCAAGTTGCCGCTCTCTCCGGCTCCCGGGGACCAAGAAGCTGCTTCTTCGCGCAAAGACGATTCTGCCGCTCACAGTGCTCTGCGGTGTGTGTCTTCTGCCGAAAGAGGTCCGGGAGCTGTGCTTAGCTCTGCAGAGCACCGTACCTTCGTCTTTAGCCTCTCTTCTCGTCTACATCTTAGCAAAAAGCTTTTCCACTCTGTCTGGCAAGGAGAAACTGTGCCAGCACAGGAAACATCTCCCATCGTGTTCTAGAGGCTGCACGGAGGTCTGCCGAGTGTTTTGCAAGAAGAGAAAGAAAGTTGTCCAAAACAGCTTCCAATCAAATGTTCATGTGAATAGAAAAGGCAGGAGAGTGGTCAGGTACTGATTTCTCTCAGTTGGCAAGCTGCGCACACAATCGCAGTGTTGTACAGCTATTTTCATTACCTTTGCGAAGTTGCCGCTCTCTCCGGCTCCCGGAGACGATGAAGCTGCTTCTTCGCGCAAATACGATTCTGCCACTCACAGTGCTCTGCGGTGTGCGTCTTCTGCCGAAAGAGGCCCGGGAGCTGTGCTTAGCGCTGCAGAGCACCGTACCTTCGTCTTTAGCCTCTCTTCTCGTCTACATCTTAGCAAAAAGCTTTTCCTCTCTGTCTGGCATGGAGAAACTGTGCCAGCACAGAAAACATCTCCCATCGTGTTCTAGAGGCTGCACGGAGGTCTGCCGAGTGTTTTGGAAGAAGAGAAAGAAAGTTGTCCAAAACAGCTGGCAATCGACTGTTCATGTGATTAGAAAAGGCAGGAGAGTGGTCAGGTACTGTTTTCTCTCAGTTGGCAAGCTGCGCACACAATCGCAGTGTTGTACAGCTTGTTTCATCACCTTTGTGAAGTTGCCGCTCTCTCCGGCTCCCAGAGACGAAGAAGCTGCTTCTTCGCGCAAAGACGATTCTGCCGCTCACAGTGCTCTGCGGTGTGCGCCTTCTGCCGAAAGAGGCCCGGGAGCAGTGCTTAGCTCTACAGAGCACCGTACCTTCGTCTTTAGCCTCTCTTCTCGTCTACATCTTAGCAAAAAGCTTTTCCTCTCTGTCTGGCAAGGAGAAACTGTGCCAGCACAGAAAACATCTCCCATCGTGTTCTAGAGGCTGCACGGAGGTCTGCCGAGTGTTTTGCAAGAAGAGAAAGAAAGTTGTCCAAAACAGCTTGCAATCGAATGTTCACGTGATTAGAAAAGGCAGGAGAGTGGTCAGGTACTGTTTTCTCTCACTTGGCAAGCTGCGCACACAATCGCAGTGTTGTACAGCTTGTTTCATCACCTTTGCGAAGTTGCCGCTCTCTCCGGCTCCCGGAGACGAAGAAGCTGCTTCTTCGCGCAAAGACGATTCTGCCGCTCACAGTGCTCTGCGGTGTGCGCCTTCTGCCGAAAGAGGCCCGGGAGCAGTGCTTAGCTCTGCAGAGCACCGTACCTTCGTCTTTAGCCTCTCCTCTCGTCTACATCTTAGCAAAAAGCTTTTCCACTCTGTCTGGCAAGGAGAAACTGTGCCAGCACAGAAAACATCTCCCATCGTGTTCTAGAAGCTGCACGGAGGTCTGCCGAGTGTTTTGCAAGAAGAGAAAGAAAGTTGTCCAAAACAGCTTGCAATCGAATGTTCATGTGAATAGAAAAGGCAGGAGAGTGGTCAGGTACTGTTTTCTCTCACTTGGCAAGCTGCGCACACAATCGCAGTGTTGTACAGCTTGTTTCATCACCTTTGCGAAGTTGCCGCTCTCTCCGGCTCCCGGAGACGAAGAAGCTGCTTCTTTGCGCAAAGACGATTCTGCCGCTCACAGTGCTCTGCGGGGTGCGGCTTCTGCCGAAAGAGGCCCGGGAGCGGTGCTTAGCTCTGCAGAGCACCGTACCTTCGTCTGTAGCCTCTCTTCTCGTCTACATCTTAGCAAAAAGCTTTTCCAGTCTGTCTGGCAAGGAGAAACTGTGCCAGCACAGAAAACATCTCCCAACGTGTTCTAGAGGCTGCACGGGGGTCTGCCGAGTGTTTTGCAAGAAGAGAAAGAAAGTTGTCCAAAACAGCTTGCAATCGAATGTTCATGTGAATAGAAAAGGCAGGAGAGTGGTCAGGTACTGTTTTCTCTCAGTTGGCAAGCTGCGCACACAATCGCAGTGTTGTACAGCTTGTTTCATCACCTTTGCGAAGTTGCCGCTCTCTCCGGCTCCCGGTGACGAAGAAGCTGCTTCTTCGCGCAAAGACGATTCTGCCGCTCACAGTGCTGTTCAGTGTGTGTCGTCTGCCGAAAGAGGCCCGGGAGCGGTGCTTAGCTCTGCAGAGCACCGTACCTTCGTCTTTAGCCTCTCTTCTCGTCTACATCTTAGCAAAAAGCTTTTCCACTCTGTCTGCCAAGGAGAAACTGTGCCAGCACAGAAAACATCTCCCATCGTGTTCTAGAGGCTGCACGGAGGTCTGCCGAGTGTTTTGGAAGAAGAGAAAGAAAGTTGTCCAAAACAGCTGGCAATCGACTGTTCATGTGATTAGAAAAGGCAGGAGAGTGGTCAGGTACTGTTTTCTCTCACTTGGCAAGCTGCGCACACAATCGCAGTGTTGTACAGCTTGTTTCATCACCTTTGTGAAGTTGCCGCTCTCTCCGGCTCCCAGAGACGAAGAAGCTGCTTCTTCGCGCAAAGACGATTCTGCCGCTCACAGTGCTCTGCGGTGTGCGCCTTCTGCCGAAAGAGGCCCGGGAGCAGTGCTTAGCTCTACAGAGCACCGTACCTTCGTCTTTAGCCTCTCTTCTCGTCTACATCTTAGCAAAAAGCTTTTCCTCTCTGTCTGGCAAGGAGAAACTGTGCCAGCACAGAAAACATCTCCCATCGTGTTCTAGAGGCTGCACGGAGGTCTGCCGAGTGTTTTGCAAGAAGAGAAAGAAAGTTGTCCAAAACAGCTTGCAATCGAATGTTCATGTGATTAGAAAAGGCAGGAGAGTGGTCAGGTACTGTTTTCTCTCACTTGGCAAGCTGCGCACACAATCGCAGTGTTGTACAGCTTGTTTCATCACCTTTGCGAAGTTGCCGCTCTCTCCGGCTCCCGGAGACGAAGAAGCTGCTTCTTCGCGCAAAGACGATTCTGCCGCTCACAGTGCTCTGCGGTGTGCGCCTTCTGCCGAAAGAGGCCCGGGAGCAGTGCTTAGCTCTGCAGAGCACCGTACCTTCGTCTTTAGCCTCTCCTCTCGTCTACATCTTAGCAAAAAGCTTTTCCACTCTGTCTGGCAAGGAGAAACTGTGCCAGCACAGAAAACATCTCCCATCGTGTTCTAGAAGCTGCACGGAGGTCTGCCGAGTGTTTTGCAAGAAGAGAAAGAAAGTTGTCCAAAACAGCTTGCAATCGAATGTTCATGTGAATAGAAAAGGCAGGAGAGTGGTCAGGTACTGTTTTCTCTCACTTGGCAAGCTGCGCACACAATCGCAGTGTTGTACAGCTTGTTTCATCACCTTTGCGAAGTTGCCGCTCTCTCCGGCTCCCGGAGACGAAGAAGCTGCTTCTTTGCGCAAAGACGATTCTGCCGCTCACAGTGCTCTGCGGGGTGCGGCTTCTGCCGAAAGAGGCCCGGGAGCGGTGCTTAGCTCTGCAGAGCACCGTACCTTCGTCTGTAGCCTCTCTTCTCGTCTACATCTTAGCAAAAAGCTTTTCCAGTCTGTCTGGCAAGGAGAAACTGTGCCAGCACAGAAAACATCTCCCAACGTGTTCTAGAGGCTGCACGGGGGTCTGCCGAGTGTTTTGCAAGAAGAGAAAGAAAGTTGTCCAAAACAGCTTGCAATCGAATGTTCATGTGAATAGAAAAGGCAGGAGAGTGGTCAGGTACTGTTTTCTCTCAGTTGGCAAGCTGCGCACACAATCGCAGTGTTGTACAGCTTGTTTCATCACCTTTGCGAAGTTGCCGCTCTCTCCGGCTCCCGGTGACGAAGAAGCTGCTTCTTCGCGCAAAGACGATTCTGCCGCTCACAGTGCTGTTCAGTGTGTGTCGTCTGCCGAAAGAGGCCCGGGAGCGGTGCTTAGCTCTGCAGAGCACCGTACCTTCGTCTTTAGCCTCTCTTCTCGTCTACATCTTAGCAAAAAGCTTTTCCACTCTGTCTGCCAAGGAGAAACTGTGCCAGCACAGAAAACATCTCCCATCGTGTTCTAGAGGCTGCACGGAGGTCTGCCGAGTGTTTTGGAAGAAGAGAAAGAAAGTTGTCCAAAACAGCTGGCAATCGACTGTTCATGTGATTAGAAAAGGCAGGAGAGTGGTCAGGTACTGTTTTCTCTCACTTGGCAAGCTGCGCACACAATCGCAGTGTTGTACAGCTTGTTTCATCACCTTTGTGAAGTTGCCGCTCTCTCCGGCTCCCTGAGACGAAGAAGCTGCTTCTTCGCGCAAAGACGATTCTGCCGCTCACAGTGCTCTGCGGTGTGCGCCTTCTGCCGAAAGAGGCCCGGGAGCAGTGCTTAGCTCTACAGAGCACCGTACCTTCGTCTTTAGCCTCTCTTCTCGTCTACATCTTAGCAAAAAGCTTTTCCTCTCTGTCTGGCAAGGAGAAACTGTGCCAGCACAGAAAACATCTCCCATCGTGTTCTAGAGGCTGCACGGAGGTCTGCCGAGTGTTTTGCAAGAAGAGAAAGAAAGTTGTCCAAAACAGCTTGCAATCGAAGGTTCATGTGAATAGAAAAGGCAGGAGAGTGGTCAGGTACTGTTTTCTCTCACTTGGCAAGCTGCGCACACAATCGCAGTGTTGTACAGCTTGTTTCATCACCTTTGCGATGTTGCCGCTCTCTCCGGCTCCCGGAGACGAAGAAGCTGCTTCTTCGCGCAAAGACGATTCTGCCGCTCACAGTGCTCTGCGGTGTGCGCCTTCTGCCGAAAGAGGCCCGGGAGCAGTGCTTAGCTCTGCAGAGCACCGTACCTTCGTCTTTAGCCTCTCCTCTCGTATACATCTTAGCAAAAAGCTTTTCCACTCTGTCTGGCAAGGAGAAACTGTGCCAGCACAGAAAACATCTCCCATCGTGTTCTAGAAGCTGCACGGAGGTCTGCCAAGTGTTTTGCAAGAAAAGAAAGAAAGTTGTCCAAAACAGCTTGCAATCGAATGTTCATGTGAATAGAAAAGGCAGGAGAGTGGTCAGGTACTGTTTTCTCTCACTTGGCAAGCTGCGCACACAATCGCAGTGTTGTACAGCTTGTTTCATCACCTTTGCGAAGTTGCCGCTCTCTCCGGCTCCCGGAGACGAAGAAGCTGCTTCTTTGCGCAAAGACGATTCTGCCGCTCACAGTGCTCTGCGGGGTGCGCCTTCTGCCGAAAGAGGCCCGGGAGCGGTGCTTAGCTCTGCAGAGCACCGTACCTTCGTCTTTAGCCTCTCTTCTCGTCTACATCTTAGCAAAAAGCTTTTCCAGTCTGTCTGGCAAGGAGAAACTGTGCCAGCACAGAAAACATCTCCCAACGTGTTCTAGAGGCTGCACGGGGGTCTGCCGAGTGTTTTGCAAGAAGAGAAAGAAAGTTGTCCAAAACAGCTTGCAATCGAATGTTCATGTGAATAGAAAAGGCAGGAGAGTGGTCAGGTACTGTTTTCTCTCAGTTGGCAAGCTGCGCACACAATCGCAGTGTTGTACAGCTTGTTTCATCACCTTTGCCAAGTTGCCGCTCTCTCCGGCTCCCGGTGACGAAGAAGCTGCTTCTTCGCGAAAGACGATTCTGCCCCTCACAGTGCTCTTCAGTGTGTGTCGTCTGCCGAAAGAGGCCCGGGAGCGGTGCTTAGCTCTGCAGAGCACCGTACCTTCGTCTTTAGCCTCTCTTCTCGTCTACATCTTAGCAAAAAGCTTTTCCACTCTGTCTGGCAAGGAGAAACTGTGCCAGCACAGAAAACATCTCCCATCGTGTTCTAGAGGCTGCACGGAGGTCTGCCGAGTGTTTTGCAAGAAGAGAAAGAAAGTTGTCCAAAACAGCTGGCAATCGACTGTTCATGTGATTAGAAAAGGCAGGAGAGTGGTCAGGTACTGTTTTCTCTCAGTTGGCAAGCTGCGCACACAATCGCAGTGTTGTACAGCTTGTTTCATCACCTTTGTGAAGTTGCCGCTCTCTCCGGCTCCCAGAGACGAAGAAGCTGCTTCTTCGCGCAAAGACGATTCTGCCGCTCACAGTGCTCTGCGGTGTGCGCCTTCTGCCGAAAGAGGCCCGGGAGCAGTGCTTAGCTCTACAGAGCACCGTACCTTCGTCTTTAGCCTCTCTTCTCGTCTACATCTTAGCAAAAAGCTTTTCCTCTCTGTCTGGCAAGGAGAAACTGTGCCAGCACAGAAAACATCTCCCATCGTGTTCTAGAGGCTGCACGGAGGTCTGCCGAGTGTTTTGCAAGAAGAGAAAGAAAGTTGTCCAAAACAGCTTGCAATCGAAGGTTCATGTGAATAGAAAAGGCAGGAGAGTGGTCAGGTACTGTTTTCTCTCACTTGGCAAGCTGCGCACACAATCGCAGTGTTGTACAGCTTGTTTCATCACCTTTGCCAAGTTGCCGCTCTCCGGCTACCGGAGACGAAGAAGCTGCTTCTTCGCGCAAAGACGGTTCTCCTGCTCACAGTGCTCTGCGGTGTGCGGCTTCTGCCGTAAGAGGCCCAGGAGCGGTGCTTAGCTCTGCAGAGCACCGTACCTTCGTCTTTAGCCTCTCTTCTCGTCTACATCTTAGCAAAAAGCATATCCACTCTGTCTGGCAAGGAGAAACTGTGCCAGCACAGAAAATATCCCCCATCGTGTTCTAGAAGCTGCACGGAGGTCTGCCGAGTGTTTTGCAAGAAGTGAAAGAAAGTTGTCCAAAACAGCTTGCAATCGAATGTTCATGTGAATAGAAAAGGCAGGAGAGTGGTCAGGTACTGATTTCTCTCAGTTGGCAAGCTGCGCACACAATCGCAGTGTTGTACAGCTTGTTTCATCACCTTTGCCAAGTTGCCGCTCTCTCCGGCTCCCGGAGACGAAGAAGCTGCTTCTTCGCGCAAATACGATTCTGCCGCTCACAGTGCTCTGCGGTGTGTGTCTTCTGCCGAAAGAGGCCCGGGAGCTGTGCTTAGCGCTGCAGAGCACCGTACCTTCGTCTTTAGCCTCTCTTCTCGTCTACATCTTAGCAAAAAGCTTTTCCTCTCTGTCTGGCATGGAGAAACTGTGCCAGCACAGAAAACATCTCCCATCGTGTTTTAGAAGCTGCACGGAGGTCTGCCGAGTGTTTTGCAAGAAGAGGAAGAAAGTTGTCCAAAACAGCTTGCAATCGAATGTTCATGTGAATAGAAAAGGCAGGAGAGTGGTCAGGTACTGTTTTCTCTCACTTGGCAAGCTGCGCACACAATCGCAGTGTTGTACAGCTTGTTTCATCACCTTTGCCAAGTTGCCGCTCTCTCCGGCTCCCGGAGACGAAGAAGCTGCTTCTTTGCGCAAAGACGATTCTGCCGCTCACAGTGCTCTGCGGGGTGCGCCTTCTGCCGAAAGAGGCCCGGGAGCGGTGCTTAGCTCTGCAGAGCACCGTACCTTCGTCTTTAGCCTCTCTTCTCGTCTACATCTTAGCAAAAAGCTTTTCCAGTCTGTCTGGCAAGGAGAAACTGTGCCAGCACAGAAAACATCTCCCAACGTGTTCTAGAGGCTGCACGGGGGTCTGCCGAGTGTTTTGCAAGAAGAGAAAGAAAGTTGTCCAAAACAGCTTGCAATCGAATGTTCATGTGAATAGAAAAGGCAGGAGAGTGGTCAGGTACTGTTTTCTCTCAGTTGGCAAGCTGCGCACACAATCGCAGTGTTGTACAGCTTGTTTCATCACCTTTGCGAAGTTGCCGCTCTCTCCGGCTCCCGGTGACGAAGAAGCTGCTTCTTCGCGCAAAGACGATTCTGCCCCTCACAGTGCTCTTCAGTGTGTGTCGTCTGCCGAAAGAGGCCCGGGAGCGGTGCTTAGCTCTGCAGAGCACCGTACCTTCGTCTTTAGCCTCTCTTCTCGTCTACATCTTAGCAAAAAGCTTTTCCACTCTGTCTGCCAAGGAGAAACTGTGCCAGCACAGAAAACATCTCCCATCGTGTTCTAGAGGCTGCACGGAGGTCTGCCGAGTGTTTTGGAAGAAGAGAAAGAAAGTTGTCCAAAACAGCTGGCAATCGACTGTTCATGTGATTAGAAAAGGCAGGAGAGTGGTCAGGTACTGTTTTCTCTCAGTTGGCAAGCTGCGCACACAATCGCAGTGTTGTACAGCTTGTTTCATCACCTTTGTGAAGTTGCCGCTCTCTCCGGCTCCCAGAGACGAAGAAGCTGCTTCTTCGCGCAAAGACGATTCTGCCGCTCACAGTGCTCTGCGGTGTGCGCCTTCTGCCGAAAGAGGCCCGGGAGCAGTGCTTAGCTCTACAGAGCACCGTACCTTCGTCTTTAGCCTCTCTTCTCGTCTACATCTTAGCAAAAAGCTTTTCCTCTCTGTCTGGCAAGGAGAAACTGTGCCAGCACAGAAAACATCTCCCATCGTGTTCTAGAGGCTGCACGGAGGTCTGCCGAGTGTTTTGCAAGAAGAGAAAGAAAGTTGTCCAAAACAGCTTGCAATCGAAGGTTCATGTGAATAGAAAAGGCAGGAGAGTGGTCAGGTACTGTTTTCTCTCACTTGGCAAGCTGCGCACACAATCGCAGTGTTGTACAGCTTGTTTCATCACCTTTGCCAAGTTGCCGCTCTCCGGCTACCGGAGACGAAGAAGCTGCTTCTTCGCGCAAAGACGGTTCTCCTGCTCACAGTGCTCTGCGGTGTGCGGCTTCTGCCGTAAGAGGCCCAGGAGCGGTGCTTAGCTCTGCAGAGCACCGTACCTTCGTCTTTAGCCTCTCTTCTCGTCTACATCTTAACAAAAAGCATATCCACTCTGTCTGGCAAGGAGAAACTGTGCCAGCACAGAAAATATCCCCCATCGTGTTCTAGAAGCTGCACGGAGGTCTGCCGAGTGTTTTGCAAGAAGTGAAAGCAAGTTGTCCAAAACAGCTTGCAATCGAATGTTCATGTGAATAGAAAAGGCAGGAGAGTGGTCAGGTACTGATTTCTCTCAGTTGGCAAGCTGCGCACACAATCGCAGTGTTGTACAGCTTGTTTCATCACCTTTGCCAAGTTGCCGCTCTCTCCGGCTCCCGGAGACGAAGAAGCTGCTTCTTCGCGCAAATACGATTCTGCCGCTCACAGTGCTCTGCGGTGTGTGTCTTCTGCCGAAAGAGGCCCGGGAGCTGTGCTTAGCGCTGCAGAGCACCGTACCTTCGTCTTTAGCCTCTCTTCTCGTCTACATCTTAGCAAAAAGCTTTTCCTCTCTGTCTGGCATGGAGAAACTGTGCCAGCACAGAAAACATCTCCCATCGTGTTTTAGAAGCTGCACGGAGGTCTGCCGAGTGTTTTGCAAGAAGAGAAAGAAAGTTGTCCAAAACAGCTTGCAATCGAATGTTCATGTGAATAGAAAAGGCAGGAGAGTGGTCAGGTACTGTTTTCTCTCAGTTGGCAAGCTGCGCACACAATCGCAGTGTTGTACAGCTTGTTTCATCACCTTTGCCAAGTTGCCGCTCTCTCCGGCTCCCGGAGACGAAGAAGCTGCTTCTTTGCGCAAAGACGATTCTGCCGCTCACAGTGCTCTGCGGTGTTTGTCTTTTGCCGAAAGAGGCCCGGGAGCGGTGCTTAGCTCTGCAGAGCACCGTACCTTCGTCTTAAGCCTCTCTTCTCGTCTACATCTTAGCAAAAAGCTTTTCCACTCTGTCTGGCAAGGAGAAACTGTGCCAGCACAAAAAACATCTCCCATCGTGTTCTAGAGGCTGCACGGAGGTCTGCCGAGTGTTTTGCAAGAAGAGAAAGAAAGTTGTCCAAAACAGCTTGCAATCGAATGTTCATGTGAATAGAAAAGGCAGGAGAGTGGTCAGGTACTGTTTTCTCTCACTTGGCAAGCTGCGCACACAATCGCAGTGTTGTACAGCTTGTTTCATCACCTTTGCCAAGTTGCCGCTCTCTCCGGCTCCCGGAGACCAAGAAGCTGCTTCTTCGCGCAAAGACGATTCTGCCGCTCACAATGCTCTTCAGTGTGTGTCGTCTGCCGAAAGAGGCCCGGGAGCGGTGCTTAGCTCTGCAGAGCACCGTACCTTCGTCTTTAGCCTCTCTTCTCGTCTACATCTTAGCAAAAAGCTTTTCCACTCTGTCTGGCAAGGAGAAACTGTGCCAGCACAAAAAACATCTCCCATCGTGTTCTAGAGGCTGCACGGAGGTCTGCCGAGTGTTTTGCAAGAAGAGAAAGAAAGTTGTCCAAAACAGCTTGCAATCGAATGTTCATGTGAATAGAAAAGGCAGGAGAGTGGTCAGGTACTGTTTTCTCTCAGGTGGCAAGCTGCGCACACAATCGCAGTGTTGTACAGCTTGTTTCATCACCTTTGCCAAGTTGCCGCTCTCTCCGGCTCCCAGAGACGAAGAAGCTGCTTCTTCGCGCAAAGACGATTCTGCAGCTCACAGTGCTCTGCGGTGTGCGCCTTCTGCCGAAAGAGGCCCGGGAGCAGTGCTTAGCTCTGCAGAGCACCGTACCTTCGTCTTTAGCCTCTCTTCTCGTCTACATCTTAGCGAAGAGCTTCTCCACTCTGTCAGGCAAGGAGAAACTGTGCCAGCACAGAAAACATCTCCCATCGTGTTCTAGAAGCTGCACGGAGGTCTGCCGAGTGTTTTGCAAGAAGAGAAAGAAAGTTGTCCAAAACAGCTTGCAATCAAATGTTCATGTGAATAGAAAAGGCAGGAGAGTGGTCAGGTACTGTTTTCTCTCACTTGGCAAGCTGCGCACACAATCGCAGTGTTGTACAGCTTGTTTCATCACCTTTGCGAAGTTGCCGCTCTCTCCGGCTCCCGGAGACGAAGAAGCTGCTTCTTTGCGCAAAGACGATTCTGCCGCTCACAGTGCTCTGCGGGGTGCGCCTTCTGCCGAAAGAGGCCCGGGAGCGGTGCTTAGCTCTGCAGAGCACGGTACCTTCGTCTTTAGCCTCTCTTCTCGTCTACATCTTAGCAAAAAGCTTTTCCAGTCTGTCTGGCAAGGAGAAACTGTGCCAGCACAGAAAACATCTCCCAACGTGTTCTAGAGGCTGCACGGGCGTCTGCCGAGTGTTTTGCAAGAAGAGAAAGAAAGTTGTCCAAAACAGCTTGCAATCGAATGTTCATGTGAATAGAAAAGGCAGGAGAGTGGTCAGGTACTGTTTTCTCTCACTTGGTAAGCTGCACACACAATCGCAGTGTTGTACAGCTTGTTTCATCACCTTTGCCAAGTTGCCGCTCTCTCCGGCTCCCGGAGACGAAGAAGCTGCTTCTTCGCGCAAAGACGATTCTGCCGCTCACAGTGCTCTACAGTGTGTATCGTCTGCCGAAAGAGGCCCGGGAGCGGTGCTTAGCTCTGCAGAGCACCGTACCTTCGTCTTTAGCCTCTCTTCTCGTCTACATCTTAGCAAAAAGCTTTTCCAGTCTGTCTGGCAAGGAGAAACTGTGCCAGCACAGAAAACATCTCCCATCGTGTTCTAGAGGCTGCACGGAGGTCTGCCGAGTGTTTTGCAAGAAGAGAAAGAAAGTTGTCCAAAACAGCTTGCAATCGAATGTTCATGTGAATAGAAAAGGCAGGAGAGTGGTCAGGTACTGCTTTCTCTCACTTGGCAAGCTGCGCACACAATCGCAGTGTTGTACAGCTTGTTTCATCACCTTTGCCAAGTTGCCGCTCTCTCCGGCTCCCGGAGACCAAGAAGCTGCTTCTTTGCGCAAAGACGATTCTGTCGCTCACAGTGCTCTGCGGTGTGCGTCTTCTGCCGAAAGAGGCCCGGGAGCGGTGCATAGCTCTGCAGAGCACCGTACTTTCGTCTTTAGCCTCTCTTCTCGTCTACATCTTAGCAAAAAGCTTTTCCAGTCTGTCTGGCAAGGAGAAACTGTGCCAGCACAGAAAACATCTCCCATCGTGTTCTAGAGGCTGCACGGGGGTCTGCCGAGTGTTTTGCAAGAAGAGAAAGAAAGTTGTCCAAAACAGCTTGCAATCGAATGTTCATGTGAATAGAAAAGGCAGGAGAGTGGTCAGGTACTGTTTTCTCTCAGGTGGCAAGCTGCGCACACAATCGCAGTGTTGTACAGCTTGTTTCATCACCTTTGCCAAGTTGCCGCTCTCTCCGGCTCCCAGAGACGAAGAAGCTGCTTCTTCGCGTAAAGACGATTCTACCGCTCACAGGGCTCTGCGGTGTGCGCCTTCTGCCGAAAGAGGCCCGGGAGCGGTGCTTAGCTCTGCAGAGCACCGTACCTTCGTCTTTAGCCTCTCTTCTCGTCTACATCTTAGCAAAAATCTATTCCACTCTGTCTGGCAAGGAGAAACTGTGCCAGCACAAAAAACATCTCCCATCGTGTTCTAGAGGCTGCACGGAGGTCTGCCGAGTGTTTTGCAAGAAGAGAAAGAAAGTTGTCCAAAATAGCTTGCAATCGAATGTTCATGTGAATAGAAAAGGCAGGAGAGTGGTCAGGTACTGTTTTCTCTCAGTTGGCAAGCTGCGCACACAATCGCAGTGTTGTACAGCTTGTTTCATCACCTTTGCCAAGTTGCCGCTATCTCCGGCTCCCGGAGACCAAGAAGCTGCTTCTTCGCGCAAAGACGATTCTGCCGCTCACAGTGCTCTTCAGTGTGTGTCGTCTGCCGAAAGAGGCCCGGGAGCGGTGCTTAGCTCTGCAGAGCACCGTACCTTCGTCTTTAGCCTCTCTTCTCGTCTACATCTTAGCAAAAAGCTTTTCCACTCTGTCTGGCAAGGAGAAACTGTGCCAGCACAAAAAACATCTCCCATCGTGTTCTAGAGGCTGCACGGAGGTCTGCCGAGTGTTTTGCAAGAAGAGAAAGAAAGTTGTCCAAAACAGCTTGCAATCGAATGTTCATGTGAATAGAAAAGGCAGGAGAGTGGTCAGGTACTGTTTTCTCTCAGTTGGCAAGCTGCGCACACAATCGCAGTGTTGTACAGCTTGTTTCATCACCTTTGCGAAGTTGCCGCTCTCTCCGGCTCCCGGAGACCAAGAAGCTGCTTCTTTGCGCAAAGACGATTCTGCCGCTCACAGTGCTCTGCGGTGTTTGTCTTCTGCCGAAAGAGGCCCCGGAGCGGTGCTTAGCTCTGCAGAGCACCGTACCTTCGTCTTTAGCCTCTCTTCTCATCTACATCTTAGCAAAAAGCTTTTCCAGTCTGTCTGGCAAGGAGAAACTGTGCCAGCACAGAAAACATCTCCCATCGTGTTCTAGAGGCTGCACGGAGGTCTGCCGAGTGTTTTGCAAGAAGAGAAAGAAAGTTGTCCAAAACAGCTTGCAATCGAATGTTCATGTGATTAGAAAAGGCAGGAGAGTGGTCAGGTACTGTTTTCTCTCACTTGGCAAGCTGCGCACACAATCGCAGAGTTGTACAGCTTGTTTCATCACCTTTGCCAAGTTGCCGCTCTCTCCGGCTCCCGGAGACGAAGAAGCTGCTTCTTCGCGCAAAGAGGATTCTGCCGCTCACAGTGCTCTGCGGTGTGCGGCTTCCGCCGAAAGAGGCCCGGGAGCGGGGCTTAGCTCTGCAGAGCACCGTACCTTCGTCTTTAGCCTCTCTTCTCGTCTACATCTTAGCAAAAAGCTTTTCCACTATGTCGGGCAAGGAGAAACTGTGCCAGCACAAAAAACATCTCCCATTGTGTTCTAGAAGCTGCACGGAGTTCTGCCGAGTGTTTTGCAAGAAGAGAAAGAAAGTTGTCCAAAACAGCTTGCAATCGAATGTTCATGTGAATAGAAAAGGCAGGAGAGTGGTCAGGTACTGTTTTCTCTCAGTTGGCAAGCTGCGCACACAATCGCAGTGTTGTACAGCTTGTTTCATCACCTTTGCCAAGTTGCCGCTCTCTCCGGCTCCCGGAGACGAAGAAGCTGCTTCTTTGCGCAAAGACGATTCTGCCGCTCACAGTGCTCTGCGGTGTGCGCCTTCTGCCGAAAGAGGTCCGGGAGCGGTGCTTAGCTCTGCAGAGCACCGTACCTTCGTCTTAAGCCTCTCTTCTCGTCTACATCTTAGCAAAAAGCTTTTCCACTCTGTCTGGCAAGGAGAAACTGTGCCAGCACAAAAAACATCTCCCATCGTGTTCTAGAGGCTGCACGGAGGTCTGCCGAGTGTTTTGCAAGAAGAGAAAGAAAGTTGTCCAAAACAGCTTGCAATCGAATGTTCATGTGAATAGAAAAGGCAGGAGAGTGGTCAGGTACTGTTTTCTCTCAGTTGGCAAGCTGCGCACACAATCGCAGTGTTGTACAGCTTGTTTCATCACCTTTGCGAAGTTGCCGCTCTCTCCGGCTCCCGGAGACGAAGAAGCTGCTTCTTCGCGCAAAGACGATTCTGCCCCTCACAGTGCTCTGCGGTGTGTGTCTTCTGCCGAAAGAGGCCCGGGAGCGGTGCTTAGCTCTGCAGAGCACCGTACCTTCGTCTTTAGCCTCTCTTCTCGTCTACATCTTAGCAAAAAGCTTTTCCACTCTGTCTGGCATGGAGAAACTGTGCCAGCACAGAAAACATCTCCCATCGTGTTCTAGAGGCTGCACGGAGGTCTGCCGAGTGTTTTGCAAGAAGAGAAAGAAAGTTGTCCAAAACAGCTTGCAATCGAATGTTCATGTGAATAGAAAAGGCAGGAGAGTGGTCAGGTACTGTTTTCTCTCAGTTGGCAAGCTGCGCACACAATCGCAGTGTTGTACAGCTTGTTTCATCACCTTTGCCAAGTTGCCGCTCTCTCCGGCTCCCGGAGACGAAGAACCTGTTTCTTCGCGCAAAGACGATTCTGCCGCTCACAGTGCTCTGCGGTGTGTGTCTTCTGCCGAAAGAGGCCCGGGAGCGGTGCTTAGCTCTGCAGAGCACCGTACCTTCGTCTTTAGCCTCTCTTCTCGTCTACATCTTAGCAAAAAGCTTTTCCACTCTGTCTGGCATGGAGAAACTGTGCCAGCACAGGAAACATCTCCCATCGTGTTCTAGAAGCTGCACGGAGGTCTGCCGAGTGTTTTGCAAGAAGAGAAAGAAAGTTGTCCAAAACAGCTTGCAATCGAATGTTCATGTGAATAGAAAAGGCAGGAGAGTGGTCAGGTACTGTTTTCTCTCATTTGGCAAGCTGCGCACACAATCGCAGTGTTGTACAGCTTGTTTCATCACCTTTGCCAAGTTGCCGCTCTCTCCGGCTCCCAGAGACGAAGAAGCTGCTTCTTCGCGCAAAGACGATTCTGCCGCTCACAGTGCTCTGCGGTGTGCGCCTTCTGCCGAAAGAGGCCCCGGAACAGTGCTTAGCTCTGCAGAGCACCGTACCTTCGTCTTTAGCCTCTCTTCTCGTCTACATCTTAGCAAAAAGCTTTTCCACTCAGTCTGGCAAGGAGAAACTGTGCCAGCACAGAAAACATCTCCCATCGTGTTCTAGAAGCTGCACGGAGGTCTGCCGAGTGTTTTGCAAGAAGAGAAAGAAAGTTGTCCAAAACAGCTTCCAATCGAATGTTCATGTGAATAGAAAAGGCAGGAGAGTGGTCAGGTACTGTTTTCTCTCAGTTGGCAAGCTGCGCACACAATCGCAGTGTTGTACAGCTTGTTTCATCACCTTTGCCAAGTTGCCGCTCTCTCCGGCTCCCAGAGACCAAGAAGTTGCTTCTTCGCGCAAAGACGATTCTGCCGCTCACAGTGCTCTGCGGTGTGCGGCTTCTGCCGAAAGAGATCCGGGAGCTGTGCTTAGCTCTGCAGAGCACCGTACCTTCGTCTTTAGCCTCTCTTCTCGTCTACATCTTAGCAAAAAACTTTTCCACTTTGTCTGGCAAGGAGAAACTGTGCCAGCACAGAAAACATCTCCCATCATGTTCTAGAGGCTGCACGGAGGTCTGCCGAGTGTTTTGCAAGAAGAGAAAGAAAGTTGTCCAAAACAGCTTGCAATCGAATGTTCATGTGAATAGAAAAGGCAGGAGAGTGGTCAGGTACTGTTTTCTCTCAGTTGGCAAGCTGCGCACACAATCGCAGTGTTGTACAGCTTGTTTCATCACCTTTGCCAAGTTGCCGCTCTCTCCGGCTCCCAGAGACGAAGAAGATGCTTCTTCGCGTAAAGACGATTCTGCCGCTCACAGTGCTCTGCGGTGTGCGCCTTCTGCCGAAAGAGGCCCGGGAGCGGTGCTTAGCTCTGCAGAGCACCGTACCTTCGTCTTTAGCCTCTCTTCTCGTCTACATCTTAGCAAAAAGCTTTTCCACTCTGTCTGGCAAGGAGAAACTGTGCCAGCACAGAAAACATCTCCCATCGTGTTTTAGAAGCTGCACGGAGGTCTGCCGAGTGTTTTGCAAGAAGAGAAAGAAAGTTGTCCAAAACAGCTTGCAATCGAATGTTCATGTGAATAGAAAAGGCAGGAGAGTGGTCAGGTACTGTTTTCTCTCAGGTGGCAAGCTGCGCACACAATCGCAGTGTTGTACAGCTTGTTTCATCACCTTTGCCAAGTTGCCGCTCTCTCCGGCTCCCGGAGACGAAGAAGCTGCTTCTTTGCGCAAAGACGATTCTGCCGCTCACAGTGCTCTGCGGTGTTTGTCTTCTGCCGAAAGAGGCCCGGGAGCGGTGCTTAGCTCTGCAGAGCACCGTACCTTCGTCTTAAGCCTCTCTTCTCGTCTACATCTTAGCAAAAAGCTTTTCCACTCTGTCTGGCAAGGAGAAACTGTGCCAGCACAAAAAACATCTCCCATCGTGTTCTAGAGGCTGCACGGAGGTCTGCCGAGTGTTTTGCAAGAAGAGAAAGAAAGTTGTCCAAAACAGCTTGCAATCGAATGTTCATGTGAATAGAAAAGGCAGGAGAGTGGTCAGGTACTGTTTTCTCTCAGTTGGCAAGCTGCGCACACAATCGCAGTGTTGTACAGCTTGTTTCATCACCTTTGCCAAGTTGCCGCTCTCTCCGGCTCCCGGAGACGAAGAAACTGATTCTTTGCGCAAAGACGATTCTGCCGCTCACAGTGCTCTGCGGTGTTTGTCTTCTGCCGAAAGAGGCCCGGGAGCGGTGCTTAGCTCTGCAGAGCACCGTACCTTCGTCTTAAGCCTCTCTTCTCGTCTACATCTTAGCAAAAAGCTTTTCCAGTCTGTCTGGCAAGGAGAAACTGTGCCAGCACAGAAAACATCTCCCATCGTGTTCTAGAGGCTGCACGGGGGTCTGCCGAGTGTTTTGCAAGAAGAGAAAGAAAGTTGTCCAAAACAGCTTGCAATCGAATGTTCATGTGAATAGAAAAGGCAGGAGAGTGGTCAGGTACTGTTTTCTCTCAGTTGGCAAGCTGCGCACACAATCGCAGTGTTGTACAGCTTGTTTCATCACCTTTGCCAAGTTGCCGCTCTCTCCGGCTCCCAGAGACGAAGAAGCTGCTTCTTCGCGCAAAGACGATTCTGCCGCTCACAGTGCTCTGCGGTGTGCGGCTTCTGCCGAAAGAGGCCCGGGAGCGGTGCTTAGCTCTGCAGAGCACCGTACCTTCGTCTTTAGCCTCTCTTCTCGTCTACATCTTAGCAAAAAGCTTTTCCACTCTGTCTGGCAAGGAGAAACTGTGCCAGCACAAAAAACATCTCCCATCGTGTTCTAGAGGCTGCACGGAGGTCTGCCGAGTGTTTTGCAAGAAGAGAAAGAAAGTTGTCCAAAACAGCTTGCAATCGAATGTTCATGTGATTAGAAAAGGCAGGAGAGTGGTCAGGTACTGTTTTCTCTCACTTGGCAAGCTGCGCACACAATCGCAGTGTTGTACAGCTTGTTTCATCACCTTTGCCAAGTTGCTGCTCTCTCCGGCTCCCGGAGACGAAGAAGCTGCATCTTCGCGCAAAGACGATTCTGCCGCTCACAGTGCTCTGCGGTGTGCGGCTTCTGCCGAAAGAGGTCCGGGAGCGGTGCTTAGCTCTGCAGAGCACCGTACCTTCGTCTTAAGCCTCTCTTCTCGTCTACATCTTAGCAAAAAGCTTTTCCACTCTGTCTGGCAAGGAGAAACTGTGCCAGCACAAAAAACATCTCCCATCGTGTTCTAGAGGCTGCACGGAGGTCTGCCGAGTGTTTTGCAAAAAGAGAAAGAAAGTTGTCCAAAACAGCTTGCAATCGAATGTTCATGTGAATAGAAAAGGCAGGAGAGTGGTCAGGTACTGTTTTCTCTCAGTTGGCAAGCTGCGCACACAATCGCAGTGTTGTACAGCTTGTTTCATCACCTTTGCCAAGTTGCCGCTCTCTCCAGCTCCCGGAGACCAAGAAGCTGCTTCTTCGCGCAAAGACGATTCTGCCGCTCACAGTGCTCTGCGGTGTGTGTCTTCTGCCGAAAGAGGTCCAGGAGCTGTGCTTAGCTCTGCAGAGCACCGTACCTTTGTCTTTAGCCTCTCTTCTCGTCTACATCTTAGCAAAAAGCTTTTCCACTCTGTCTGCCAAGGAGAAACTGTGCCAGCACAGAAAACATCTCCCATCGTGTTCTAGAGGCTGCACGGAGGTCTGCCGAGTGTTTTGCAAGAAGAGAAAGAAAGTTGTCCAAAACAGCTTCCAATCGAATGTTCATGTGAATAGAAAAGGCAGGAGAGTGGTCAGGTACTGATTTCTCTCAGTTGGCAAGCTGCGCACACAATCGCAGTGTTGTACAGCTTGTTTCATCACCTTTGCCAAGTTGCCGCTCTCTCCGGCTCCCGGAGACCAAGAAGCTGCTTCTTCGCGTAAAGACGATTCTGCCGCTCACAGTGCTCTGCGGTGTGCGCCTTCTGCCGAAAGAGGCCCGGGAGCGGTGCTTAGCTCTGCAGAGCACCGTACCTTCGTCTTTAGCCTCTCTTCTCGTCTACATCTTAGCAAAAAGCTTTTCCACTCTGTCTGGCAAGGAGAAACTGTGCCAGCAAAGAAAACATCTCCCATCGTGTTCTAGAGGCTGCACGGAGGTCTGCCGAGTGTTTTGCAAGAAGAGAAAGAAAGTTGTCCAAAACAGCTTGCAATCGAATGTTCATGTGAATAGAAAAGGCAGGAGAGTGGTCAGGTACTGTTTTCTCTCACTTGGCCAGCTGCGCACACAATCGCAGTGTTGTACAGCTTGTTTCATCACCTTTGCCAAGTTGCCGCTCACTCCGGCTCCCAGAGACGAAGAAGCTGCTTCTTCGCGCAAAGACGATTCTGCCGCTCACAGTGCTCTGCGGTGTGCGGCTTCTGCCGAAAGAGGCCCGGGAGCGGTGCTTAGCTCTGCAGAGCACCGTACCTTCGTCTTTAGCCTCTCTTCTCGTCTACATCTTAGCAAAAAGCTTTTCCACTCTGTCTGGCAAGGAGAAACTGTGCCAGCACAGAAAACATCTCCCATCGTGTTCTAGAGGCTGCACGGAGGTCTGCCGAGTGTTTTGCAAGAAGAGAAAGAAAGTTGTCCAAAACAGCTTGCAATCGAATGTTCATGTGAATAGAAAAGGCAGGAGAGTGGTCAGGTACTGTTTTCTCTCACTTGGCAAGCTGCGCACACAATCGCAGTGTTGTACAGCTTGTTTCATCACCTTTGCGAAGTTGCCGCTCTCTCCGGCTCCCGGAGACCAAGAAGCTGCTTCTTCGCGCAAAGACGATTCTGCCGCTCACAGTGCTCTGCGGTGTGCGGCTTCTGCCGAAAGAGGTCCGGGAGCGGTGCTTAGCTCTGCAGAGCACCGTACCTTCGTCTTTAGCGTCTCTTCTCGTCTACATCTTAGCAAAAAGCTTTTCCTCTCTGTCTGGCAAGGAGAAACTGTGCCAGCACAGAAAACATCTCCCATCGTGTTCTAGAGGCTGCACGGAGGTCTGCCGAGTGTTTTGCAAGAAGAGAAAGAAAGTTGTCCAAAACAGCTTCCAATCGAATGTTCATGAGATTAGAAAAGGCAGGAGAGTGGTCAGGTACTGTTTTCTCTCAGTTGGCAAGCTGCGCACACAATCGCAGTATTGTACAATTTGTTTCATTACCTTTGCCAAGTTGGCAAGCTTGGCAAGCTGCGCACACAATCGCAGTGTTGTACAGCTTGTTTCATCACCTTTGCCAAGTTGCCGCTCTCTCCGGCTCCCGGAGACCAAGAAGCTGCTTCTTCGCGCAAAGACGATTCTGCCGCTCACAGTGCTCTGCGGTGTGTGTCTTCTGCCGAAAGAGGTCCGGGAGCTGTGCTTAGCTCTGCAGAGCACCGTACCTTCGTCTTTAGCCTCTCTTCTCGTCTACATCTTAGCAAAAAGCTTTTCCACTCTGTCTGGCAAGGAGAAACTGTGCCAGCACAGAAAACATCTCCCATCGTGTTCTAGAGGCTGCACGGAGGTCTGCCGAGTGTTTTGCAAGAAGAGAAAGAAAGTTGTCCAAAACAGCTTCCAATCGAATGTTCATGTGACTAGAAAAGGCAGGAGAGTGGTCAGGTACTGTTTTCTCTCAGTTGGCAAGCTGCGCACACAATCGCAGTGTTGTACAGCTTGTTTCATCACCTTTGCGAAGTTGCCGCTCTCTCCGGCTCCCAGAGACGAAGAAGCTGCTTCTTCGCGTAAAGACCATTCTGCCGCTCACAGTGCTCTGCGGTGTGCGCCTTCTGCCGAAAGAGGCCCGGGAGCGGTGCTTAGCTCTGCAGAGCACCGTACCTTCGTCTTTAGCCTCTCTTCTCGTCTACATCTTAGCAAAAAGCTTTTCCACTCTGTCTGGCAAGGAGAAACTGTGCCAGCAGAAAAAACATCTCCCATCGTGTTCTAGAGGCTGCACGGAGGTCTGCCGAGTGTTTTGCAAGAAGAGAAAGAAAGTTGTCCAAAATAGCTTGCAATCGAATGTTCATGTGAATAGAAAAGGCAGGAGAGTGGTCAGGTACTGTTTTCTCTCAGGTGGCAAGCTGCGCACACAATCGCAGTGTTGTACAGCTTGTTTCATCACCTTTGCCAAGTTGCCGCTATCTCCGGCTCCCGGAGACCACGAAGCTGCTTCTTCGCGCAAAGACGATTCTGCCGCTCACAGTGCTCTTCAGTGTGTGTCGTCTGCCGAAAGATGCCCGGGAGTGGTGCTTAGCTCTGCAGAGCACCGTACCTTCGTCTTTAGCCTCTCTTCTCGTCTACATCTTAGCAAAAAGCTTTTCCACTCTGTCTGGCAAGGAGAAACTGTGCCAGCACAAAAAACATCTCCCATCGTGTTCTAGAGGCTGCATGGAGGTCTGCCGAGTGTTTTGCAAGAAGAGAAAGAAAGTTGTCCAAAACAGCTTGCAATCGAATGTTCATGTGAATAGAAAAGACAGGAGAGTGGTCAGGTACTGTTTTCTCTCACTTGGCAAGCTGCGCACACAATCGCAGTGTTGTACAGCTTGTTTCATCACCTTTGCCAAGTTGCCGCTCTCTCCGGCTCCCGGAGACCAAGAAGCTGCTTCTTCGCGCAAAGACGATTCTGCCGCTCACAGTGCTCTGCGGTGTGCGCCTTCTGCCGAAAGAGGCCCGGGAGCTGTGCTTAGCTCTGCAGAGCACCGTACCTTTGTCTTTAGCCTCTCTTCTCGTCTACATCTTAGCAAAAAGCTTTTCCACTCTGTCTGGCATGGAGAAACTGTGCCAGCACAGAAAACATCTCCCATCGTGTTCTAGAAGCTGCACGGAGGTCTGCCGAGTGTTTTGCAAGAAGAGAAAGAAAGTTGTCCAAAACAGCTTGCAATCGAATGTTCATGTGAATAGAAAAGGCAGGAGAGTGGTCAGGTACTGTTTTCTCTCAGGTGGCAAGCTGCGCACACAATCGCAGTGTTGTACAGCTTGTTTCATCACCTTTGCGAAGTTGCCGCTCTCTCCGGCTCCCAGAGACGAAGAAGCTGCTTCTTCGCGCAAAGACGATTCTGCCGCTCACAGTGCTCTGCGGTGTGCGCCCTCTGCCGAAAGAGGCCCGGGAGCAGTGCTTAGCTCTGCAGAGCACCGTACCTTCGTCTTTAGCCTCTCTTCTCGTCTACATCTTAGCAAAAAGCTTTTCCACTCTGTCTGGCAAGGAGAAACTGTGCCAGCACAGAAAACATCTCCCATCGTGTTCTAGAAGCTGCACGGAGGTGTGCCGAGTGTTTTGCAAGAAGAGAAAGAAAGTTGTCCAAAACAGCTTGCAATCGAATGTTCATGTGAATAGAAAAGGCAGGAGAGTGGTCAGGTACTGTTTTCTCTCACTTGGCAAGCTGCGCACACAATCGCAGTGTTGTACAGCTTGTTTCATCACCTTTGCCAAGTTGCCGCTCTCTCCGGCTCCCGGAGACGAAGAAGCTGCTTCTTCGCGCAAAGACGATTCTGCCGCTCACAGTGCTCTGCGGTATGCGCCTTCTGCCGAAAGAGGCCCGGGAGCGGTGCTTAGCTCTGCAGAGCACCGTACCTTCGTCTTTAGCCTCTCTTCTCGTCTACATCTTAGCAAAAAGCTTTTCCACTCTGTCTGGCAAGGAGAAACTGTGCCAGCACAGAAAACATCTCCCAACGTGTTCTAGAGGCTGCACGGGGGTCTGCCGAGTGTTTTGCAAGAAGAGAAAGAAAGTTGTCCAAAACAGCTTGCAATCGAATGTTCATGTGAATAGAAAAGGCAGGAGAGTGGTCAGGTACTGTTTTCTCTCACTTGGCAAGCTGCGCACACAATCGCAGTGTTGTACAGCTTGTTTCATCACCTTTGCCAAGTTGCCACTCTCTCCGGCTCCCGGAGACGAAGAAGCTGCTTCTTCGCGCAAAGACGATTCTGCCGCTCACAGTGCTCTTCAGTGTGTGTCGTCTGCCGAAAGAGGCCCGGGAGCGGTGCTTAGCTCTGCAGAGCACCGTACCTTCGTCTTTAGCCTCTCTTCTCGTCTACATCTTAGCAAAAAGCTTTTCCACCCTGTCTGCCAAGGAGAAACTGTGCCAGCACAGAAAACATCTCCCATCGTGTTCTAGAGGCTGCACGGAGGTCTGCCGAGTGTTTTGCAAGAAGAGAAAGAAAGTTGTCCAAAACAGCTTCCAATCGAATGTTCATGTGAATAGAAAAGGCAGGAGAGTGGTCAGGTACTGTTTTCTCTCACTTGGCAAGCTGCGCACACAATCGCAGTGTTGTACAGCTTGTTTCATCACCTTTGCCAAGTTGACGCTCTCTCCGGCTCCCAGAGACGAAGAAGCTGCTTCTTCGCGCAAAGATGATTCTGCCGCTCACAGTGCTCTGCGGTGTGCGCCTTCTGCCGAAAGAGGCCCGGGAGCAGTGCTTAGCTCTACAGAGCACCGTACCTTCGTCTTTAGCCTCTCTTCTCGTCTACATCTTAGCAAAAATCTTTTCCACTCTGTCTGCCAAGGAGAAACTGTGCCAGCACAGAAAACATCTCCCATCGTGTTCTAGAGGCTGCACGGAGGTCTGCCGAGTGTTTTGCAAGAAGAGAAAGAAAGTTGTCCAAAACAGCTTGCAATCGAAGTTTCATGTGAATAGAAAAGGCAGGAGAGTGGTCAGGTACTGTTTTCTCTCAGTTGGCAAGCTGCGCACACAATCGCAGTGTTGTACAGCTTGTTTCATCACCTTTGCCAAGTTGCCGCTCTCCGGCTACCGGAGACGAAGAAGCTGCTTCTTCGCGCAAAGACGGTTCTCCTGCTCACAGTGCTCTGCGGTGTGCGGCTTCTGGCGAAAGAGGCCCAGGAGCGGTGCTTAGCTCTGCAGAGCACCGTACCTTCGTCTTTAGCCTCTCTTCTCGTCTACATCTTAACAAAAAGCATATCCACTCTGTCTGGCAAGGAGAAACTGTGCCAGCACAGAAAATATCCCCCATCGTGTTCTAGAAGCTGCACGGAGGTCTGCCGAGTGTTTTGCAAAAAGTGAAAGCAAGTTGTCCAAAACAGCTTGCAATCGAATGTTCATGTGAATAGAAAAGGCAGGAGAGTGGTCAGGTACTGATTTCTCTCAGTTGGCAAGCTGCGCACACAATCGCAGTGTTGTACAGCTTGTTTCATCACCTTTGCCAAGTTGCCGCTCTCTCCGGCTCCCGGAGATGAAGAAGCTGCTTCTTCGCGCAAAGACGATTCTGCCCCTCACAGTGCTCTGCGGTGTGTGTCTTCTGCCGAAAGAGGCCCGGGAGCTGTGCTTAGCGCTGCAGAGCACCGTACCTTCGTCTTTAGCCTCTCTTCTCGTCTACATCTTAGCAAAAAGCTTTTCCTCTCTGTCTGGTATGGAGAAACTGTGCCAGCACAGAAAACATCTCCCATCGTGTTCTAGAGGCTGCACGGAGGTCTGCCGAGTGTTTTGGAAGAAGAGAAAGAAAGTTGTCCAAAACAGCTCGCAATCGACTGTTCATGTGAATAGAAAAGGCAGGAGAGTGGTCAGGTACTGTTTTCTCTCAGTTGGCAAGCTGCGCACACAATCGCAGTGTTGTACAGCTTGTTTCATCACCTTTGCCAAGTTGCCGCTATCTCCGTCTCCCGGAGACCAAGAAGCTGCTTCTTCGCGCAAAGACGATTCTGCCGCTCACAGTGCTCTTCAGTGTGTGTCGTCTGCCGAAAGAGGCCCGGGAGCGCTGCTTAGCTCTGCAGAGCACCGTACCTTCGTCTTTAGCCTCTCTTCTCGTCTACATCTTAGCAAAAAGCTTTTCCACTCTGTCTGCCAAGGAGAAACTGTGCCAGCACAGAAAACATCTCCCATCGTGTTCTAGAGGCTGCACGGAGGTCTGCCGAGTGTTTTGCAAAAAGAGAAAGAAAGTTGTCCAAAACAGCTTGCAATCGAATGTTCATGTGAATAGAAAAGGCAGGAGAGTGGTCAGGTACTGTTTTCTCTCACTTGGCCAGCTGCGCACACAATCGCAGTGTTGTACAGCTTGTTTCATCACCTTTGCCAAGTTGCCGCTCTCTCCGGCTCCCAGAGACGAAGAAGCTGCTTCTTCGTGCAAAGACGATTCTGCCGCTCACAGTGCTCTGCGGTGTGCGCCTTCTGCCGAAAGAGGCCCGGGAGCAGTGCTTAGCTCTGCAGAGCACCGTACCTTCGTCTTTAGCCTCTCTTCTCGTCTACATCTTAGCAAAAAGCTTTTCCACTCTGTCTGCCAAGGAGAAACTGTGCCAGCACAAAAAACATCTCCCATTGTGTTCTAGAAGCTGCACGGAGTTCTGTCGAGTGTTTTGCAAGAAGAGAAACAAAGTTGTCCAAAACAGCTTGCAATCGAATGTTCATGTGAATAGAAAAGGCAGGAGAGTGGTCAGGTACTGTTTTCTCTCACTTGGCAAGCTGCGCACACAATCGCAGTGTTGTACAGCTTGTTTCATCACCTTTGCCAAGTTGCCGCTCTCTCCGGCTCCCGGAGACCAAGAAGCTGCTTCTTCGCGCAAAGACGATTCTGCCGCTCACAGTGCTCTGCGGTGTGCGGCTTCCGCCGAAAGAGGTCCGGGATCGGTGCTTAGCTCTGCAGAGCACCGTACCTTCGTCTTAAGCCTCTCTTCTCGTCTACATCTTAGCAAAAAGCTTTTCCACTCTGTCTGGCAAGGAGAAACTCTGCCAGCACAGAAAACATCTCCCATCGTGTTCTAGAGGCTGCACGGAGGTCTGCCGAGTGTTTTGCAAGAAGAGAAAGAAAGTTGTCCAAAACAGCTTGCAATCGAATGTTCATGTGAATAGAAAAGGCAGGAGAGTGGTCAGGTACTGTTTTCTCTCAGTTGGCAAGCTGCGCACACAATCGCAGTGTTGTACAGCTTGTTTCATCACCTTTGCGAAGTTGCCGCTCTCTCCGGCACCCGGAGACCAAGATGCTGCTTCTTCGCGCAAAGACGATTCTGCCCCTCACAGTGCTCTGCGGTGTGTGTCTTCTGCCGAAAGAGGCCCGGGAGCGGTGCTTAGCTCTGCAGAGCACCGTACCTTCGTCTTTAGCGTCTCTTCTCGTCTACATCTTAGCAAAAAGCTTTTCCTCTCTGTCTGGCAAGGAGAAACTGTGCCAGCACAGAAAACATCTCCCATCGTGTTCTAGAGGCTGCACGGAGGTCTGCCGAGTGTTTTGCAAGAAGAGAAAGAAAGTTGTCCAAAACAGCTTGCAATCGAATGTTCATGTGATTAGAAAAGGCAGGAGAGTGGTCAGGTACTGTTTTCTCTCACTTGGCAAGCTGCGCACACAATCGCAGTGTTGTACAGCTTGTTTCATCACCTTTGCCAAGTTGCCGCTCTCCGGCTACCGGAGACGAAGAAGCTGCTTCTTCGCGCAAAGACGGTTCTCCTGCTCACAGTGCTCTGCGGCGTGTGTCTTCTGCCGAAAGAGGCCCGGGAGCTGTGCTTAGCGCTGCAGAGCACCGTACCTTCGTCTTTAGCCTCTCTTCTCGTCTACATCTTAGCAAAAAGCTTTTCCTCTCTGTCTGGCATGGAGAAACTGTGCCAGCACAGAAAACATCTCCCATCGTGTTCTAGAGGCTGCACGGAGGTCTGCCGAGTGTTTTGGAAGAAGAGAAAGAAAGTTGTCCAAAACAGCTCGCAATCGACTGTTCATGTGAATAGAAAAGGCAGGAGAGTGGTCAGGTACTGTTTTCTCTCAGTTGGCAAGCTGCGCACACAATCGCAGTGTTGTACAGCTTGTTTCATCACCTTTTCCAAGTTGCCGCTATCTCCGGCTCCCGGAGACCAAGAAGCTGCTTCTTCGCGCAAAGACGATTCTGCCGCTCACAGTGCTCTTCAGTGTGTGTCGTCTGCCGAAAGAGGCCCGGGAGCGGTGCTTAGCTCTGCAGAGCACCGTACCTTCGTCTTTAGCCTCTCTTCTCGTCTACATCTTAGCAAAAAGCTTTTCCACTCTGTCTGCCAAGGAGAAACTGTGCCAGCACAGAAAACATCTCCCATCGTGTTCTAGAGGCTGCACGGAGGTCTGCCGAGTGTTTTGCAAGAAGAGAAAGAAAGTTGTCCAAAACAGCTTGCAATCGAATGTTCATGTGAATAGAAAAGGCAGGAGAGTGGTCAGGTACTGTTTTCTCTCACTTGGCCAGCTGCGCACACAATCGCAGTGTTGTACAGCTTGTTTCATCACCTTTGCCAAGTTGCCGCTCTCTCCGGCTCCCAGAGACGAAGAAGCTGCTTCTTCGCGCAAAGACGATTCTGCCGCTCACAGTGCTCTGCGGTGTGCGCCTTCTGCCGAAAGAGGCCCGGGAGCAGTGCTTAGCTCTGCAGAGCACCGTACCTTCGTCTTTAGCCTCTCTTCTCGTCTACATCTTAGCAAAAAGCTTTTCCACTCTGTCTGCCAAGGAGAAACTGTGCCAGCACAAAAAACATCTCCCATTGTGTTCTAGAAGCTGCACGGAGTTCTGTCGAGTGTTTTGCAAGAAGAGAAACAAAGTTGTCCAAAACAGCTTGCAATCGAATGTTCATGTGAATAGAAAAGGCAGGAGAGTGGTCAGGTACTGTTTTCTCTCACTTGGCAAGCTGCGCACACAATCGCAGTGTTGTACAGCTTGTTTCATCACCTTTGCCAAGTTGCCGCTCTCTCCGGCTCCCAGAGACCAAGAAGCTGCTTCTTCGCGCAAAGACGATTCTGCCGCTCACAGTGCTCTGCGGTGTGCGGCTTCCGCCGAAAGAGGTCCGGGAGCGGTGCTTAGCTCTGCAGAGCACCGTACCTTCGTCTTAAGCCTCTCTTCTCGTCTACATCTTAGCAAAAAGCTTTTCCACTCTGTCTGGCAAGGAGAAACTCTGCCAGCACAGAAAACATCTCCCATCATGTTCTAGAGGCTGCACGGAGGTCTGCCGAGTGTTTTGCAAGAAGAGAAAGAAAGTTGTCCAAAACAGCTTCCAATCGAATGTTCATGTGAATAGAAAAGGCAGGAGAGTGGTCAGGTACTGTTTTCTCTCACTTGGCAAGCTGCGCACACAATCGCAGTGTTGTACAGCTTGTTTCATCACCTTTGCCAAGTTGCCGCTCTCTCCGGCTCCCGGAGACCAAGATGCTGCTTCTTCGCGCAAAGACGATTCTGCCCCTCACAGTGCTCTGCGGTGTGTGTCTTCTGCCGAAAGAGGCCCGGGAGCGGTGCTTAGCTCTGCAGAGCACCGTACCTTCGTCTTTAGCCTCTCTTCTCGTCTACATCTTAGCAAAAAGCTTTTCCTCTCTGTCTGGCAAGGAGAAACTGTGCCAGCACAGAAAACATCTCCCATCGTGTTCTAGAGGCTGCACGGAGGTCTGCCGAGTGTTTTGCAAGAAGAGAAAGAAAGTTGTCCAAAACAGCTTGCAATCGAATGTTCATGTGATTAGAAAAGGCAGGAGAGTGGTCAGGTACTGTTTTCTCTCACTTGGCAAGCTGCGCACACAATCGCAGTGTTGTACAGCTTGTTTCATCACCTTTGCCAAGTTGCCGCTCTCTCCGGCTCCCGGAGACGAAGAAGCTGCTTCTTCGCGCAAAGACGATTCTGCCGCTCACAGTGCTATGCGGTGTGTGTCTTCCGCTGAAAGAGGTCCGGGAGCTGTGCTTAGCTCTGCAGAGCACCGTACCTTCGTCTTTAGCCTCTCTTCTCGTCTACATCTTAGCAAAAAGCTTTTCCTCTCTGTCTGGCAAGGAGAAACTGTGCCAGCACAGAAAACATCTCCCATCGTGTTCTAGAGGCTGCACGGAGGTCTGCCGAGTGTTTTGCAAGAAGAGAAAGAAAGTTGTCCAAAACAGCTTCCAATCGAATGTTCATGTGATTAGAAAAGGCAGGAGAGTGGTCAGGTACTGTTTTCTCTCACTTGGCAAGCTGCGCACACAATCGCAGTGTTGTACAGCTTGTTTCATCACCTTTGCCAAGTTGCCGCTCTCTCCGGCTCCCGGAGACGAAGAATCTGTCTCTTCGCGCAAAGACGATTCTGCCGCTCACAGTGCTCTGCGGTGTGTGTCTTCTGCCGAAAGAGGCCCGGGAGCTGTGCTTAGCTCTGCAGAGCACCGTACCTTCGTCTTTAGCCTCTCTTCTCGTCTACATCTTAGCAAAAAGCTTTTCCACTGTGTCTGGCATGGAGAAACTGTGCCAGCACAGAAAACATCTCCCATCGTGTTCTAGAAGCTGCACGGAGGTCTGCCGAGTGTTTTGCAAGAAGAGAAAGAAAGTTGTCCAAAACAGCTTGCAATCGAATGTTCATGTGAATAGAAAAGGCAGGAGAGTGGTCAGGTACTGTTTTCTCTCAGGTGGCAAGCTGCGCACACAATCGCAGTGTTGTACAGCTTGTTTCATCACCTTTGCGATGTTGCCGCTCTCTCCGGCTCCCGGAGACGAAGAAGCTGCTTCTTCGCGCAAAGACGATTCTGCCGCTCACAGTGCTCTGCGGTGTGCGCCTTCTGCCGAAAGAGGCCCGGGAGCGGTGCTTAGCTCTGCAGAGCACCGTACCTTCGTCTTTAGCCTCTCTTCTCGTCTACATCTTAGCAAAAAGCTTTTCCACTCTGTCTGGCAAGGAGAAACTCTGCCACCACAGAAAACATCTCCCATCGTGTTCTAGAAGCTGCACGGAGGTCTGCCGAGTGTTTTGCAAGAAGAGAAAGAAAGTTGTCCAAAACAGCTTGCAATCGAATGTTCATGTGAATAGAAAAGGCAGGAGAGTGGTCAGGTACTGTTTTCTCTCACTTGGCAAGCTGCGCACACAATCGCAGTGTTGTACAGCTTGTTTCATCACCTTTGCCAAGTTGCCGCTCTCTCCGGCTCCCGGAGACAAAGAAGCTGCTTCTTTGCGCAAAGACGATTCTGCCGCTCACAGTGCTCTGCGGTGTGCGTCTTCTGCCGAAAGAGGCCCGGGAGCGGTGCTTAGCTCTGCAGAGCACCGTACCTTCGTCTTTAGCCTCTCTTCTCGTCTACATCTTAGCAAAAAGCTTTTCCACTCTGTCTGGCAAGGAGAAACTGTGCCAGCACAAAAAACATCTCCCATCGTGTTCTAGAGGCTGCACGGAGGTCTGCCGAGTGTTTTGCAAGAAGAGAAAGAAAGTTGTCCAAAACAGCTTGCAATCGAATGTTCATGTGAATAGAAAAGGCAGGAGAGTGGTCAGGTACTGTTTTCTCTCACTCGGCAAGCTGCGCACACAATCGCAGTGTTGTACAGCTTGTTTCATCACCTTTGCCAAGTTGCCGCTCTCTCCGGCTCCCGGAGACGAAGAAGCTGCTTCTTCGCGCAAAGACGATTCTGCCGCTCACAGTGCTCTGCGGTGTGCGTCTTCTGCCGAAAGAGGCCCGGGAGCGGTGCTTAGCTCTGCAGAGCACCGTACCTTCGTCTTTAGCCTCTCTTCTCGTCTACATCTTAGCAAAAAGCTTTTCCAGTCTGTCTGGCAAGGAGAAACTGTGCCAGCACAGAAAACATCTCCCATCGTGTTCTAGAGGCTGCACGGGGGTCTGCCGAGTGTTTTGCAAGAAGAGAAAGAAAGTTGTCCAAAACAGCTTGCAATCGAATGTTCATGTGAATAGAAAAGGCAGGAGAGTGGTCATGTACTGTTTTCTCTCACTTGGCAAGCTGCGCACACAATCGCAGTGTTGTACAGCTTGTTTCATCACCTTTGCCAAGTTGCCGCTATCTCCGGCTCCCGGAGACCAAGAAGCTGCTTCTTCGCGCAAAGACGATTCTGCCGCTCACAGTGCTCTTCAGTGTGTGTCGTCTGCCGAAAGAGGCCCGGGAGCGGTGCTTAGCTCTGCAGAGCACCGTACCTTCGTCTTTAGCCTCTCTTCTCGTCTACATCTTAGCAAAAAGCTTTTCCACTCTGTCTGCCAAGGAGAAACTGTGCCAGCACAGAAAACATCTCCCATCGTGTTCTAGAGGCTGCACGGAGGTCTGCCGAGTGTTTTGCAAGAAGAGAAAGAAAGTTGTCCAAAACAGCTTGCAATCGAATGTTCATGTGAATAGAAAAGGCAGGAGAGTGGTCAGGTACTGTTTTCTCTCAGTTGGCAAGCTGCGCACACAATCGCAGTGTTGTACAGCTTGTTTCATCACCTTTGCCAAGTTGCCGCTCTCTCCGGCTCCCGGTGACGAAGAAGCTGCTTCTTCGCGCAAAGACGATTCTGCCGCTCACAGTGCTCTGCGGTGTGCGCCTTCTGCCGAAAGAGGCCCGGGAGCAGTGCTTAGCTCTGCAGAGCACCGTACCTTCGTCTTTAGCCTCTCTTCTCGTCTACATCTTAGCAAAAAGCTTTTCCACTCTGTCTGGCAAGGAGAAACTGTGCCAGCACAAAAAACATCTCCCATTGTGTTCTAGAAGCTGCACGGAGTTCTGTCGAGTGTTTTGCAAGAAGAGAAACAAAGTTGTCCAAAACAGCTTGCAATCGAATGTTCATGTGAATAGAAAAGGCAGGAGAGTGGTCAGGTACTGTTTTCTCTCACTTGGCAAGCTGCGCACACAATCGCAGTGTTGTACAGCTTGTTTCATCACCTTTGCCAAGTTGCCGCTCTCTCCGGCTCCCGGAGACCAAGAAGCTGCTTCTTCGCGCAAAGACGATTCTGCCGCTCACAGTGCTCTGCGGTGTGCGGCTTCCGCCGAAAGAGGTCCGGGAGCGGTGCTTAGCTCTGCAGAGCACCGTACCTTCGTCTTAAGCCTCTCTTCTCGTCTACATCTTAGCAAAAAGCTTTTCCACTCTGTCTGGCAAGGAGAAACTCTGCCAGCACAGAAAACATCTCCCATCGTGTTCTAGAGGCTGCACGGAGGTCTGCCGAGTGTTTTGCAAGAAGAGAAAGAAAGTTGTCCAAAACAGCTTGCAATCGAATGTTCATGTGAATAGAAAAGGCAGGAGAGTGGTCAGGTACTGTTTTCTCTCACTTGGCAAGCTGCGCACACAATCGCAGTGTTGTACAGCTTGTTTCATCACCTTTGCCAAGTTGCCGCTCTCTCCGGCTCCCGGAGACCAAGATGCTGCTTCTTCGCGCAAAGACGATTCTGCCCCTCACAGTGCTCTGCGGTGTGTGTCTTCTGCCGAAAGAGGCCCGGGAGCGGTGCTTAGCTCTGCAGAGCACCGTACCTTCGTCTTTAGCCTCTCTTCTCGTCTACATCTTAGCAAAAAGCTTTTCCACTATGTCTGGCAAGGAGAAACTGTGCCAGCACAGAAAACATCTCCCATCGTGTTCTAGAGGCTGCACGGAGGTCTGCCGAGTGTTTTGCAAGAAGAGAAAGAAAGTTGTCCAAAACAGCTTGCAATCGAATGTTCATGTGATTAGAAAAGGCAGGAGAGTGGTCAGGTACTGTTTTCTCTCACTTGGCAAGCTGCGCACACAATCGCAGTGTTGTACAGCTTGTTTCATCACCTTTGCCAAGTTGCCGCTCTCTCCGGCTCCCGGAGACGAAGAAGCTGCTTCTTCGCGCAAAGACGATTCTGCCGCTCACAGTGCTCTGCGGTGTGTGTCTTCCGCTGAAAGAGGTCCGGGAGCTGTGCTTAGCTCTGCAGAGCACCGTACCTTCGTCTTTAGCCTCTCTTCTCGTCTACATCTTAGCAAAAAGCTTTTCCTCTCTGTCTGGCAAGGAGAAACTGTGCCAGCACAGAAAACATCTCCCATCGTGTTCTAGAGGCTGCACGGAGGTCTGCCGAGTGTTTTGCAAGAAGAGAAAGAAAGTTGTCCAAAACAGCTTCCAATCGAATGTTCATGTGATTAGAAAAGGCAGGAGAGTGGTCAGGTACTGTTTTCTCTCACTTGGCAAGCTGCGCACACAATCGCAGTGTTGTACAGCTTGTTTCATCACCTTTGCCAAGTTGCCGCTCTCTCCGGCTCCCGGAGACGAAGAATCTGTCTCTTCGCGCAAAGACGATTCTGCCGCTCACAGTGCTCTGCGGTGTGTGTCTTCTGCCGAAAGAGGCCCGGGAGCTGTGCTTAGCTCTGCAGAGCACCGTACCTTCGTCTTTAGCCTCTCTTCTCGTCTACATCTTAGCAAAAAGCTTTTCCACTGTGTCTGGCATGGAGAAACTGTGCCAGCACAGAAAACATCTCCCATCGTGTTCTAGAAGCTGCACGGAGGTCTGCCGAGTGTTTTGCAAGAAGAGAAAGAAAGTTGTCCAAAACAGCTTGCAATCGAATGTTCATGTGAATAGAAAAGGCAGGAGAGTGGTCAGGTACTGTTTTCTCTCAGGTGGCAAGCTGCGCACACAATCGCAGTGTTGTACAGCTTGTTTCATCACCTTTGCCAAGTTGCCGCTCTCTCCGGCTCCCGGAGACGAAGAAGCTGCTTCTTTGCGCAAAGACGATTCTGCCGCTCACAGTGCTCTGCGGTGTTTGTCTTCTGCCGAAAGAGGCCCGGGAGCGGTGCTTAGCTCTGCAGAGCACCGTACCTTCGTCTTTAGCCTCTCTTCTCGTCTACATCTTAGCAAAAAGCTTTTCCACTCTGTCTGGCAAGGAGAAACTGTGCCAGCACAAAAAACATCTCCCATCGTGTTCTAGAGGCTGCACGGAGGTCTGCCGAGTGTTTTGCAAGAAGAGAAAGAAAGTTGTCCAAAACAGCTTGCAATCAAATGTTCATGTGAATAGAAAAGGCAGGAGAGTGGTCAGGTACTGTTTTCTCTCACTCGGCAAGCTGCGCACACAATCGCAGTGTTGTACAGCTTGTTTCATCACCTTTGCCAAGTTGCCGCTCTCTCCGGCTCCCGGAGACCAAGAAGCTGCTTCTTCGCGCAAAGACGATTCTGCCGCTCACAGTGCTCTGCGGTGTGCGTCTTCTGCCGAAAGAGGCCCGGGAGCGGTGCTTAGCTCTGCAGAGCACCGTACCTTCGTCTTTAGCCTCTCTTCTCGTCTACATCTTAGCAAAAAGCTTTTCCACTCTGTCTGGCAAGGAGAAACTGTGCCAGCACAGAAAACATCTCCCATCGTGTTCTAGAGGCTGCACGGAGGTCTGCCGAGTGTTTTGCAAGAAGAGAAAGAAAGTTGTCCAAAACAGCTTGCAATCGAATGTTCATGTGAATAGAAAAGGCAGGAGAGTGGTCAGGTACTGTTTTCTCTCAGTTGGCAAGCTGCGCACACAATCGCAGTGTTGTACAGCTTGTTTCATCACCTTTGCCAAGTTGCCGCTCTCTCCGGCTCCCGGTGACGAAGAAGCTGCTTCTTCGCGCAAAGACGATTCTGCCCCTCACAGTGCTCTGCGGTGTGTGTCTTCTGCCGAAAGAGGCCCGGGAGCGGTGCTTAGCTCTGCAGAGCACCGTACCTTCGTCTTTAGCCTCTCTTCTCGTCTACATCTTAGCAAAAAGCTTTTCCACTCTGTCTGGCAAGGAGAAACTGTGCCAGCACAAAAAACATCTCCCATCGTGTTCTAGAGGCTGCACGGAGGTCTGCCGAGTGTTTTGCAAGAAGAGAAAGAAAGTTGTCCAAAATAGCTTGCAATCGAATGTTCATGTGAATAGAAAGGCAGGAGAGTGGTCAGGTACTGTTTTCTCTCAGTTGGCAAGCTGCGCACACAATCGCAGTGTTGTACAGCTTGTTTCATCACCTTTGCCAAGTTGCCGCTCTCTCCGGCTCCCGGAGACGAAGAAGCTGCTTCTTCGCGCAAAGACGATTCTGCCGCTCACAGTGCTCTTCAGTGTGTGTCGTCTGCCGAAAGAGGCCCGGGAGCGGTGCTTAGCTCTGCAGAGCACCGTACCTTCGTCTTTAGCCTCTCTTCTCGTCTACATCTTAGCAAAAAGCTTTTCCACTCTGTCTGCCAAGGAGAAACTGTGCCAGCACAGAAAACATCTCCCATCGTGTTCTAGAGGCTGCACGGAGGTCTGCCGAGTGTTTTGCAAGAAGAGAAAGAAAGTTGTCCAAAACAGCTTGCAATCGAATGTTCATGTGAATAGAAAAGGCAGGAGAGTGGTCAGGTACTGTTTTCTCTCACTTGGCAAGCTGCGCACACAATCGCAGTGTTGTACAGCTTGTTTCATCACCTTTGCCAAGTTGCCGCTCTCTCCGGCTCCCGGAGACCAAGAAGCTGCTTCTTCGCGCAAAGATGATTCTGCCGCTCACAGTGCTCTGCGGTGTGCGCCTTCTCCGAAAGAGGCCCGGGAGCAGTGCTTAGCTCTACAGAGCACCGTACCTTCGTCTTTAGCCTCTCTTCTCGTCTACATCTTAGCAAAAAGCTTTTCCACTCTGTCTGCCAAGGAGAAACTGTGCCAGCACAGAAAACATCTCCCATCGTGTTCTAGAGGCTGCACGGAGGTCTGCCGAGTGTTTTGCAAGAAGAGAAAGCAAGTTGTCCAAAACACCTTGCAATCGAATGTTCATGTGAATAGAAAAGGCAGGAGAGTGGTCAGGTCCTGTTTTCTCTCAGTTGGCAAGCTGCGCACACAATCGCAGTGTTGTACAGCTTGTTTCATCACCTTTGCCAAGTTGCCGCTCTCTCCGGCTCCCGGAGACGAAGAAGCTGCTTCTTCGCGCAAATACGATTCTGCCGCTCACAGTGCTCTGCGGTGTGTGTCTTCTGCCGAAAGAGGCCCGGGAGCTGTGCTTAGCGCTGCAGAGCACCGTACCTTCGTCTTTAGCCTCTCTTCTCGTCTACATCTTAGCAAAAAGCTTTTCCTCTCTGTCTGGCATGGAGAAACTGTGCCAGCACAGAAAACATCTCCCATCGTGTTCTAGAGGCTGCACGGAGGTCTGCCGAGTGTTTTGCAAAAAGAGAAAGAAAGTTGTCCAAAACAGCTTGCAATCGAATGTTCATGTGAATAGAAAAGGCAGGAGAGTGGTCAGGTACTGTTTTCTCTCACTTGGCAAGCTGCGCACACAATCGCAGTGTTGTACAGCTTGTTTCATCACCTTTGCCAAGTTGCCGCTCTCTCCGGCTCCCGGAGACCAAGAAGCTGCTTCTTCGCGCAAAGACGATTCTGCCGCTCACAGTGCTCTGCGGTGTGCGGCTTCCGCCGAAAGAGGTCCGGGAGCGGTGCTTAGCTCTGCAGAGCACCGTACCTTCGTCTTAAGCCTCTCTTCTCGTCTACATCTTAGCAAAAAGCTTTTCCTCTCTGTCTGGCAAGGAGAAACTGTGCCAGCACAGAAAACATCTCCCATCGTGTTCTAGAGGCTGCACGGAGGTCTGCCGAGTGTTTTGCAAGAAGAGAAAGAAAGTTGTCCAAAACAGCTTGCAATCGAATGTTCATGTGAATAGAAAAGGCAGGAGAGTGGTCAGGTACTGTTTTCTCTCAGTTGGCAAGCTGCGCACACAATCGCAGTGTTGTACAGCTTGTTTCATCACCTTTGCGAAGTTGCCGCTCTCTCCGGCTCCCGGAGACCAAGATGCTGCTTCTTCGCGCAAAGACGATTCTGCCCCTCACAGTGCTCTGCGGTGTGTGTCTTCTGCCGAAAGAGGCCCGGGAGCGGTGCTTAGCTCTGCAGAGCACCGTACCTTCGTCTTTAGCGTCTCTTCTCGTCTACATCTTAGCAAAAAGCTTTTCCTCTCTGTCTGGCAAGGAGAAACTGTGCCAGCACAGAAAACATCTCCCATCGTGTTCTAGAGGCTGCACGGAGGTCTGCCGAGTGTTTTGCAAGAAGAGAAAGAAAGTTGTCCAAAACAGCTTGCAATCGAATGTTCATGTGATTAGAAAAGGCAGGAGAGTGGTCAGGTACTGTTTTCTCTCAGTTGGCAAGCTGCGCACACAATCGCAGTGTTGTACAGCTTGTTTCATCACCTTTGCCAAGTTGCCGCTCTCTCCGGCTCCCGGAGACGAAGAAGCTGCTTCTTCGCGCAAAGACGATTCTGCCGCTCACAGTGCTCTGCGGTGTGTGTCTTCCGCTGAAAGAGGTCCGGGAGCTGTGCTTAGCTCTGCAGAGCACCGTACCTTCGTCTTTAGCCTCTCTTCTCGTCTACATCTTAGCAAAAAGCTTTTCCTCTCTGTCTGGCAAGGAGAAACTGTGCCAGCACAGAAAACATCTCCCATCGTGTTCTAGAGGCTGCACGGAGGTCTGCCGAGTGTTTTGCAAGAAGAGAAAGAAAGTTGTCCAAAACAGCTTCCAATCGAATGTTCATGTGATTAGAAAAGGCAGGAGAGTGGTCAGGTACTGTTTTCTCTCACTTGGCAAGCTGCGCACACAATCGCAGTGTTGTACAGCTTGTTTCATCACCTTTGCCAAGTTGCCGCTCTCTCCGGCTCCCGGAGACGAAGAATCTGTCTCTTCGCGCAAAGACGATTCTGCCGCTCACAGTGCTCTGCGGTGTGTGTCTTCTGCCGAAAGAGGCCCGGGAGCTGTGCTTAGCTCTGCAGAGCACCGTACCTTCGTCTTTAGCCTCTCTTCTCGTCTACATCTTAGCAAAAAGCTTTTCCACTGTGTCTGGCATGGAGAAACTGTGCCAGCACAGAAAACATCTCCCATCGTGTTCTAGAAGCTGCACGGAGGTCTGCCGAGTGTTTTGCAAGAAGAGAAAGAAAGTTGTCCAAAACAGCTTGCAATCGAATGTTCATGTGAATAGAAAAGGCAGGAGAGTGGTCAGGTACTGTTTTCTCTCAGGTGGCAAGCTGCGCACACAATCGCAGTGTTGTACAGCTTGTTTCATCACCTTTGCGATGTTGCCGCTCTCTCCGGCTCCCAGAGACGAAGAAGCTGCCTCTTCGCGCAAAGACGATTCTGCCGCTCACAGTGCTCTGCGGTGTGCGCCTTCTGCCGAAAGAGGCCCGGGAGCAGTGCTTAGCTCTGCAGAGCACCGTACCTTCGTCTTTAGCCTCTCTTCTCGTCTACATCTTAGCAAAAAGCTTTTCCACTCTGTCTGGCAAGGAGAAACTCTGCCAGCACAGAAAACATCTCCCATCGTGTTCTAGAAGCTGCACGGAGGTCTGCCGAGTGTTTTGCAAGAAGAGAAAGAAAGTTGTCCAAAACAGCTTGCAATCGAATGTTCATGTGAATAGAAAAGGCAGGAGAGTGGTCAGGTACTGTTTTCTCTCAGTTGGCAAGCTGCGCACACAATCGCAGTGTTGTACAGCTTGTTTCATCACCTTTGCCAAGTTGCCGCTCTCTCCGGCTCCCGGAGACGAAGAAGCTGCTTCTTTGCGCAAAGACGATTCTGCCGCTCACAGTGCTCTGCGGTGTTTGTCTTCTGCCGAAAGAGGCCCGGGAGCGGTGCTTAGCTCTGCAGAGCACCGTACCTTCGTCTTTAGCCTCTCTTCTCGTCTACATCTTAGCAAAAAGCTTTTCCACTCTGTCTGGCAAGGAGAAACTGTGCCAGCACAAAAAACATCTCCCATCGTGTTCTAGAGGCTGCACGGAGGTCTGCCGAGTGTTTTGCAAGAAGAGAAAGAAAGTTGTCCAAAACAGCTTGCAATCAAATGTTCATGTGAATATAAAAGGCAGGAGAGTGGTCAGGTACTGTTTTCTCTCACTCGGCAAGCTGCGCACACAATCGCAGTGTTGTACAGCTTGTTTCATCACCTTTGCCAAGTTGCCGCTCTCTCCGGCTCCCGGAGACCAAGAAGCTGCTTCTTCGCGCAAAGACGATTCTGCCGCTCACAGTGCTCTGCGGTGTGCGTCTTCTGCCGAAAGAGGCCCGGGAGCGGTGCTTAGCTCTGCAGAGCACCGTACCTTCGTCTTTAGCCTCTCTTCTCGTCTACATCTTAGCAAAAAGCTTTTCCAGTCTGTCTGGCAAGGAGAAACTGTGCCAGCACAGAAAACATCTCCCATCGTGTTCTAGAGGCTGCACGGGGGTCTGCCGAGTGTTTTGCAAGAAGAGAAAGAAAGTTGTCCAAAACAGCTTGCAATCGAATGTTCATGTGAATAGAAAAGGCAGGAGAGTGGTCATGTACTGTTTTCTCTCAGTTGGCAAGCTGCGCACACAATCGCAGTGTTGTACAGCTTGTTTCATCACCTTTGCCAAGTTGCCGCTATCTCCGGCTCCCGGAGACCAAGAAGCTGCTTCTTCGCGCAAAGACGATTCTGCCGCTCACAGTGCTCTGCGGTGTGCGGCTTCTGCCGAAAGAGGCCCGGGAGCAGTGCTTAGCTCTGCAGAGCACCGTACCTTCGTCTTTAGCCTCTCTTCTCGTCTACATCTTAACAAAAAGCATATCCACTCTGTCTGGCAAGGAGAAACTGTGCCAGCACAGAAAACATCTCCCATCGTGTTCTAGAGGCTGCACGGAGGTCTGCCGAGTGTTTTGCAAGAAGAGAAAGAAAGCTGTCCAAAACAGCTTGCAATCGAATGTTCATGTGAATAGAAAAGGCAGGAGAGTGGTCAGGTACTGTTTTCTCTCACTTGGCAAGCTGCGCACACAATCGCAGTGTTGTACAGCTTGTTTCATCACCTTTGCGAAGCTGCCGCTCTCTCCGGCTCCCGGAGACGAAGAAGTTGCTTCTTCGCGCAAAGACGATTCTGCCGCTCACAGTGCTCTGCGGTGTGCGGCTTCTGCCGAAAGAGATCCGGGAGCTGTGCTTAGCTCTGCAGAGCACCGTACCTTCGTCTTTAGCCTCTCTTCTCGTCTACATCTTAGCAAAAAGCTTTTCCACTGTGTCTGGCAAGAAGAAACTGTGCCAGCACAGAAAACATCTCCCATCGAGTTGTAGAGGCTGCACGGATGTCTGCCTAGTGTTTTGCAAGAAGAGAAAGAAAGTTGTCCAAAACAGCTTGCAATCGAATGTTCATGTGAATAGAAAAGGCAGGAGAGTGGTCAGGTACTGTTTTCTCTCAGTTGGCAAGCTGCGCACACAATCGCAGTGTTGTACAGCTTGTTTCATCACCTTTGCCAAGTTGCCGCTCTCTCCGGCTACCAGAGACGAAGAAGCTGCTTCTTCGCGCAAAGACGATTCTGCCGCTCACAGTGATCTGCAGTGTGCGGCTTCTGCCGAAAGAGGTCCGGGAGCGGTGCTTAGCTCTGCAGAGCACCGTACCTTCGTCTTCAGCCTCTCTTCTCGTCTACATCTTAGGAAAAAGCTTTTCCACTCTGTCTGGCAAGGAGAAACTGTGCCAGCACAAAAAACATCTCCCATCGTCTTCTAGAAGCTGCACGGAGGTCTGCCGAGTGTTTTGCTGGAAGAGAAAGAATGTTGTCCAAAACAGCTTGCAATCGAATGTTCATGTGAATAGAAAAGGCAGGAGAGTGGTCAGGTATTGTTTTCTCTCAGGTGGCAAGCTGCGCACACAATCGCAGTGTTGTACAGCTTGTTTCATCACCTTTGCGAAGTTGCCGCTCTCTCCGGCTCCCAGAGACGAAGAAGCTGCTTCTTCGCGCAAAGACGATTCTGCCGCTCACAGTGCTCTGCGGTGTGCGCCTTCTGCCGAAAGAGGCCCGGGAGCGGTGCTTAGCTCTGCAGAGCACCGTACCTTCGTCTTTAGCCTCTCTTCTCGTCTACATCTTAGCAAAAAGCTTTTCCACTCTGTCTGCCAAGGAGAAACTGTGCCAGCACAGAAAACATCTCCCATCGGGTTCTAGAAGCTGCACGGAGGTCTGCCGAGTGTTTTGCAAGAAGAGAAAGAAAGTTGTCCAAAACAGCTTGCAATCGAATGTTCATGTGAATAGAAAAGGCAGGAGAGTGGTCAGGTACTGTTTTCTCTCAGTTGGCAAGCTGCGCACACAATCGCAGTGTTGTACAGCTTGTTTCATCACCTTTGCGAAGTTGCCGCTCTCTCCGGCTCCCGGAGACGAAGAAGCTGCTTCTTCGCGCAAAGACGATTCTGCCGCTCACAGTGCTCTGCGGGGTGCGCCTTCTGCCGAAAGAGGCCCGGGAGCGGTGCTTAGCTCTGCAGAGCACCGTACCTTCGTCTTTAGCCTCTCTTCTCGTCTACATCTTAGCAAAAAGCTTTTCCAGTCTGTCTGGCAAGGAGAAACTGTGCCAGCACAGAAAACATCTCCCAACGTCTTCTAGAGGCTGCACGGGGGTCTGCCGAGTGTTTTGCAAGAAGAGAAAGAAAGTTGTCCAAAACAGCTTGCAATCGAATGTTCATGTGAATAGAAAAGGCAGGAGAGTGGTCAGGTACTGTTTTCTCTCAGTTGGCAAGCTGCGCACACAATCGCAGTGTTGTACAGCTTGTTTCATCACCTTTGCCAAGTTGCCGCTCTCTCCGGCTCCCGGAGACGAAGAAGCTGCTTCTTTGCGCAAAGACGATTCTGCCGCTCACAGTGCTCTGCGGTGTTTGTCTTCTGCCGAAAGAGGCCCGGGAGCGGTGCTTAGCTCTGCAGAGCACCGTACCTTCGTCTTTAGCCTCTCTTCTCGTCTACATCTTAGCAAAAAGCTTTTCCACTCTGTCTGGCAAGGAGAAACTGTGCCAGCACAAAAAACATCTCCCATCGTGTTCTAGAGGCTGCACGGAGGTCTGCCGAGTGTTTTGCAAGAAGAGAAAGAAAGTTGTCCAAAACAGCTTGCAATCAAATGTTCATGTGAATATAAAAGGCAGGAGAGTGGTCAGGTACTGTTTTCTCTCACTCGGCAAGCTGCGCACACAATCGCAGTGTTGTACAGCTTGTTTCATCACCTTTGCCAAGTTGCCGCTCTCTCCGGCTCCCGGAGACCAAGAAGCTGCTTCTTCGCGCAAAGACGATTCTGCCGCTCACAGTGCTCTGCGGTGTGCGTCTTCTGCCGAAAGAGGCCCGGGAGCGGTGCTTAGCTCTGCAGAGCACCGTACCTTCGTCTTTAGCCTCTCTTCTCGTCTACATCTTAGCAAAAAGCTTTTCCACTCTGTCTGGCAAGGAGAAACTGTGCCAGCACAGAAAACATCTCCCATCGTGTTCTAGAGGCTGCACGGGGGTCTGCCGAGTGTTTTGCAAGAAGAGAAAGAAAGTTGTCCAAAACAGCTTGCAATCGAATGTTCATGTGAATAGAAAAGGCAGGAGAGTGGTCATGTACTGTTTTCTCTCAGTTGGCAAGCTGCGCACACAATCGCAGTGTTGTACAGCTTGTTTCATCACCTTTGCCAAGTTGCCGCTATCTCCGGCTCCCGGAGACCAAGAAGCTGCTTCTTCGCGCAAAGACGATTCTGCCGCTCACAGTGCTCTGCGGTGTGCGGCTTCTGCCGAAAGAGGCCCGGGAGCAGTGCTTAGCTCTGCAGAGCACCGTACCTTCGTCTTTAGCCTCTCTTCTCGTCTACATCTTAACAAAAAGCATATCCACTCTGTCTGGCAAGGAGAAACTGTGCCAGCACAGAAAACATCTCCCATCGTGTTCTAGAGGCTGCACGGAGGTCTGCCGAGTGTTTTGCAAGAAGAGAAAGAAAGTTGTCCAAAACAGCTTCCAATCGAATGTTCATGTGAATAGAAAAGGCAGGAGAGTGGTCAGGTACGGTTTTCTCTCAGTTGGCAAGCTGCGCACACAATCGCAGTGTTGTACAGCTTGTTTCATCACCTTTGCCAAGTTGCCGCTCTCTCCGGCTCCCGGAGACGAAGAAGCTGCTTCTTCGCGCAAAGACGATTCTGCCGCTCACAGTGCTCTGCGGTGTGTGTCTTCTGCCGAAAGAGATCCGGGAGCTGTGCTTAGCTCTGCAGAGCACCGTACCTTCGTCTTTAGCCTCTCTTCTCGTCTACATCTTAGCAAAAAGCTTTTCCACTGTGTCTGGCAAGAAGAAACTGTGCCAGCACAGAAAACATCTCCCATCGAGTTGTAGAGGCTGCACGGATGTCTGCCTAGTGTTTTGCAAGAAGAGAAAGAAAGTTGTCCAAAACAGCTTGCAATCGAATGTTCATGTGAATAGAAAAGGCAGGAGAGTGGTCAGGTACTGTTTTCTCTCAGTTGGCAAGCTGCGCACACAATCGCAGTGTTGTACAGCTTGTTTCATCACCTTTGCCAAGTTGCCGCTCTCTCCGGCTCCCAGAGACGAAGAAGCTGCTTCTTCGCGCAAAGACGATTCTGCCGCTCACAGTGATCTGCAGTGTGCGGCTTCTGCCGAAAGAGGTCCGGGAGCGGTGCTTAGCTCTGCAGAGCACCGTACCTTCGTCTTCAGCCTCTCTTCTCGTCTACATCTTAGCAAAAAGCTTTTCCACTCTGTCTGGCAAGGAGAAACTGTGCCAGCACAAAAAACATCTCCCATCGTCTTCTAGAAGCTGCACGGAGGTCTGCCGAGTGTTTTGCTGGAAGAGAAAGAATGTTGTCCAAAACAGCTTCCAATCGAATGTTCATGTGAATAGAAAAGGCAGGAGAGTGGTCAGGTATTGTTTTCTCTCAGGTGGCAAGCTGCGCACACAATCGCAGTGTTGTACAGCTTGTTTCATCACCTTTGCGAAGTTGCCGCTCTCTCCGGCTCCCAGAGACGAAGAAGCTGCTTCTTCGCGCAAAGACGATTCTGCCGCTCACAGTGCTCTGCGGTGTGCGCCTTCTGCCGAAAGAGGCCCGGGAGCGGTGCTTAGCTCTGCAGAGCACCGTACCTTCGTCTTTAGCCTCTCTTCTCGTCTACATCTTAGCAAAAAGCTTTTCCACTCTGTCTGCCAAGGAGAAACTGTGCCAGCACAGAAAACATCTCCCATCGTGTTTTAGAAGCTGCACGGAGGTCTGCCGAGTGTTTTGCAAGAAGAGAAAGAAAGTTGTCCAAAACAGCTTGCAATCGAATGTTCATGTGAATAGAAAAGGCAGGAGAGTGGTCAGGTACTGTTTTCTCTCAGTTGGCAAGCTGCGCACACAATCGCAGTGTTGTACAGCTTGTTTCATCACCTTTGCGAAGTTGCCGCTCTCTCCGGCTCCCGGAGACGAAGAAGCTGCTTCTTCGCGCAAAGACGATTCTGCCGCTCACAGTGCTCTGCGGGGTGCGCCTTCTGCCGAAAGAGGCCCGGGAGCGGTGCTTAGCTCTGCAGAGCACCGTACCTTCGTCTTTAGCCTCTCTTCTCGTCTACATCTAAGCAAAAAGCTTTTCCACTCTGTCTGGCAAGGAGAAACTGTGCCAGCACAGAAAACATCTCCCAACGTCTTCTAGAGGCTGCACGGGGGTCTGCCGAGTGTTTTGCAAGAAGAGAAAGAAAGTTGTCCAAAACAGCTTCCAATCGAATGTTCATGTGAATAGAAAAGGCAGGAGAGTGGTCAGGTACTGTTTTCTCTCAGTTGGCAAGCTGCGCACACAATCGCAGTGTTGTACAGCTTGTTTCATCACCTTTGCCAAGTTGCCGCTCTCTCCGGCTCCCGGTGACGAAGAAGCTGCTTCTTCGCGCAAAGACGATTCTGCCCCTCACAGTGCTCTGCGGTGTGTGTCTTCTGCCGAAAGAGGCCCGGGAGCGGTGCTTAGCTCTGCAGAGCACCGTACCTTCGTCTTTAGCCTCTCTTCTCGTCTACATCTTAGCAAAAAGCTTTTCCACTCTGTCTGGCAAGGAGAAACTGTGCCAGCACAAAAAACATCTCCCATCGTGTTCTAGAGGCTGCACGGAGGTCTGCCGAGTGTTTTGCAAGAAGAGAAAGCAAGTTGTCCAAAACAGCTTGCAATCGAATGTTCATGTGAATAGAAAAGGCAGGAGAGTGGTCAGGTACTGATTTCTCTCACTTGGCAAGCTGCGCACACAATCGCAGTGTTGTACAGCTTGTTTCATCACCTTTGCCAAGTTGCCGCTCTCTCCGGCTCCCGGAGACGAAGAAGCTGCTTCTTCGCGCAAAGACGATTCTGCCGCTCACAGTGCTCTTCAGTGTGTGTCGTCTGCCGAAAGAGGCCCGGGAGCGGTGCTTAGCTCTGCAGAGCACCGTACCTTCGTCTTTAGCCTCTCTTCTCGTCTACATCTTAGCAAAAAGCTTTTCCACTCTGTCTGCCAAGGAGAAACTGTGCCAGCACAGAAAACATCTCCCATCGTGTTCTAGAGGCTGCACGGAGGTCTGCCGAGTGTTTTGCAAGAAGAGAAAGAAAGTTGTCCAAAACAGCTTCCAATCGAATGTTCATGTGAATAGAAAAGGCAGGAGAGTGGTCAGGTACTGTTTTCTCTCACTTGGCAAGCTGCGCACACAATCGCAGTGTTGTACAGCTTGTTTCATCACCTTTGCCAAGTTGCCGCTCTCTCCGGCTCCCAGAGACGAAGAAGCTGCTTCTTCGCGCAAAGACGATTCTGCCGCTCACAGTGCTCTGCGGTGTGCGCCTTCTGCCGAAAGAGGCCCGGGAGCAGTGCTTAGCTCTACAGAGCACCGTACCTTCGTCTTTAGCCTCTCTTCTCGTCTACATCTTAGCAAAAAGCTTTTCCACTCTGTCTGCCAAGGAGAAACTGTGCCAGCACAGAAAACATCTCCCATCGTGTTCTAGAGGCTGCACGGAGGTCTGCCGAGTGTTTTGCAAGAAGAGAAAGAAAGCTGTCCAAAACAGCTTGCAATCGAAGGTTCATGTGAATAGAAAAGGCAGGAGAGTGGTCAGGTACTGTTTTCTCTCACTTGGCAAGCTGCGCACACAATCGCAGTGTTGTACAGCTTGTTTCATCACCTTTGCCAAGTTGCCGCACTCCGGCTACCGGAGACGAAGAAGCTGCTTCTTCGCGCAAAGACGGTTCTCCTGCTCACAGTGCTCTGCGGTGTGCGGCTTCTGCCGGAAGAGGCCCTGGAGCGGTGCTTAGCTCTGCAGAGCACCGTACCTTCGTCTTTAGCCTCTCTTCTCGTCTACATCTTAACAAAAAGCATATCCACTCTGTCTGGCAAGGAGAAACTGTGCCAGCACAGAAAATATCCCCCATCGTGTTCTAGAAGCTGCACGGAGGTCTGCCGAGTGTTTTGCAAGAAGTGAAAGCAAGTTGTCCAAAACAGCTTGCAATCGAATGTTCATGTGAATAGAAAAGGCAGGAGAGTGGTCAGGTACTGTTTTCTCTCAGTTGGCAAGCTGCGCACACAATCGCAGTGTTGTACAGCTTGTTTCATCACCTTTGCCAAGTTGCCGCTCTCTCCGGCTCCCGGAGACGAAGAAGCTGCTTCTTCACGCAAAGACGATTCTGCCGCTCACAGTGCTCTGCGGTGTGTGTCTTCTGCCGAAAGAGGCCCGGGAGCTGTGCTTAGCGCTGCAGAGCACCGTACCTTCGTCTTTAGCCTCTCTTCTCGTCTACATCTTAGCAAAAAGCTTTTCCTCTCTGTCTGGCATGGAGAAACTGTGCCAGCACAGAAAACATCTCCCATCGTGTTCTAGAGGCTGCACGGGGGTCTGCCGAGTGTTTTGCAAGAAGAGAAAGAAAGTTGTCCAAAACAGCTCGCAATCGACTGTTCATGTGAATAGAAAAGGTAGGAGAGTGGTCAGGTACTGTTTTCTCTCACTTGGGGAGCTGCGCACACAATCGCAGTGTTGTACAGCTTGTTTCATCACCTTTGCCAAGTTGCCGCTCTCTCCGGCTCCCAGAGACGAAGAAGCTGCTTCTTCGCGCAAAGACGATTCTGCCGCTCACAGTGCTCTGCGGTGTGCGCCTTCTGCCGAAAGAGGCCCGGGAGCCTTGCTTAGCTCTACAGAGCACCGTACCTTCGTCTTTAGCCTCTCTTCTCGTCTACATCTTAGCAAAAAGCTTTTCCACTCTGTCTGCCAAGGAGAAACTGTGCCAGCACAGAAAACATCTCCCATCGTGTTCTAGAGGCTGCACGGAGGTCTGCCGAGTGTTTTGCAAGAAGAGAAAGAAAGCTGTCCAAAACAGCTTGCAATCGAAGGTTCATGTGAATAGAAAAGGCAGGAGAGTGGTCAGGTACTGTTTTCTCTCAGTTGGCAAGCTGCGCACACAATCGCAGTGTTGTACAGCTTGTTTCATCACCTTTGCCAAGTTGCCGCTCTCCGGCTACCGGAGACGAAGAAGCTGCTTCTTCGCGCAAAGACGGTTCTCCTGCTCACAGTGCTCTGCGGTGTGCGGCTTCTGCCGAAAGAGGCCCTGGAGCGGTGCTTAGCTCTGCAGAGCACCGTACCTTCGTCTTTAGCCTCTCTTCTCGTCTACATCTTAACAAAAAGCATATCCACTCTGTCTGGCAAGGAGAAACTGTGCCAGCACAGAAAATATCCCCCATCGTGTTCTAGAAGCTGCACGGAGGTCTGCCGAGTGTTTTGCAAGAAGAGAAAGAAAGTTGTCCAAAACAGCTTGCAATCGAATGTTCATGTGAATAGAAAAGGCAGGAGAGTGGTCAGGTACTGTTTTCTCTCAGTTGGCAAGCTGCGCACACAATCGCAGTGTTGTACAGCTTGTTTCATCACCTTTGCCAAGTTGCCGCTCTCTCCGGCTCCCGGAGACGAAGAAGCTGCTTCTTCGCGCAAAGACGATTCTGCCGCTCACAGTGCTCAGCGGTGTGTGTCTTCTGCCGAAAGAGGCCCGGGAGCTGTGCTTAGCGCTGCAGAGCACCGTACCTTCGTCTTTAGCCTCTCTTCTCGTCTACATCTTAGCAAAAAGCTTTTCCTCTCTGTCTGGCATGGAGAAACTGTGCCAGCACAGAAAACATCTCCCATCGTGTTCTAGAGGCTGCACGGAGGTCTGCCGAGTGTTTTGCAAGAAGAGAAAGAAAGTTGTCCAAAACAGCTCGCAATCGACTGTTCATGTGAATAGAAAAGGCAGGAGAGTGGTCAGGTACTGTTTTCTCTCAGTTGGCAAGCTGCGCACACAATCGCAGTGTTGTACAGCTTGTTTCATCACCTTTGCCAAGTTGCCGCTCTCTCCGGCTCCCAGAGACCAAGAAGCTGCTTCTTCGCGCAAAGACGATTCTGCCGCTCACAGTGCTCTGCGGTGTGCGCCTTCTGCCGAAAGAGGCCCGGGAGCAGTGCTTAGCTCTACAGAGCACCGTACCTTCGTCTTTAGCCTCTCTTCTCGTCTACATCTTAGCAAAAAGCTTTTCCAGTCTGTCTGGCAAGGAGAAACTGTGCCAGTACAGAAAACATCTCCCATCGTGTTTTAGAAGCTGCACGGAGGTCTGCCGAGTGTTTTGCAAGAAGAGAAAGAAAGTTGTCCAAAACAGCTTGCAATCGAATGTTCATGTGAATAGAAAAGGCAGGAGAGTGGTCAGGTACTGTTTTCTCTCAGGTGGCAAGCTGCGCACACAATCGCAGTGTTGTACAGCTTGTTTCATCACCTTTGCGAAGTTGCCGCTCTCTCCGGCTCCCGGAGACGAAGAAGCTGCTTCTTTGCGCAAAGACGATTCTGCCGCTCACAGTGCTCTGCGGTGTTTGTCTTCTGCCGAAAGAGGCCCGGGAGCGGTGCTTAGCTCTGCAGAGCACCGTACCTTCGTCTTAAGCCTCTCTTCTCGTCTACATCTTAGCAAAAAGCTTTTCCAGTCTGTCTGGCAAGGAGAAACTGTGCCAGCACAAAAAACATCTCCCATCGTGTTCTAGAGGCTGCACGGAGGTCTGCCGAGTGTTTTGCAAGAAGAGAAAGAAAGTTGTCCAAAACAGCTTGCAATCAAATGTTCATGTGAATAGAAAAGGCAGGAGAGTGGTCAGGTACTGTTTTCTCTCACTTGGCAAGCTGCGCACACAATCGCAGTGTTGTACAGCTTGTTTCATCACCTTTGCCAAGTTGCCGCTCTCTCCGGCTCCCGGAGACCAAGAAGCTGCTTCTTCGCGCAAAGACGATTCTGCCGCTCACAGTGCTCTGCGGTGTGCGTCTTCTGCTGAAAGAGGCCCGGGAGCGGTGCTTAGCTCTGCAGAGCACCGTACCTTCGTCTTTAGCCTCTCTTCTCGTCTACATCTTAGCAAAAAGCTTTTCCAGTCTGTCTGGCAAGGAGAAACTGTGCCAGCACAGAAAACATCTCCCATCGTGTTCTAGAGGCTGCACGGGGGTCTGCCGAGTGTTTTGCAAGAAGAGAAAGAAAGTTGTCCAAAACAGCTTGCAATCGAATGTTCATGTGAATAGAAAAGGCAGGAGAGTGGTCAGGTACTGTTTTCTCTCAGTTGGCAAGCTGCGCACACAATCGCAGTGTTGTACAGCTTGTTTCATCACCTTTGCGAAGTTGCCGCTCTCTCCGGCTCCCAGAGACGAAGAAGCTGCTTCTTCGCGCAAAGACGATTCTGCCGCTCACAGTGCTCTGCGGTGTGCGGCTTCTGCCGAAAGAGGCCCGGGAGCAGTGCTTAGCTCTGCAGAGCACCGTACCTTCGTCTTTAGCCTCTCTTCTCGTCTACATCTTAACAAAAAGCATATCCACTCTGTCTGGCAAGGAGAAACTGTGCCAGCACAGAAAACATCTCCCATCGTGTTCTAGAGGCTGCACGGAGGTCTGCCGAGTGTTTTGCAAGAAGAGAAAGAAAGTTGTCCAAAACAGCTTCCAATCGAATGTTCATGTGAATAGAAAAGGCAGGAGAGTGGTCAGGTACTGTTTTCTCTCAGTTGGCAAGCTGCGCACACAATCGCAGTGTTGTACAGCTTGTTTCATCACCTTTGCGAAGTTGCCGCTCTCTCCGGCTCCCAGAGACGAAGAAGCTGCTTCTTCGCGTAAAGACGATTCTGTCGCTCACAGTGCTCTGCGGTGTGCGCCTTCTGCCGAAAGAGGCCCGGGAGCGGTGCTTAGCTCTGCAGAGCACCGTACCTTCGTCTTTAGCCTCTCTTCTCGTCTACATCTTAGCAAAAAGCTTTTCCACTCTGTCTGGCAAGGAGAAACTGTGCCAGCACAAAAAACATCTCCCATCGTGTTCTAGAGGCTGCACGGAGGTCTGCCGAGTGTTTTGCAAGAAGAGAAAGAAAGTTGTCCAAAATAGCTTGCAATCGAATGTTCATGTGAATAGAAAAGGCAGGAGAGTGGTCAGGTACTGTTTTCTCTCAGTTGGCAAGCTGCGCACACAATCGCAGTGTTGTACAGCTTGTTTCATCACCTTTGCCAAGTTGCCGCTCTCTCCGGCTCCCGGAGACCAAGAAGCTGCTTCTTCGCGCAAAGACGATTCTGCCGCTCACAGTGCTCTTCAGTGTGTGTCGTCTGCCGAAAGAGGCCCAGGAGCGGTGCTTAGCTCTGCAGAGCACCGTACCTTCGTCTTTAGCCTCTCTTCTCATCTACATCTTAGCAAAAAGCTTTTCCACTCTGTCTGGCAAGGAGAAACTGTGCCAGCACAGAAAACATCTCCCATCGTGTTCTAGAGGCTGCACGGAGGTCTGCCGAGTGTTTTGCAAGAAGAGAAAGAAAGTTGTCCAAAACAGCTTGCAATCGAATGTTCATGTGAATAGAAAAGGCAGGAGAGTGGTCAGGTACTGTTTTCTCTCAGGTGGCAAGCTGCGCACACAATCGCAGTGTTGTACAGCTTGTTTCATCACCTTTGCCAAGTTGCCGCTCTCTCCGGCTCCCAGAGACGAAGAAGCTGCTTCTTCGCGCAAAGACGATTCTGCCGCTCACAGTGCTCTGCGGTGTGCGGCTTCTGCCGAAAGAGGCCCGGGAGCAGTGCTTAGCTCTGCAGAGCACCGTACCTTCGTCTTTAGCCTCTCTTCTCGTCTACATCTTAACAAAAAGCATATCCACTCTGTCTGGCAAGGAGAAACTGTGCCAGCACAGAAAACATCTCCCATCGTGTTCTAGAGGCTGCACGGAGGTCTGCCGAGTGTTTTGCAAGAAGAGAAAGAAAGTTGTCCAAAACAGCTTGCAATCGAATGTTCATGTGATTAGAAAAGGCAGGAGAGTGGTCAGGTACTGTTTTCTCTCATTTGGCAAGCTGCGCACACAATCGCAGTGTTGTACAGCTTGTTTCATCACCTTTGCCAAGTTGCCGCTCTCTCCGGCTCCCGGAGACGAAGAAGCTGCTTCTTCGCGCAAAGACGATTCTGCCGCTCACAGTGCTCTGCGGTGTGCGGCTTCTGCCGAAAGAGGCCCGGGAGCGGTGCTTAGCTCTGCAGAGCACCGTACCTTCGTCTTTAGCCTCTCTTCTCGTCTACATCTTAGCAAAAAGCTTTTCCACTCTGTCTGCCAAGGAGAAACTGTGCCAGCACAGAAAACATCTCCCATCGTGTTCTAGAGGCTGCACGGAGGTCTGCCGGGTGTTTTGCAAGAAGAGAAAGAAAGTTGTCCAAAACAGCTTCCAATCGAATGTTCATGTGATTAGAAAAGGCAGGAGAGTGGTCAGGTACTGTTTTCTCTCACTTGGCAAGCTGCGCACACAATCGCAGTGTTGTACAGCTTGTTTCATCACCTTTGCCAAGTTGCCGCTCTCTCCGGCTCCCGGAGACGAAGAAGCTGCTTCTTCGCGCAAAGACGATTCTGCCGCTCACAGTGCTCTGCGGTGTGCGGCTTCCGCCGAAAGAGGCCCGGGAGCGGTGCTTAGCTCTGCAGAGCACCGTACCTTCATCTTTAGCGTCTCTTCTCGTCTACATCTTAGCAAAAAGTTTTTCCACTCTGTCTGGCAAGGAGAAACTGTGCCAGCACAAAAAACATCTCCCATTGTGTTCTAGAAGCTGCACGGAGTTCTGCCGAGTGTTTTGCAAGAAGAGAAACAAAGTTGTCCAAAACAGCTTGCAATCGAATGTTCATGTGAATAGAAAAGGCAGGAGAGTGGTCAGGTACTGTTTTCTCTCAGTTGGCAAGCTGCGCACACAATCGCAGTGTTGTACAGCTTGTTTCATCACCTTTGCCAAGTTGCCGCTCTCTCCGGCTCCCGGAGACGAAGAAGCTGCTTCTTCGCGCAAAGACGATTCTGCCGCTCACAGTGCTCTGCGGTGTGCGCCTTCTGCCGAAAGAGGCCCGGGAGCGGTGCTTAGCTCTGCAGAGCACCGTACCTTCGTCTTTAGCGTCTCTTCTCGTCTACATCTTAGCAAAAAGCTTTTCCACTCTGTCTGGCAAGGAGAAACTGTGCCAGCACAGAAAACATCTCCCATCGTGTTCTAGAGGCTGCACGGAGGTCTGCCGAGTGTTTTGCAAGAAGAGAAAGAAAGTTGTCCAAAACAGCTTCCAATCGAATGTTCATGTGATTAGAAAAGGCAGGAGAGTGGTCAGGTACTGTTTTCTCTCACTTGGCAAGCTGCGCACACAATCGCAGTGTTGTACAGCTTGTTTAATCACCTTTGCCAAGTTGCCGCTCTCTCCGGCTCCCGGAGACGAAGAAGCTGCTTCTTCGCGCAAAGACGATTCTGCCGCTCACAGTGCTCTGCGGTGTGTGTCTTCTGCCGAAAGAGGTCCGGGAGCTGTGCTTAGCTCTGTAGAGCACCGTACCTTCGTCTTTAGCCTCTCTTCTCGTCTACATCTTAGCAAAAAGCTTTTCCTCTCTGTCTGGCAAGGAGAAACTGTGCCAGCACAGAAAACATCTCCCATCGTGTTCTAGAGGCTGCACGGAGGTCTGCCGAGTGTTTTGCAAGAAGAGAAAGAAAGTTGTCCAAAACAGCTTGCAATCGAATGTTCATGTGAATAGAAAAGGCAGGAGAGTGGTCAGGTACTGTTTTCTCTCAGTTGGCAAGCTGCGCACACAATCGCAGTGTTGTACAGCTTGTTTCATCACCTTTGCCAAGTTGCCGCTCTCTCCGGCTCCCGGAGACCAAGAAGCTGCTTCTTCGCGCAAAGACGATTCTGCCGCTCACAGTGCTCTTCAGTGTGTGTCGTCTGCCGAAAGAGGCCCGGGAGCGGTGCTTAGCTCTGCAGAGCACCGTACCTTCGTCTTTAGCCTCTCTTCTCGTCTACATCTTAGCAAAAAGCTTTTCCACTCTGTCTGGCAAGGAGAAACTGTGCCAGCACAGAAAACATCTCCCATCGTGTTCTAGAGGCTGCACGGAGGTCTGCCGAGTGTTTTGCAAGAAGAGAAAGAAAGTTGTCCAAAACAGCTTCCAATCGAATGTTCATGTGAATAGAAAAGGCAGGAGAGTGGTCAGGTACTGTTTTCTCTCACTTGGCCAGCTGCGCACACAATCGCAGTGTTGTACAGCTTGTTTCATCACCTTTGCCAAGTTGCCGCTCTCTCCGGCTCCCAGAGACGAAGAAGCTGCTTCTTCGCGCAAAGACGATTCTGCCGCTCACAGTGCTCTGCGGTGTGCGGCTTCTGCCGAAAGAGGCCCGGGAGCAGTGCTTAGCTCTGCAGAGCACCGTACCTTCGTCTTTAGCCTCTCTTCTCGTCTACATCTTAGCAAAAAGCTTTTCCACTCTGTCTGGCAAGGAGAAACTGTGCCAGCACAGAAAACATCTCCCATCGTGTTCTAGAGGCTGCACGGAGGTCTGCCGAGTGTTTTGCAAGAAGAGAAAGAAAGTTGTCCAAAACAGCTTCCAATCGAATGTTCATGTGAATAGAAAAGGCAGGAGAGTGGTCAGGTACTGTTTTCTCTCAGTTGGCAAGCTGCGCACACAATCGCAGTGTTGTACAGCTTGTTTCATCACCTTTGCCAAGTTGCCGCTCTCTCCGGCTCCCGGAGACCAAGAAGCTGCTTCTTCGCGCAAAGACGATTCTGCCGCTCACAGTGCTCTGCGGTGTGCGCCTTCTGCCGAAAGAGGTCTGGGAGCGGTGCTTAGCTCTGCAGAGCACCGTACCTTCGTCTTTAGCGTCTCTTCTCGTCTACATCTTAGCAAAAAGCTTTTCCTCTCTGTCTGGCAAGGAGAAACTGTGCCAGCACAGAAAACATCTCCCATCGTGTTCTAGAGGCTGCACGGAGGTCTGCCGAGTGTTTTGCAAGAAGAGAAAGAAAGTTGTCCAAAACAGCTTGCAATCGAATGTTCATGTGATCAGAAAAGGCAGGAGAGTGGTCAGGTACTGTTTTCTCTCACTTGGCAAGCTGCGCACACAATCGCAGTGTTGTACAATTTGTTTCATCACCTTATCCAAATTGGCAAGCTTGGCAAGCTGCGCACACAATCGCAGTGTTGTACAGCTTGTTTCTTCACCTTTGCCAAGTTGCCGCTCTCTCTGGCTCCCGGGGACCAAGAAGCTGCTTCTTCGCGCAAAGACGATTCTGCCGCTCACAGTGCTCTGCGGTGTGCGTCTTCTGCCGAAAGAGGTCCGGGTGCTGTGCTTTGCTCTGCAGAGCACCGTACCTTCGTCTTTAGCCTCTCTTCTCGTCTACATCTTAGCAAAAAGCTTTTCCAGTCTGTCTGGCAAGGAGAAACTGTGCCAGCACAGAAAACATCTCCCATCGTGTTCTAGAGGCTGCACGGAGGTCTGCCGAGTGTTTTGCAAGAAGAGAAAGAAAGTTGTCCAAAACAGCTTCCAATCAAATGTTCATGTGAATAGAAAAGGCAGGAGAGTGGTCAGGTACTGATTTCTCTCAGTTGGAAAGCTGCGCACACAATCGCAGTGTTGTACAGCTTTTTTCATCACCTTTGCGAAGTTGCTGCTCTCTCCGGCTCCCAGAGACGAAGAAGCTGCTTCTTCGCGCAAAGATGATTCTGCCGCTCACAGTGCTCTGCGGTGTGCGCCTTCTACCGAAAGAGGCCCGGGAGCAGTGCTTAGCTCTACAGAGCACCGTACCTTCGTCTTTAGCCTCTCTTCTCGTCTACATCTTAGCAAAAAGCTTTTCCTCTCTGTCTGGCACGGAGAAACTGTGCCAGCACAGAAAACATCTCCCATCGTGTTCTAGAGGCTGCACGGAGGTCTGCCGAGTGTTTTGCAAGAAGAGAAAGAAAGTTGTCCAAAACAGCTTGCAATCGAATGTTCATGTGATTAGAAAAGGCAGGAGAGTGGTCAGGTACTGTTTTCTCTCACTTGGCAAGCTGCGCACACAATCGCAGTGTTGTACAGCTTGTTTCATCACCTTTGCCAAGTTGCCGCTCTCTCCGGCTCCCAGAGACGAAGAAGCTGCTTCTTCGCGCAAAGACGATTCTGTCGCTCACAGTGCTCTGCGGTGTGCGGCTTCTGCCGAAAGAGGCCACGGGGTGGTGCTTGGCTCTGCAGAGCACCCTACCTCCGTCTTTAGCCTCTCTTCTCGTCTACATCTTAGCAAAAAGCTTTTCCACTCTGTCTGGCAAGGAGAAACTGTGCCAGCACAGAAAACATCTCCCATCGTGTTCTAGAGGCTGCACGGAGGTCTGCCGAGTGTTTTGCAAGAAGAGAAAGAAAGTTGTCCAAAACAGCTTGCAATCAAAGGTTCATGTGAATAGAAAAGGCAGGAGAGTGGTCAGGTACTGTTTTCTCTCACTTGGCAAGCTGCGCACACAATCGCAGTGTTGTACAGCTTGTTTCATCACCTTTGCCAAGTTGCCGCTCTCCGGCTACCGGAGACCAAGAAGCTGCTTCTTCGCGCAAAGACGGTTCTCCTGCTCACAGTGCTCTGCGGTGTGCGGCTTCTGCCGAAAGAGGCCCTGGAGCGGTGCTTAGCTCTGCAGAGCACCGTACCTTCGTCTTTAGCCTCTCTTCTCGTCTACATCTTAACAAAAAGCATATCCACTCTGTCTGGCAAGGAGAAACTGTGCCAGCACAGAAAATATCCCCCATCGTGTTCTAGAAGCTGCACGGAGGTCTGCCGAGTGTTTTGCAAGAAGTGAAAGCAAGTTGTCCAAAACAGCTTGCAATCGAATGTTCATGTGAATGGAAAAGGCAGGAGAGTGGTCAGGTACTGTTTTCTCTCAGTTGGCAAGCTGCGCACACAATCGCAGTGTTGTACAGCTTGTTTCATCACCTTTGCCAAGTTGCCGCTCTCTCCGGCTCCCGGAGACGAAGAAGCTGCTTCTTCGCGCAAAGACGATTCTGCCGCTCACAGTGCTCTGCGGTGTGTGTCTTCTGCCGAAAGAGGCCCGGGAGCTGTGCTTAGCGCTGCAGAGCACCGTACCTTCGTCTTTAGCCTCTCTTCTCGTCTACATCTTAGCAAAAAGCTTTTCCTCTCTGTCTGGCATGGAGAAACTGTGCCAGCACAGAAAACATCTCCCATCGTGTTCTAGAGGCTGCACGGAGGTCTGCCGAGTGTTTTGCAAGAAGAGAAAGAAAGTTGTCCAAAACAGCTCGCAATCGACTGTTCATGTGAATAGAAAAGGCAGGAGAGTGGTCAGGTACTGTTTTCTCTCAGTTGGCAAGCTGCGCACACAATCGCAGTGTTGTACAGCTTGTTTCATCACCTTTGCGAAGTTGCCGCTCTCTCCGGCTCCCAGAGACGAAGAAGCTGCTTCTTTGCGCAAAGACGATTCTGCCGCTCACAGTGCTCTGCGGTGTTTGTCTTCTGCCGAAAGAGGCCCGGGAGCGGTGCTTAGCTCTGCAGAGCACCGTACCTTCGTCTTAAGCCTCTCTTCTCGTCTACATCTTAGCAAAAAGCTTTTCCACTCTGTCTGGCAAGGAGAAACTGTGCCAGCACAAAAAACATCTCCCATCGTGTTCTAGAGGCTGCACGGAGGTCTGCCGAGTGTTTTGCAAGAAGAGAAAGAAAGTTGTCCAAAACAGCTTGCAATCAAATGTTCATGTGAATAGAAAAGGCAGGAGAGTGGTCAGGTACTGTTTTCTCTCAGTTGGCAAGCTGCGCACACAATCGCAGTGTTGTACAGCTTGTTTCATCACCTTTGCCAAGTTGCCGCTCTCTCCGGCTCCCGGAGACCAAGAAGCTGCTTCTTCGCGCAAAGACGATTCTGCCGCTCACAGTGCTCTGCGGGGTGCGCCTTCTGCCGAAAGAGGCCCGGGAGCGGTGCTTAGCTCTGCAGAGCACCGTACCTTCGTCTTTAGCCTCTCTTCTCGTCTACATCTTAGCAAAAAGCTTTTCCACTCTGTCTGGCAAGGAGAAACTGTGCCAGCACAGAAAACATCTCCCATCGTGTTCTAGAGGCTGCACGGGGGTCTGCCGAGTGTTTTGCAAGAAGAGAAAGAAAGTTGTCCAAAACAGCTTGCAATCGAATGTTCATGTGAATAGAAAAGGCAGGAGAGTGGTCAGGTACTGTTTTCTCTCAGTTGGCAAGCTGCGCACACAATCGCAGTGTTGTACAGCTTGTTTCATCACCTTTGCGAAGTTGCCGCTCTCTCCGGCTCCCAGAGACGAAGAAGCTGCTTCTTCGCGTAAAGACGATTCTGCCGCTCACAGTGCTCTGCGGTGTGCGCCTTCTGCCGAAAGAGGCCCGGGAGCGGTGCTTAGCTCTGCAGAGCACCGTACCTTCGTCTTTAGCCTCTCTTCTCGTCTACATCTTAGCAAAAAGCTTTTCCACTCTGTCTGGCAAGGAGAAACTGTGCCAGCACAGAAAACATCTCCCATCGTGTTCTAGAGGCTGCACGGAGGTCTGCCGAGTGTTTTGCAAGAAGAGAAAGAAAGTTGTCCAAAATAGCTTGCAATCGAATGTTCATGTGAATAGAAAAGGCAGGAGAGTGGTCAGGTACTGTTTTCTCTCACTTGGCAAGCTGCGCACACAATCGCAGTGTTGTACAGCTTGTTTCATCACCTTTGCCAAGTTGCCGCTCTCTCCGGCTCCCGGAGACCAAGAAGCTGCTTCTTCGCGCAAAGACGATTCTGCCGCTCACAGTGCTCTTCGGTGTGTGTCGTCTGCCGAAAGAGGCCCGGGAGCGGTGCTTAGCTCTGCAGAGCACCGTACCTTCGTCTTTAGCCTCTCTTCTCGTCTACATCTTAGCAAAAAGCTTTTCCACTCTGTCTGCCAAGGAGAAACTGTGCCAGCACAGAAAACATCTCCCATCGTGTTCTAGAGGCTGCACGGAGGTCTGCCGAGTGTTTTGCAAGAAGAGAAAGAAAGTTGTCCAAAACAGCTTCCAATCGAATGTTCATGTGAATAGAAAAGGCAGGAGAGTGGTCAGGTACTGTTTTCTCTCACTTGGCAAGCTGCGCACACAATCGCAGTGTTGTACAGCTTGTTTCATCACCTTTGCCAAGTTGCCGCTCTCTCCGGCTCCCGGAGACCAAGAAGCTGCTTCTTCGCGCAAAGACGATTCTGCCGCTCACAGTGCTCTGCGGTATGCGCCTTCTGCCGAAAGAGGTCCGGGAGCGGTGCTTAGCTCTGCAGAGCACCGTACCTTCGTCTTTAGCCTCTCTTCTCGTCTACATCTTAGCAAAATCTTTTCCACTCTGTCTGGCAAGGAGAAACTGTGCCAGCACAGAAAACATCTTCCATCGTGTTCTAGAGGCTGCACGGAGGTCTGCCGAGTGTTTTGCAAGAAGAGAAAGAAAGTTGTCCAAAACAGCTTGCAATCGAATGTTCATGTGAATAGAAAAGGCAGGAGAGTGGTCAGGTACTGTTTTCTCTCATTTGGCAAGCTGCGCACACAATCGCAGTGTTGTACAGCTTGTTTCATCACCTTTGCCAAGTTGCCGCTCTCTCCGGCTCCCGGAGACCAAGAAGCTGCTACTTCGCGCAAAGACGATTCTGCCGCTCACAGTGCTCTGCGGTGTGCGCCTTCTGCCGAAAGAGGCCCGGGAGCGGTGCTTAGCTCTGCAGAGCACCGTACCTTCGTCTTTAGCCTCTCTTCTCGTCTACATCTTAGCAAAAAGCTTTTCCACTCTGTCTGGCAAGGAGAAACTGTGCCAGCACAGAAAACATCTCCCATCGTGTTCTAGAGGCTGCACGGAGGTCTGCCGAGTGTTTTGCAAGAAGAGAAAGAAAGTTGTCCAAAACAGCTTCCAATCGAATGTTCATGTGATTAGAAAAGGCAGGAGAGTGGTCAGGTACTGTTTTCTCTCACTTGGCAAGCTGCGCACACAATCGCAGTGTTGTACAGCTTGTTTCATCACCTTTGCCAAGTTGCCGCTCTCTCCGGCTCCCGGAGACCAAGAAGCTGCTTCTTCGCGCAAAGACGATTCTGCCGCTCACAGTGCTCTTCGGTGTGTGTCGTCTGCCGAAAGAGGCCCGGGAGCGGTGCTTAGCTCTGCAGAGCACCGTACCTTCGTCTTTAGCCTCTCTTCTCGTCTACATCTTAGCAAAAAGCTTTTCCACTCTGTCTGCCAAGGAGAAACTGTGCCAGCACAGAAAACATCTCCCATCGTGTTCTAGAGGCTGCACGGAGGTCTGCCGAGTGTTTTGCAAGAAGAGAAAGAAAGTTGTCCAAAACAGCTTCCAATCGAATGTTCATGTGAATAGAAAAGGCAGGAGAGTGGTCAGGTACTGTTTTCTCTCACTTGGCAAGCTGCGCACACAATCGCAGTGTTGTACAGCTTGTTTCATCACCTTTGCCAAGTTGCCGCTCTCTCCGGCTCCCGGAGACCAAGAAGCTGCTTCTTCGCGCAAAGACGATTCTGCCGCTCACAGTGCTCTGCGGTGTGCGCCTTCTGCCGAAAGAGGTCCGGGAGCGGTGCTTAGCTCTGCAGAGCACCGTACCTTCGTCTTTAGCGTCTCTTCTCGTCTACATCTTAGCAAAAAGCTTTTCCACTCTGTCTGGCAAGGAGAAACTGTGCCAGCACAGAAAACATCTCCCATCGTGTTCTAGAGGCTGCACGGAGGTCTGCCGAGTGTTTTGCAAGAAGAGAAAGAAAGTTGTCCAAAACAGCTTGCAATCGAATGTTCATGTGAATAGAAAAGGCAGGAGAGTGGTCAGGTACTGTTTTCTCTCAGTTGGCAAGCTGCGCACACAATCGCAGTGTTGTACAGCTTGTTTCATCACCTTTGCCAAGTTGCCGCTCTCTCCGGCTCCCGGAGACCAAGAAGATGCTTCTTCGCGCAAAGACGATTCTGCCGCTCACAGTGCTCTGCGGTGTGCGCCTTCTGCCGAAAGAGGTCCGGGAGCGGTGCTTAGCTCTGCAGAGCACCGTACCTTCGTCTTTAGCCTCTCTTCTCGTCTACATCTTAGCAAACAGCTTTTCCACTCTGTCTGCCAAGGAGAAACTGTGCCAGCACAGAAAACATCTCCCATCGTGTTCTAGAGGCTGCACGGAGGTCTGCCGAGTGTTTTGCAAGAAGAGAAAGAAAGTTGTCCAAAACAGCTTCCAATCGAATGTTCATGTGATTAGAAAAGGCAGGAGAGTGGTCAGGTACTGTTTTCTCTCACTTGGCAAGCTGCGCACACAATCGCAGTGTTGTACAGCTTGTTTCATCACCTTTGCCAAGTTGCCGCTCTCTCCGGCTCCCGGAGACGAAGAAGCTGCTTCTTCGCGCAAAGACGATTCTGCCGCTCACAGTGCTCTGCGGTGTGCGGCTTCCGCCGAAAGAGGCCCGGGAGCGGTGCTTAGCTCTGCAGAGCACCGTACCTTCGTCTTTAGCCTCTCTTCTCGTCTACATCTTAGCAAAAAGCTTTTCCACTATGTCTGGCAAGGAGAAACTGTGCCAGCACAAAAAACATCTCCCATTGTGTTCTAGAAGCTGCACGGAGTTCTGCCGAGTGTTTTGCAAGAAGAGAAAGAAAGTTGTCCAAAACAGCTTGCAATCGAATGTTCATGTGAATAGAAAAGGCAGGAGAGTGGTCAGGTACTGTTTTCTCTCACTTGGCAAGCTGCGCACACAATCGCAGTGTTGTACAGCTTGTTTCATCACCTTTGCCAAGTTGCCGCTCTCTCCGGCTCCCGGAGACGAAGAAGCTGCTTCTTCGCGCAAAGACGATTCTGCCGCTCACAGTGCTCTGCGGTGTGCGGCTTCTGCCGAAAGAGGCCCGGGAGCGGTGCTTAGCTCTGCAGAGCACCGTACCTTCGTCTTAAGCCTCTCTTCTCGTCTACATCTTAGCAAAAAGCTTTTCCACTCTGTCTGGCAAGGAGAAACTGTACCAGCACAAAAAACATCTCCCATCGTGTTCTAGAGGCTGCACGGAGGTCTGCCGAGTGTTTTGCAAGAAGAGAAAGAAAGTTGTCCAAAACAGCTTCCAATCGAATGTTCATGTGAATAGAAAAGGCAGGAGAGTGGTCAGGTACTGTTTTCTCTCACTTGGCAAGCTGCGCACACAATCGCAGTGTTGTACAGCTTGTTTCATCACCTTTGCCAAGTTGCCGCTCTCTCCGGCTCCCGGAGACCAAGAAGCTGCTTCTTCGCGCAAAGACGATTCTGCCGCTCACAGTGCTCTGCGGTGTGCGCCTTCTGCCGAAAGAGGTCTGGGAGCGGTGCTTAGCTCTGCAGAGCACCGTACCTTCGTCTTTAGCGTCTCTTCTCGTCTACATCTTAGCAAAAAGCTTTTCCACTCTGTCTGCCAAGGAGAAACTGTGCCAGCACAGAAAACATCTCCCATCGTGTTCTAGAGGCTGCACGGAGGTCTGCCGAGTGTTTTGCAAGAAGAGAAAGAAAGTTGTCCAAAACAGCTTGCAATCGAATGTTCATGTGATTAGAAAAGGCAGGAGAGTGGTCAGGTACTGTTTTCTCTCAGTTGGCAAGCTGCGCACACAATCGCAGTGTTGTACAATTTGTTTCATCACCTTATCCAAATTGGCAAGCTTGGCAAGCTGCGCACACAATCGCAGTGTTGTACAGCTTGTTTCATCACCTTTGCCAAGTTGCCGCTCTCTCCGGCTCCCGGAGACCAAGAAGCTGCTTCTTCGCGCAAAGACGATTCTGCCGCTCACAGTGCTCTGCGGTGTGCGTCTTCTGCCGAAAGAGGCCCGGGAGCGGTGCTTAGCTCTGCAGAGCACCGTACCTTCGTCTTTAGCCTCTCTTCTCGTCTACATCTTAGCAAAAAGCTTTTCCACTCTGTCTGGCAAGGAGAAACTGTGCCAGCACAGAAAACATCTCCCATCGTGTTCTAGAGGCTGCACGGAGGTCTGCCGAGTGTTTTGCAAGAAGAGAAAGAAAGTTGTCCAAAACAGCTTGCAATCGAATGTTCATGTGAATAGAAAAGGCAGGAGAGTGGTCAGGTACTGTTTTCTCTCACTTGGCAAGCTGCGCACACAATCGCAGTGTTGTACAGCTTGTTTCATCACCTTTGTGAAGTTGCCGCTCTCTCTGGCTCCCGGAGACGAAGAAGCTGCTTCTTCGCGCAAAGACGATTCTGCCGCTCACAGTGCTCTGCGGTGTGCGCCTTCTGCCGAAAGAGGTCCGGGAGCTGTGCTTAGCTCTGCAGAGCACCGTACCTTCGTCTTTAGCCTCTCTTCTCGTCTACATCTTAGCAAAAAGCTTTTCCACTCTGTCTGCCAAGGAGAAACTGTGCCAGCACAGAAAACATCTCCCATCGTGTTCTAGAGGCTGCACGGAGGTCTGCCGAGTGTTTTGCAAGAAGAGAAAGAAAGTTGTCCAAAACAGCTTGCAATCGAATGTTCATGTGATTAGAAAAGGCAGGAGAGTGGTCAGGTACTGTTTTCTCTCACTTGGCAAGCTGCGCACACAATCGCAGTGTTGTACAGCTTGTTTCATCACCTTTGCGAAGTTGCCGCTCTCTCCGGCTCCCGGTGACGAAGAAGCTGCTTCTTCGCGCAAAGACGATTCTGCCGCTCACAGTGCTCTGCGGTGTGCGTCTTCTGCCGAAAGAGGCCCGGGAGCGGTGCTTAGCTCTGCAGAGCCCCGTACCTTCGTCTTTAGCCTCTCTTCTCGTCTACATCTTAGCAAAAAGCTTTTCCACTCTGTCTGGCAAGGAGAAACTGTGCCAGCACAAAAAACATCTCCCATCGTCTTCTAGAGGCTGCACGGAGGTCTGCCGAGTGTTTTGCAAGAAGAGAAAGAAAGTTGTCAAAAATAGCTTGCAATCGACTGTTCATGTGAATAGAAAAGGCAGGAGAGTGGTCAGGTACTGTTTTCTCTCAGTTGGCAAGCTGCGCACACAATCGCAGTGTTGTACAGCTTGTTTCATCACCTTTGCCAAGTTGCCGCTCTCTCCGGCTCCCGGAGACCAAGAAGCTGCTTCTTCGCGCAAAGACGATTCTGCCGCTCACAGTGCTCTTCAGTGTGTGTCGTCTGCCGAAAGAGGCCCGGGAGCGGTGCTTAGCTCTGCAGAGCACCGTACCTTCGTCTTTAGCCTCTCTTCTCGTCTACATCTTAGCAAAAAGCTTTTCCACTCTGTCTGCCAAGGAGAAACTGTGCCAGCACAGAAAACATCTCCCATCGTGTTCTAGAGGCTGCACGGAGGTCTGCCGAGTGTTTTGTAAGAAGAGAAAGAAAGTTGTCCAAAACAGCTTGCAATCGAATGTTCATGTGAATAGAAAAGGCAGGAGAGTGGTCAGGTACTGTTTTCTCTCACTTGGCAAGCTGCGCACACAATCGCAGTGTTGTACAGCTTGTTTCATCACCTTTGCCAAGTTGCCGCTCTCTCCGGCTCCCAGAGACGAAGAAGCTGCTTCTTCGCGCAAAGACGATTCTGCCGCTCACAGTGCTCTGCGGTGTGCGCCTTCTGCCGAAAGAGGCCCGGGAGCAGTGCTTAGCTCTACAGAGGACCGTACCTTCGTCTTTAGCCTCTCTTCTCGTCTACATCTTAGCAAAAAGCTTTTCCACTCTGTCTGGCAAGGAGAAACTGTGCCAGCACAGAAAACATCTCCCATCGTGTTCTAGAGGCTGCACGGAGGTCTGCCGAGTGTTTTGCAAGAAGAGAAAGAAAGTTGTCCAAAATAGCTTGCAATCGAATGTTCATGTGAATAGAAAAGGCAGGAGAGTGGTCAGGTACTGTTTTCTCTCACTTGGCAAGCTGCGCACACAATCGCAGTGTTGTACAGCTTGTTTCATCACCTTTGCCAAGTTGCCGCTCTCTCCGGCTCCCGGAGACCAAGAAGCTGCTTCTTCGCGCAAAGACGATTCTGCCGCTCACAGTGCTCTTCGGTGTGTGTCGTCTGCCGAAAGAGGCCCGGGAGCGGTGCTTAGCTCTGCAGAGCACCGTACCTTCGTCTTTAGCCTCTCTTCTCGTCTACATCTTAGCAAAAAGCTTTTCCACTCTGTCTGCCAAGGAGAAACTGTGCCAGCACAGAAAACATCTCCCATCGTGTTCTAGAGGCTGCACGGAGGTCTGCCGAGTGTTTTGCAAGAAGAGAAAGAAAGTTGTCCAAAACAGCTTCCAATCGAATGTTCATGTGAATAGAAAAGGCAGGAGAGTGGTCAGGTACTGTTTTCTCTCACTTGGCAAGCTGCGCACACAATCGCAGTGTTGTACAGCTTGTTTCATCACCTTTGCCAAGTTGCCGCTCTCTCCGGCTCCCGGAGACCAAGAAGCTGCTTCTTCGCGCAAAGACGATTCTGCCGCTCACAGTGCTCTGCGGTATGCGCCTTCTGCCGAAAGAGGTCCGGGAGCGGTGCTTAGCTCTGCAGAGCACCGTACCTTCGTCTTTAGCCTCTCTTCTCGTCTACATCTTAGCAAAATCTTTTCCACTCTGTCTGGCAAGGAGAAACTGTGCTAGCACAGAAAACATCTTCCATCGTGTTCTAGAGGCTGCACGGAGGTCTGCCGAGTGTTTTGCAAGAAGAGAAAGAAAGTTGTCCAAAACAGCTTGCAATCGAATGTTCATGTGATTAGAAAAGGCAGGAGAGTGGTCAGGTACTGTTTTCTCTCACTTGGCAAGCTGCGCACACAATCGCAGTGTTGTACAGCTTGTTTCATCACCTTTGCCAAGTTGCCGCTCTCTCCGGCTCCCGGAGACCAAGAAGCTGCTTCTTCGCGCAAAGACGATTCTGCCGCTCACAGTGCTCTTCGGTGTGTGTCGTCTGCCGAAAGAGGCCCGGGAGCGGTGCTTAGCTCTGCAGAGCACCGTACCTTCGTCTTTAGCCTCTCTTCTCGTCTACATCTTAGCAAAAAGCTTTTCCACTCTGTCTGCCAAGGAGAAACTGTGCCAGCACAGAAAACATCTCCCATCGTGTTCTAGAGGCTGCACGGAGGTCTGCCGAGTGTTTTGCAAGAAGAGAAAGAAAGTTGTCCAAAACAGCTTCCAATCGAATGTTCATGTGAATAGAAAAGGCAGGAGAGTGGTCAGGTACTGTTTTCTCTCACTTGGCAAGCTGCGCACACAATCGCAGTGTTGTACAGCTTGTTTCATCACCTTTGCCAAGTTGCCGCTCTCTCCGGCTCCCGGAGACCAAGAAGCTGCTTCTTCGCGCAAAGACGATTCTGCCGCTCACAGTGCTCTGCGGTGTGCGCCTTCTGCCGAAAGAGGTCCGGGAGCGGTGCTTAGCTCTGCAGAGCACCGTACCTTCGTCTTTAGCGTCTCTTCTCGTCTACATCTTAGCAAAAAGCTTTTCCACTCTGTCTGGCAAGGAGAAACTGTGCCAGCACAGAAAACATCTCCCATCGTGTTCTAGAGGCTGCACGGAGGTCTGCCGAGTGTTTTGCAAGAAGAGAAAGAAAGTTGTCCAAAACAGCTTCCAATCGAATGTTCATGTGAATAGAAAAGGCAGGAGAGTGGTCAGGTACTGTTTTCTCTCAGTTGGCAAGCTGCGCACACAATCGCAGTGTTGTACAGCTTGTTTCATCACCTTTGCCAAGTTGCCGCTCTCTCCGGCTCCCGGAGACCAAGAAGCTGCTTCTTCGCGCAAAGACGATTCTGCCGCTCACAGTGCTCTGCGGTGTGCGCCTTCTGCCGAAAGAGGTCCGGGAGCGGTGCTTAGCTCTGCAGAGCACCGTACCTTCGTCTTTAGCCTCTCTTCTCGTCTACATCTTAGCAAACAGCTTTTCCACTCTGTCTGGCAAGGAGAAACTGTGCCAGCACAGAAAACATCTCCCATCGTGTTCTAGAGGCTGCACGGAGGTCTGCCGAGTGTTTTGCAAGAAGAGAAAGAAAGTTGTCCAAAACAGCTTCCAATCGAATGTTCATGTGATTAGAAAAGGCAGGAGAGTGGTCAGGTACTGTTTTCTCTCACTTGGCAAGCTGCGCACACAATCGCAGTGTTGTACAGCTTGTTTCATCACCTTTGCCAAGTTGCCGCTCTCTCCGGCTCCCGGAGACGAAGAAGCTGCTTCTTCGCGCAAAGACGATTCTGCCGCTCACAGTGCTCTGCGGTGTGCGGCTTCCGCCGAAAGAGGCCCGGGAGCGGTGCTTAGCTCTGCAGAGCACCGTACCTTCGTCTTTAGCCTCTCTTCTCGTCTACATCTTAGCAAAAAGCTTTTCCACTATGTCTGGCAAGGAGAAACTGTGCCAGCACAAAAAACATCTCCCATTGTGTTCTAGAAGCTGCACGGAGTTCTGCCGAGTGTTTTGCAAGAAGAGAAAGAAAGTTGTCCAAAACAGCTTGCAATCGAATGTTCATGTGAATAGAAAAGGCAGGAGAGTGGTCAGGTACTGTTTTCTCTCACTTGGCAAGCTGCGCACACAATCGCAGTGTTGTACAGCTTGTTTCATCACCTTTGCCAAGTTGCCGCTCTCTCCGGCTCCCGGAGACGAAGAAGCTGCTTCTTCGCGCAAAGACGATTCTGCCGCTCACAGTGCTCTGCGGTGTGCGGCTTCTGCCGAAAGAGGCCCGGGAGCGGTGCTTAGCTCTGCAGAGCACCGTACCTTCGTCTTAAGCCTCTCTTCTCGTCTACATCTTAGCAAAAAGCTTTTCCACTCTGTCTGGCAAGGAGAAACTGTACCAGCACAAAAAACATCTCCCATCGTGTTCTAGAGGCTGCACGGAGGTCTGCCGAGTGTTTTGCAAGAAGAGAAAGAAAGTTGTCCAAAACAGCTTGCAATCGAATGTTCATGTGAATAGAAAAGGCAGGAGAGTGGTCAGGTACTGTTTTCTCTCAGGTGGCAAGCTGCGCACACAATCGCAGTGTTGTACAGCTTGTTTCATCACCTTTGCAAAGTTGCCGCTATCTCCGGCTCCCGGAGACGAAGAAGCTGCTTCTTCGCGCAAAGACGATTCTGCCCCTCACAGTGCTCTGCGGTGTGTGTCTTCTGCCGAAAGAGGCCCGGGAGCGGTGCTTAGCTCTGCAGAGCACCGTACCTTCGTCTTTAGCGTCTCTTCTCGTCTACATCTTAGCAAAAAGCTTTTCCACTCTGTCTGGCAAGGAGAAACTGTGCCAGCACAGAAAACATCTCCCATCGTGTTCTAGAGGCTGCACGGAGGTCTGCCGAGTGTTTTGCAAGAAGAGAAAGAAAGTTGTCCAAAACAGCTTGCAATCGAATGTTCATGTGATTAGAAAAGGCAGGAGAGTGGTCAGGTACTGTTTTCTCTCAGTTGGCAAGCTGCGCACACAATCGCAGTGTTGTACAGCTTGTTTCATCACCTTTGCCAAGTTGCCGCTCTCTCCGGCTCCCGGAGACGAAGAAGCTGCTTCTTCGCGCAAAGACGATTCTGCCGCTCACAGTGCTCTGCGGTGTGTGTCTTCTGCCGAAAGAGGTCCGGGAGCTGTGCTTAGCTCTGCAGAGCACCGTACCTTCGTCTTTAGCCTCTCTTCTCGTCTACATCTTAGCAAAAAGCTTTTCCACTCTGTCTGCCAAGGAGAAACTGTGCCAGCACAGAAAACATCTCCCATCGTGTTCTAGAGGCTGCACGGAGGTCTGCCGAGTGTTTTGCAAGAAGAGAAAGAAAGTTGTCCAAAACAGCTTCCAATCGAATGTTCATGTGAATAGAAAAGGCAGGAGAGTGGTCAGGTACTGTTTTCTCTCACTTGGCCAGCTGCGCACACAATCGCAGTGTTGTACAGCTTGTTTCATCACCTTTGCCAAGTTGCCGCTCTCTCCGGCTCCCAGAGACGAAGAAGCTGCTTCTTCGCGCAAAGACGATTCTGCCGCTCACAGTGCTCTGCGGTGTGCGGCTTCTGCCGAAAGAGGCCCGGGAGCAGTGCTTAGCGCTGCAGAGCACCGTACCTTCGTCTTTAGCCTCTCTTCTCGTCTACATCTTAGCAAAAAGCTTTTCCACTCTGTCTGGCAAGGAGAAACTGTGCCAGCACAGAAAACATCTCCCATCGTGTTCTAGAGGCTGCACGGAGGTCTGCCGAGTGTTTTGCAAGAAGAGAAAGAAAGTTGTCCAAAACAGCTTCCAATCGAATGTTCATGTGAATAGAAAAGGCAGGAGAGTGGTCAGGTACTGTTTTCTCTCACTTGGCAAGCTGCGCACACAATCGCAGTGTTGTACAGCTTGTTTCATCACCTTTGCCAAGTTGCCGCTCTCTCCGGCTCCCGGAGACCAAGAAGCTGCTTCTTCGCGCAAAGACGATTCTGCCGCTCACAGTGCTCTGCGGTGTGCGCCTTCTGCCGAAAGAGGTCTGGGAGCGGTGCTTAGCTCTGCAGAGCACCGTACCTTCGTCTTTAGCGTCTCTTCTCGTCTACATCTTAGCAAAAAGCTTTTCCACTCTGTCTGGCAAGGAGAAACTGTGCCAGCACAGAAAACATCTCCCATCGTGTTCTAGAGGCTGCACGGAGGTCTGCCGAGTGTTTTGCAAGAAGAGAAAGAAAGTTGTCCAAAACAGCTTGCAATCGAATGTTCATGTGATTAGAAAAGGCAGGAGAGTGGTCAGGTACTGTTTTCTCTCAGTTGGCAAGCTGCGCACACAATCGCAGTGTTGTACAATTTGTTTCATCACCTTATCCAAATTGGCAAGCTTGGCAAGCTGCGCACACAATCGCAGTGTTGTACAGCTTGTTTCATCACCTTTGCCAAGTTGCCGCTCTCTCCGGCTCCCGGAGACCAAGAAGCTGCTTCTTCGCGCAAAGACGATTCTGCCGCTCACAGTGCTCTGCGGTGTGCGTCTTCTGCCGAAAGAGGCCCGGGAGCGGTGCTTAGCTCTGCAGAGCACCGTACCTTCGTCTTTAGCCTCTCTTCTCGTCTACATCTTAGCAAAAAGCTTTTCCACTCTGTCTGGCAAGGAGAAACTGTGCCAGCACAGAAAACATCTCCCATCGTGTTCTAGAGGCTGCACGGAGGTCTGCCGAGTGTTTTGCAAGAAGAGAAAGAAAGTTGTCCAAAACAGCTTGCAATCGAATGTTCATGTGAATAGAAAAGGCAGGAGAGTGGTCAGGTACTGTTTTCTCTCATTTGGCAAGCTGCGCACACAATCGCAGTGTTGTACAGCTTGTTTCATCACCTTTGTGAAGTTGCCGCTCTCTCTGGCTCCCGGAGACGAAGAAGCTGCTTCTTCGCGCAAAGACGATTCTGCCGCTCACAGTGCTCTGCGGTGTGCGCCTTCTGCCGAAAGAGGTCCGGGAGCTGTGCTTAGCTCTGCAGAGCACCGTACCTTCGTCTTTAGCCTCTCTTCTCGTCTACATCTTAGCAAAAAGCTTTTCCACTCTGTCTGGCAAGGAGAAACTGTGCCAGCACAGAAAACATCTCCCATCGTGTTCTAGAGGCTGCACGGAGGTCTGCCGAGTGTTTTGCAAGAAGAGAAAGAAAGTTGTCCAAAACAGCTTGCAATCGAATGTTCATGTGATTAGAAAAGGCAGGAGAGTGGTCAGGTACTGTTTTCTCTCAGTTGGCAAGCTGCGCACTCAATCGCAGTGTTGTACAGCTTGTTTCATCACCTTTGCCAAGTTGCCGCTCTCTCCGGCTCCCGGAGACGAAGAAGCTGCTTCTTCGCGCAAAGACGATTCTGCCGCTCACAGTGCTCTTCAGTGTGTGTCGTCTGCCGAAAGAGGCCCGGGAGCGGTGCTTAGCTCTGCAGAGCACCGTACCTTCGTCTTTAGCCTCTCTTCTCGTCTACATCTTAGCAAAAAGCTTTTCCACTCTGTCTGCCAAGGAGAAACTGTGCCAGCACAGAAAACATCTCCCATCGTGTTCTAGAGGCTGCACGGAGGTCTGCCGAGTGTTTTGCAAGAAGAGAAAGAAAGTTGTCCAAAACAGCTTGCAATCGAATGTTCATGTGAATAGAAAAGGCAGGAGAGTGGTCAGGTACTGTTTTCTCTCACTTGGCAAGCTGCGCACACAATCGCAGTGTTGTACAGCTTGTTTCATCACCTTTGCCAAGTTGCCGCTCTCTCCGGCTCCCAGAGACGAAGAAGCTGCTTCTTCGCGCAAAGACGATTCTGCCGCTCACAGTGCTCTGCGGTGTGCGCCTTCTGCCGAAAGAGGCCCGGGAGCAGTGCTTAGCTCTACAGAGCACCGTACCTTCGTCTTTAGCCTCTCTTCTCGTCTACATCTTAGCAAAAAGCTTTTCCACTCTGTCTGGCAAGGAGAAACTGTGCCAGCACAGAAAACATCTCCCATCGTGTTCTAGAGGCTGCACGGAGGTCTGCCGAGTGTTTTGCAAGAAGAGAAAGAAAGTTGTCCAAAACAGCTTGCAATCAAAGGTTCATGTGAATAGAAAAGGCAGGAGAGTGGTCAGGTACTGTTTTCTCTCACTTGGCAAGCTGCGCACACAATCGCAGTGTTGTACAGCTTGTTTCATCACCTTTGCCAAGTTGCCGATCTCCGGCTACCGGAGACGAAGAAGCTGCTTCTTCGCGCAAAGACGGTTCTCCTGCTCACAGTACTCTGCGGTGTGCGGCTTCTGCCGAAAGAGGCCCAGGAGCGGTGCTTAGCTCTGCAGAGCACCGTACCTTCGTCTTTAGCCTCTCTTCTCGTCTACATCTTAACAAAAAGCATATCCACTCTGTCTGGCAAGGAGAAACTGTGCCAGCACAGAAAATATCCCCCATCGTGTTCTAGAAGCTGCACGGAGGTCTGCCGAGTGTTTTGCAAGAAGTGAAAGCAAGTTGTCCAAAACAGCTTGCAATCGAATGTTCATGTGAATAGAAAAGGCAGGAGAGTGGTCAGGTACTGATTTCTCTCAGTTGGCAAGCTGCGCACACAATCGCAGTGTTGTACAGCTTGTTTCATCACCTTTGCCAAGTTGCCGCTCTCTCCGGCTCCCGGAGACGAAGAAGCTGCTTCTTCGCTCAAATACGATTCTGCCGCTCACAGTGCTCTGCGGTGTGCGTCTTCTGCCGAAAGAGGCCCGGGAGCGGTGCTTAGCTCTGCAGAGCACCGTACCTTCGTCTTTAGCCTCTCTTCTCGTCTACATCTTAGCAAAAAGCTTTTCCAGTCTGTCTGGCAAGGAGAAACTGTGCCAGCACAGAAAACATCTCCCATCGTGTTCTAGAGGCTGCACGCAGGTCTGCCGAGTGTTTTGCAAGAAGAGAAAGAAAGTTGTCCAAAACAGCTTGCAATCGAATGTTCATGTGAATAGAAAAGGCAGGAGAGTGGTCAGGTACTGTTTTCTCTCAGTTGGCAAGCTGCGCACACAATCGCAGTGTTGTACAGCTTGTTTCATCACCTTTGCCAAGTTGCCGCTATCTCCGGCTCCCGGAGACCAAGAAGCTGCTTCTTCGCGCAAAGACGATTCTGCCGCTCACAGTGCTCTTCAGTGTGTGTCGTCTGCCGAAAGAGGCCCGGGAGCGGTGCTTAGCTCTGCAGAGCACCGTACCTTCGTCTTTAGCCTCTCTTCTCGTCTACATCTTAGCAAAAAGCTTTTCCACTCTGTCTGGCAAGGAGAAACTGTGCCAGCACAGAAAACATCTCCCATCGTGTTCTAGAGGCTGCACGGAGGTCTGCCGAGTGTTTTGCAAGAAGAGAAAGAAAGTTGTCCAAAACAGCTTGCAATCGAATGTTCATGTGAATAGAAAAGGCAGGAGAGTGGTCAGGGACTGTTTTCTCTCACTTGGCAAGCTGCGCACACAATCGCAGTGTTGTACAGCTTGTTTCATCACCTTTGCCAAGTTGCCGCTCTCTCCGGCTCCCGGAGACCAAGAAGCTGCTTCTTCGCGCAAAGACGATTCTACCGCTCACAGTGCTCTGCGGTGTGCGCCTTCTGCCGAAAGAGGTCCGGGAGCGGTGCTTAGCTCTGCAGAGCACCGTACCTTCGTCTTTAGCATCTCTTCTCGTCTACATCTTAGCAAAAAGCTTTTCCTCTCTGTCTGGCATGGAGAAACTGTGCCAGCACAGAAAACATCTCCCATCGTGTTCTAGAGGCTGCACGGAGGTCTGCCGAGTGTTTTGCAAGAAGAGAAAGAAAGTTGTCCAAAACAGCTTGCAATCGAATGTTCATGTGAATAGAAAAGGCAGGAGAGTGGTCAGGTACTGTTTTCTCTCATTTGGCAAGCTGCGCACACAATCGCAGTGTTGTACAGCTTGTTTCATCACCTTTGCCAAGTTGCCGCTCTCTCCGGCTCCCGGAGACCAAGAAGCTGCTTCTTCGCGCAAAGACGATTCTGCCGCTCACAGTGCTCTGCGGTGTGCGCCTTCTGCCGAAAGAGGCCCGGGAGCGGTGCTTAGCTCTGCAGAGCACCGTACCTTCGTCTTTAGCCTCTCTTCTCGTCTACATCTTAGCAAAAAGCTTTTCCACTCTGTCTGGCAAGGAGAAACTGTGCCAGCACAGAAAACATCTCCCATCGTGTTCTAGAGGCTGCACGGAGGTCTGCCGAGTGTTTTGCAAGAAGAGAAAGAAAGTTGTCCAAAACAGCTTCCAATCGAATGTTCATGTGATTAGAAAAGGCAGGAGAGTGGTCAGGTACTGTTTTCTCTCACTTGGCAAGCTGCGCACACAATCGCAGTGTTGTACAGCTTGTTTCATCACCTTTGCCAAGTTGCCGCTCTCTCCGGCTCCCGGAGACGAAGAAGCTACTTCTTCGCGCAAAGACGATTCTGCCGCTCACAGTGCTCTGCGGTGTGCGGCTTCCGCCGAAAGAGGCCCGGGAGCGGTGCTTAGCTCTGCAGAGCACCGTACCTTCGTCTTTAGCCTCTCTTCTCGTCTACATCTTAGCAAAAAGCTTTTCCACTCTGTCTGGCAAGGAGAAACTGTGCCAGCACAAAAAACATCTCCCATTGTGTTCTAGAAGCTGCACGGAGTTCTGCCGAGTGTTTTGCAAGAAGAGAAAGAAAGTTGTCCAAAACAGCTTGCAATCGAATGTTCATGTGAATAGAAAAGGCAGGAGAGTGGTCAGGTACTGTTTTCTCTCAGTTGGCAAGCTGCGCACACAATCGCAGTGTTGTACAGCTTGTTTCATCACCTTTGTGAAGTTGCCGCTCTCTCCGGCTCCCAGAGACCAAGAAGCTGCTTCTTCGCGCAAAGACGATTCTGCCGCTCACAGTGCTCTGCGGTGTGCGGCTTCTGCCGAAAGAGGTCCGGGAGCTGTGCTTAGCTCTGCAGAGCACCGTACCTTCGTCTTAAGCCTCTCTTCTCGTCTACATCTTAGCAAAAAGCTTTTCCTCTCTGTCTGGCAAGGAGAAACTGTGCCAGCACAAAAAACATCTCCCATCGTGTTCTAGAGGCTGCACGGAGGTCTGCCGAGTGTTTTGCAAGAAGAGAAAGAAAGTTGTCCAAAACAGCTTGCAATCGAATGTTCATGTGAATAGAAAAGGCAGGAGAGTGGTCAGGTACTGTTTTCTCTCAGTTGGCAAGCTGCGCACACAATCGCAGTGTTGTACAGCTTGTTTCATCACCTTTGCGAAGTTGCCGCTCTCTCCGGCTCCTGGAGACCAAGAAGCTGCTTCTTCGCGCAAAGACGATTCTGCCCCTCACAGTGCTCTGCGGTGTGTGTCTTCTGCCGAAAGAGGCCCGGGAGCGGTGCTTAGCTCTGCAGAGCACCGTACCTTCGTCTTTAGCCTCTCTTCTCGTCTACATCTTAGCAAAAAGCTTTTCCACTCTGTCTGGCAAGGAGAAACTGTGCCAGCACAGAAAACATCTCCCATCGTGTTCTAGAGGCTGCACGGGGGTCTGCCGAGTGTTTTGCAAGAAGAGAAAGAAAGTTGTCCAAAACAGCTTGCAATCGAATGTTCATGTGAATAGAAAAGGCAGGAGAGTGGTCAGGTACTGTTTTCTCTCAGTTGGCAAGCTGCGCACACAATCGCAGTGTTGTACAGCTTGTTTCATCACCTTTGCCAAGTTGCCGCTATCTCCGGCTCCCGGAGACCAAGAAGCTGCTTCTTCGCGCAAAGACGATTCTGCCGCTCACAGTGCTCTTCAGTGTGTGTCGTCTGCCGAAAGAGGCCCGGGAGCGGTGCTTAGCTCTGCAGAGCACCGTACCTTCGTCTTTAGCCTCTCTTCTCGTCTACATCTTAACAAAAAGCTTTTCCACTCTGTCTGGCAAGGAGAAACTGTGCCAGCACAGAAAACATCTCCCATCGTGTTCTAGAGGCTGCACGGAGGTCTGCCGAGTGTTTTGCAAGAAGAGAAAGAAAGTTGTCCAAAACAGCTTGCAATCGAATGTTCATGTGAATAGAAAAGGCAGGAGAGTGGTCAGGTACTGTTTTCTCTCACTTGGCAAGCTGCGCACACAATCGCAGTGTTGTACAGCTTGTTTCATCACCTTTGCCAAGTTGCCGCTCTCTCCGGCTCCCGGAGACCAAGAAGCTGCTTCTTCGCGCAAAGACGATTCTGCCGCTCACAGTGCTCTGCGGTGTGCGCCTTCTGCCGAAAGAGGTCCGGGAGCGGTGCTTAGCTCTGCAGAGCACCGTACCTTCGTCTTTAGCATCTCTTCTCGTCTACATCTTAGCAAAAAGCTTTTCCTCTCTGTCTGGCAAGGAGAAACTGTGCCAGCACAGAAAACATCTCCCATCGTGTTCTAGAGGCTGCACGGAGGTCTGCCGAGTGTTTTGCAAGAAGAGAAAGAAAGTTGTCCAAAACAGCTTGCAATCGAATGTTCATGTGAATAGAAAAGGCAGGAGAGTGGTCAGGTACTGTTTTCTCTCATTTGGCAAGCTGCGCACACAATCGCAGTGTTGTACAGCTTGTTTCATCACCTTTGCCAAGTTGCCGCTCTCTCCGGCTCCCGGAGACGAAGAAGCTGCTTCTTCGCGCAAAGACGATTCTGCCGCTCACAGTGCTCTGCGGTGTGCGCCTTCTGCCGAAAGAGGCCCGGGAGCGGTGCTTAGCTCTGCAGAGCACCGTACCTTCGTCTTTAGCCTCTCTTCTCGTCTACATCTTAGCAAAAAGCTTTTCCACTCTGTCTGGCAAGGAGAAACTGTGCCAGCACAGAAAACATCTCCCATCGTGTTCTAGAGGCTGCACGGAGGTCTGCCGAGTGTTTTGCAAGAAGAGAAAGAAAGTTGTCCAAAACAGCTTCCAATCGAATGTTCATGTGATTAGAAAAGGCAGGAGAGTGGTCAGGTACTGTTTTCTCTCACTTGGCAAGCTGCGCACACAATCGCAGTGTTGTACAGCTTGTTTCATCACCTTTGCCAAGTTGCCGCTCTCTCCGGCTCCCGGAGACGAAGAAGCTACTTCTTCGCGCAAAGACGATTCTGCCGCTCACAGTGCTCTGCGGTGTGCGGCTTCCGCCGAAAGAGGCCCGGGAGCGGTGCTTAGCTCTGCAGAGCACCGTACCTTCGTCTTTAGCCTCTCTTCTCGTCTACATCTTAGCAAAAAGCTTTTCCACTATGTCTGGCAAGGAGAAACTGTGCCAGCACAAAAAACATCTCCCATTGTGTTCTAGAAGCTGCACGGAGTTCTGCCGAGTGTTTTGCAAGAAGAGAAAGAAAGTTGTCCAAAACAGCTTGCAATCGAATGTTCATGTGAATAGAAAAGGCAGGAGAGTGGTCAGGTACTGTTTTCTCTAACTTGGCAAGCTGCGCACACAATCGCAGTGTTGTACAGCTTGTTTCATCACCTTTGCCAAGTTGCCGCTCTCTCCGGCTCCCGGAGACCAAGAAGCTGCTTCTTCGCGCAAAGACGATTCTGCCGCTCACAGTGCTCTGCGGTGTGCGGCTTCTGCCGAAAGAGGTCCGGGAGCGGTGCTTAGCTCTGCAGAGCACCGTACCTTCGTCTTAAGCCTCTCTTCTCGTCTACATCTTAGCAAAAAGCTTTTCCACTCTGTCTGGCAAGGAGAAACTGTGCCAGCACAAAAAACATCTCCCATCGTGTTCTAGAGGCTGCACGGAGGTCTGCCGAGTGTTTTGCAAGAAGAGAAAGAAAGTTGTCCAAAACAGCTTGCAATCGAATGTTCATGTGAATAGAAAAGGCAGGAGAGTGGTCAGGTACTGTTTTCTCTAAGTTGGCAAGCTGCGCACACAATCGCAGTGTTGTACAGCTTGTTTCATCACCTTTGTGAAGTTGCCGCTCTCTCCGGCTCCTGGAGACCAAGAAGCTGCTTCTTCGCGCAAAGACGATTCTGCCCCTCACAGTGCTCTGCGGTGTGTGTCTTCTGCCGAAAGAGGCCCGGGAGCGGTGCTTAGCTCTGCAGAGCACCGTACCTTCGTCTTTAGCCTCTCTTCTCGTCTACATCTTAGCAAAAAGCTTTTCCACTCTGTCTGCCAAGGAGAAACTGTGCCAGCACAGAAAACATCTCCCATCGTGTTCTAGAGGCTGCACGGAGGTCTGCCGAGTGTTTTGCAAGAAGATAAAGAAAGTTGTCCAAAACAGCTTCCAATCGAATGTTCATGTGAATAGAAAAGGCAGGAGAGTGGTCAGGTACTGTTTTCTCTCACTTGGCAAGCTGCGCACACAATCGCAGTGTTGTACAGCTTGTTTCATCACCTTTGCCAAGTTGCCGCTCTCTCCGGCTCCCGGAGACCAAGAAGCTGCTTCTTCGCGCAAAGACGATTCTGCCGCTCACAGTGCTCTGCGGTGTGCGCCTTCTGCCGAAAGAGGTCCGGGAGCGGTGCTTAGCTCTGCAGAGCACCGTACCTTCGTCTTTAGCATCTCTTCTCGTCTACATCTTAGCAAAAAGCTTTTCCTCTCTGTCTGGCAAGGAGAAACTGTGCCAGCACAGAAAACATCTCCCATCGTGTTCTAGAGGCTGCACGGAGGTCTGCCGAGTGTTTTGCAAGAAGAGAAAGAAAGTTGTCCAAAAAAGCTTGCAATCGAATGTTCATGTGAATAGAAAAGGCAGGAGAGTGGTCAGGTACTGTTTTCTCTCATTTGGCAAGCTGCGCACACAATCGCAGTGTTGTACAGCTTGTTTCATCACCTTTGCCAAGTTGCCGCTCTCTCCGGCTCCCGGAGACGAAGAAGCTCCTTCTTCGCGCAAAGACGATTCTGCCGCTCACAGTGCTCTGCGGTGTGCGGCTTCCGCCGAAAGAGGCCCGGGAGCGGTGCTTAGCTCTGCAGAGCACCGTACCTTCGTCTTTAGCCTCTCTTCTCGTCTACATCTTAGCAAAAAGCTTTTCCACTATGTCTGGCAAGGAGAAACTGTGCCAGCACAAAAAACATCTCCCATTGTGTTCTAGAAGCTGCACGGAGTTCTGCCGAGTGTTTTGCAAGAAGAGAAAGAAAGTTGTCCAAAACAGCTTCCAATCGAATGTTCATGTGAATAGAAAAGGCAGGAGAGTGGTCAGGTACTGTTTTCTCTCACTTGGCAAGCTGCGCACACAATCGCAGTGTTGTACAGCTTGTTTCATCACCTTTGCCAAGTTGCCGCTCTCTCCGGCTCCCGGAGACCAAGAAGCTGCTTCTTCGCGCAAAGACGATTCTGCCGCTCACAGTGCTCTGCGGTGTGCGGCTTCTGCCGAAAGAGGTCCGGGAGCGGTGCTTAGCTCTGCAGAGCACCGTACCTTCGTCTTAAGCCTCTCTTCTCGTCTACATCTTAGCAAAAAGCTTTTCCACTCTGTCTGGCAAGGAGAAACTGTGCCAGCACAAAAAACATCTCCCATCGTGTTCTAGAGGCTGCACGGAGGTCTGCCGAGTGTTTTGCAAGAAGAGAAAGAAAGTTGTCCAAAACAGCTTGCAATCGAATGTTCATGTGAATAGAAAAGGCAGGAGAGTGGTCAGGTACTGTTTTCTCTAAGTTGGCAAGCTGCGCACACAATCGCAGTGTCGTACAGCTTGTTTCATCACCTTTGTGAAGTTGCCGCTCTCTCCGGCTCCTGGAGACCAAGAAGCTGCTTCTTCGCGCAAAGACGATTCTGCCCCTCACAGTGCTCTGCGGTGTGTGTCTTCTGCCGAAAGAGGCCCGGGAGCGGTGCTTAGCTCTGCAGAGCACCGTACCTTCGTCTTTAGCCTCTCTTCTCGTCTACATCTTAGCAAAAAGCTTTTCCAGTCTGTCTGGCAAGGAGAAACTGTGCCAGCACAGAAAACATCTCCCATCGTGTTCTAGAGGCTGCACGGAGGTCTGCCGAGTGTTTTGCAAGAAGAGAAAGAAAGTTGTCCAAAACAGCTTCCAATCGAATGTTCATGTGAATAGAAAAGGCAGGAGAGTGGTCAGGTACTGTTTTCTCGCACTTGGCAAGCTGCGCACACAATCGCAGTGTTGTACAGCTTGTTTCATCACCTTTGCCAAGTTGCCGCTCTCTCCGGCTCCCGGAGACCAAGAAGCTGCTTCTTCGCGCAAAGACGATTCTGCCGCTCACAGTGCTCTTCAGTGTGTGTCGTCTGCCGAAAGAGGCCCGGGAGCGGTGCTTAGCTCTGCAGAGCACCGTACCTTCGTCTTTAGCCTCTCTTCTCGTCTACATCTTAGCAAAAAGCTTTTCCACTCTGTCTGCCAAGGAGAAACTGTGCCAGCACAGAAAACATCTCCCATCGTGTTCTAGAGGCTGCACGGAGGTCTGCCGAGTGTTTTGCAAGAAGAGAAAGAAAGTTGTCCAAAACAGCTTCCAATCGAATGTTCATGTGAATAGAAAAGGCAGGAGAGTGGTCAGGTACTGTTTTCTCTCACTTGGCAAGCTGCGCACACAATCGCAGTGTTGTACAGCTTGTTTCATCACCTTTGCCAAGTTGCCGCTCTCTCCGGCTCCCAGAGACGAAGAAGCTGCTTCTTCGCGCAAAGACGATTCTGCCGCTCACAGTGCTCTGCGGTGTGCGCCTTCTGCCGAAAGAGGCCCGGGAGCAGTGCTTAGCTCTACAGAGCACCGTACCTTCGTCTTTAGCCTCTCTTCTCGTCTACATCTTAGCAAAAAGCTTTTCCACTCTGTCTGCCAAGGAGAAACTGTGCCAGCACAGAAAACATCTCCCATCGTGTTCTAGAGGCTGCACGGAGGTCTGCCGAGTGTTTTGCAAGAAGAGAAAGAAAGTTGTCCAAAACAGCTTGCAATCGAAGGTTCATGTGAATAGAAAAGGCAGGAGAGTGGTCAGGTACTGTTTTCTCTCACTTGGCAAGCTGCGCACACAATCGCAGTGTTGTACAGCTTGTTTCATCACCTTTGCCAAGTTGCCGCTCTCCGGCTACCGGAGACGAAGAAGCTGCTTCTTCGCGCAAAGACGGTTCTCCTGCTCACAGTACTCTGCGGTGTGCGGCTTCTGCCGAAAGAGGCCCAGGAGCGGTGCTTAGCTCTGCAGAGCACCGTACCTTCGTCTTTAGCCTCTCTTCTCGTCTACATCTTAGCAAAAAGCTTTTCCACTCTGTCTGGCAAGGAGAAACTGTGCCAGCACAGAAAATATCCCCCATCGTGTTCTAGAGGCTGCACGGAGGTCTGCCGAGTGTTTTGCAAGAAGTGAAAGCAAGTTGTCCAAAACAGCTTGCAATCGAATGTTCATGTGAATAGAAAAGGCAGGAGAGTGGTCAGGTACTGATTTCTCTCAGTTGGCAAGCTGCGCACACAATCGCAGTGTTGTACAGCTTGTTTCATCACCTTTGCCAAGTTGCCGCTCTCTCCGGCTCCCGGAGACGAAGAAGCTGCTTCTTCGCGCAAATACGATTCTGCCGCTCACAGTGCTCTGCGGTGTGTGTCTTCTGCCGAAAGAGGCCCGGGAGCTGTGCGTAGCGCTGCAGAGCACCGTACCTTCGTCTTTAGCCTCTCTTCTCGTCTACATCTTAGCAAAAAGCTTTTCCTCTCTGTCTGGCATGGAGAAACTGTGCCAGCACAGAAAAGATCTCCCATCGTGTTCTAGAGGCTGCACGGAGGTCTGCCGAGTGTTTTGGAAGAAGAGAAAGAAAGTTGTCCAAAACAGCTCGCAATCGACTGTTCATGTGAATAGAAAAGGCAGGAGAGTGGTCAGGTACTGTTTTCTCTCAGTTGGCAAGCTGCGCACACAATCGCAGTGTTGTACAGCTTGTTTCATCACCTTTGCCAAGTTGCCGCTCTCTCCGGCTCCCGGAGACGAAGAAGCTGCTTCTTCGCGCAAAGACGATTCTGCCGCTCACAGTGCTCTTCAGTGTGTGTCGTCTGCCGAAAGAGGCCCGGGAGCGGTGCTTAGCTCTGCAGAGCACCGTACCTTCGTCTTTAGCCTCTCTTCTCGTCTACATCTTAGCAAAAAGCTTTTCCACTCTGTCTGCCAAGGAGAAACTGTGCCAGCACAGAAAACATCTCCCATCGTGTTCTAGAGGCTGCACGGAGGTCTGCCGAGTGTTTTGCAAGAAGAGAAAGAAAGTTGTCCAAAACAGCTTCCAATCGAATGTTCATGTGAATAGAAAAGGCAGGAGAGTGGTCAGGTACTGTTTTCTCTCACTTGGCAAGCTGCGCACACAATCGCAGTGTTGTACAGCTTGTTTCATCACCTTTGCCAAGTTGCCGCTCTCTCCGGCTCCCAGAGACGAAGAAGCTGCTTCTTCGCGCAAAGACGATTCTGCCGCTCACAGTGCTCTGCGGTGTGCGCCTTCTGCCGAAAGAGGCCCGGGAGCAGTGCTTAGCTCTACAGAGCACCGTACCTTCGTCTTTAGCCTCTCTTCTCGTCTACATCTTAGCAAAAAGCTTTTCCACTCTGTCTGCCAAGGAGAAACTGTGCCAGCACAGAAAACATCTCCCATCGTGTTCTAGAGGCTGCACGGAGGTCTGCCGAGTGTTTTGCAAGAAGAGAAAGAAAGTTGTCCAAAACAGCTTGCAATCGAAGGTTCATGTGAATAGAAAAGGCAGGAGAGTGGTCAGGTACTGTTTTCTCTCACTTGGCAAGCTGCGCACACAATCGCAGTGTTGTACAGCTTGTTTCATCACCTTTGCCAAGTTGCCGCTCTCCGGCTACCGGAGACGAAGAAGCTGCTTCTTCGCGCAAAGACGGTTCTCCTGCTCACAGTACTCTGCGGTGTGCGGCTTCTGCCGAAAGAGGCCCAGGAGCGGTGCTTAGCTCTGCAGAGCACCGTACCTTCGTCTTTAGCCTCTCTTCTCGTCTACATCTTAACAAAAAGCATATCCACTCTGTCTGGCAAGGAGAAACTGTGCCAGCACAGAAAATATCCCCCATCGTGTTCTAGAAGCTGCACGGAGGTCTGCCGAGTGTTTTGCAAGAAGTGAAAGCAAGTTGTCCAAAACAGCTTGCAATCGAATGTTCATGTGAATAGAAAAGGCAGGAGAGTGGTCAGGTACTGATTTCTCTCAGTTGGCAAGCTGCGCACACAATCGCAGTGTTGTACAGCTTGTTTCATCACCTTTGCCAAGTTGCCGCTCTCTCCGGCTCCCGGAGACGAAGAAGCTGCTTCTTCGCGCAAATACGATTCTGCCGCTCACAGTGCTCTGCGGTGTGTGTCTTCTGCCGAAAGAGGCCCGGGAGCTGTGCGTAGCGCTGCAGAGCACCGTACCTTCGTCTTTAGCCTCTCTTCTCGTCTACATCTTAGCAAAAAGCTTTTCCTCTCTGTCTGGCATGGAGAAACTGTGCCAGCACAGAAAAGATCTCCCATCGTGTTCTAGAGGCTGCACGGAGGTCTGCCGAGTGTTTTGGAAGAAGAGAAAGAAAGTTGTCCAAAACAGCTCGCAATCGACTGTTCATGTGAATAGAAAAGGCAGGAGAGTGGTCAGGTACTGTTTTCTCTCAGTTGGCAAGCTGCGCACACAATCGCAGTGTTGTACAGCTTGTTTCATCACCTTTGCGAAATTGCCGCTCTCTCCGGCTCCCGGAGACGAAGAAGCTGCTTCTTCGCGCAAAGACGATTCTGCCGCTCACAGTGCTCTGCGGTGTGCGCCTTCTGCCGAAAGAGGCCCGGGAGCAGTGCTTAGCTCTACAGAGCACCGTACCTTCGTCTTTAGCCTCTCTTCTCGTCTACATCTTAGCAAAAAGCTTTTCCACTCTGTCTGGCAAGGAGAAACTGTGCCAGCACAGAAAACATCTCCCATCGTGTTTTAGAAGCTGCACGGAGGTCTGCCGAGTGTTTTGCAAGAAGAGAAAGAAAGTTGTCCAAAACAGCTTGCAATCGAATGTTCATGTGAATAGAAAAGGCAGGAGAGTGGTCAGGTACTGTTTTCTCTCAGGTGGCAAGCTGCGCACACAATCGCAGTGTTGTACAGCTTGTTTCATCACCTTTGCCAAGTTGCCGCTCTCTCCGGCTACCGGAGACGAAGAAGCTGCTTCTTTGCGCAAAGACGATTCTGCCGCTCACAGTGCTCTGCGGTGTTTGTCTTCTGCCGAAAGAGGCCCGGGAGCGGTGCTTAGCTCTGCAGAGCACCGTACCTTCGTCTTAAGCCTCTCTTCTCATCTACATCTTAGCAAAAAGCTTTTCCACTCTGTCTGGCAAGGAGAAACTGTGCCAGCACAAAAAACATCTCCCATCGTGTTCTAGAGGCTGCACGGAGGTCTGCCGAGTGTTTTGCAAGAAGAGAAAGAAAGTTGTCCAAAACAGCTTGCAATCAAATGTTCATGTGAATAGAAAAGGCAGGAGAGTGGTCAGGTACTGTTTTCTCTCACTTGGCAAGCTGCGCACACAATCGCAGTGTTGTACAGCTTGTTTCATCACCTTTGCCAAGTTGCCGCTCTCTCCGGCTCCCGGAGACCAAGAAGCTGCTTCTTCGCGCAAAGACGATTCTGCCGCTCACAGTGCTCTGCGGTGTGCGTCTTCTGCCGAAAGAGGCCCGGGAGCGGTGCTTAGCTCTGCAGAGCACCGTACCTTCGTCTTTAGCCTCTCTTCTCGTCTACATCTTAGCAAAAAGCTTTTCCACTCTGTCTGGCAAGGAGAAACTGTGCCAGCACAGAAAACATCTCCCATCGTGTTCTAGAGGCTGCACGGGGGTCTGCCGAGTGTTTTGCAAGAAGAGAAAGAAAGTTGTCCAAAACAGCTTGCAATCGAATGTTCATGTGAATAGAAAAGGCAGGAGAGTGGTCAGGTACTGTTTTCTCTCAGTTGGCAAGCTGCGCACACAATCGCAGTGTTGTACAGCTTGTTTCATCACCTTTGCCAAGTTCCCGCTATCTCCGGCTCCCGGAGACCAAGAAGCTGCTTCTTCGCGCAAAGACGATTCTGCCGCTCACAGTGCTCTTCAGTGTGTGTCGTCTGCCGAAAGAGGCCCGGGAGCGGTGCTTAGCTCTGCAGAGCACCGTACCTTCGTCTTTAGCCTCTCTTCTCGTCTACATCTTAGCAAAAAGCTTTTCCACTCTGTCTGGCAAGGAGAAACTGTGCCAGCACAGAAAACATCTCCCATCGTGTTCTAGAGGCTGCACGGAGGTCTGCCGAGTGTTTTGCAAGAAGAGAAAGAAAGTTGTCCAAAACAGCTTGCAATCGAATGTTCATGTGAATAGAAAAGGCAGGAGAGTGGTCAGGTACTGTTTTCTCTCACTTGGCAAGCTGCGCACACAATCGCAGTGTTGTACAGCTTGTTTCATCACCTTTGCCAAGTTGCCGCTCTCTCCGGCTCCCGGAGACGAAGAAGCTGCTTCTTCGCGCAAAGACGATTCTGCCGCTCACAGTGCTCTGCGGTGTGCGGCTTCTGCCGAAAGAGGCCCGGGAGCGGTGCTTAGCTCTGCAGAGCACCGTACCTTCGTCTTTAGCCTCTCTTCTCGTCTACATCTTAGCAAAAAGCTTTTCCACTCTGTCTGGCAAGGAGAAACTGTGCCAGCACAGAAAACATCTCCCATCGTGTTCTAGAGGCTGCACGGAGGTCTGCCGAGTGTTTTGCAAGAAGAGAAAGAAAGTTGTCCAAAACAGCTTCCAATCAAATGTTCATGTGATTAGAAAAGGCAGGAGAGTGGTCAGGTACTGTTTTCTCTCACTTGGCAAGCTGCGCACACAATCGCAGTGTTGTACAGCTTGTTTCAACACCTTTGCCAAGTTGCCGCTCTCTCCGGCTCCCGGAGACGAAGAAGCTACTTCTTCGCGCAAAGACGATTCTGCCGCTCACAGTGCTCTGCGGTGTGCGGCTTCCGCCGAAAGAGGCCCGGGAGCGGTGCTTAGCTCTGCAGAGCACCGTACCTTCGTCTTAAGCCTCTCTTCTCGTCTACATCTTAGCAAAAAGCTTTTCCACTCTGTCTGGCAAGGAGAAACTGTGCCAGCACAAAAAACATCTCCCATCGTGTTCTAGAGGCTGCACGGAGGTCTGCCGAGTGTTTTGCAAGAAGAGAAAGAAAGTTGTCCAAAACAGCTTGCAATCGAATGTTCATGTGAATAGAAAAGGCAGGAGAGTGGTCAGGTACTGTTTTCTCTCACTTGGCAAGCTGCGCACACAATCGCAGTGTTGTACAGCTTGTTTCATCACCTTTGTGAAGTTGCCGCTCTCTCCGGCTCCTGGAGACCAAGAAGCTGCTTCTTCGCGCAAAGACGATTCTGCCCCTCACAGTGCTCTGCGGTGTGTGTCTTCTGCCGAAAGAGGCCCGGGAGCGGTGCTTAGCTCTGCAGAGCACCGTACCTTCGTCTTTAGCCTCTCTTCTCGTCTACATCTTAGCAAAAAGCTTTTCCTCTCTGTCTGGCAAGGAGAAACTGTGCCAGCACAGAAAACATCTCCCATCGTGTTCTAGAGGCTGCACGGAGGTCTGCCGAGTGTTTTGCAAGAAGAGAAAGAAAGTTGTCCAAAACAGCTTCCAATCGAATGTTCATGTGATTAGAAAAGGCAGGAGAGTGGTCAGGTACTGTTTTCTCTCACTTGGCAAGCTGCGCACACAATCGCAGTGTTGTACAGCTTGTTTCATCACCTTTGCCAAGTTGCCGCTCTCTCCGGCTCCCGGAGACCAAGAAGCTGCTTCTTCGCGCAAAGACGATTCTGCCGCTCACAGTGCTCTGCGGTGTGTGTCTTCTGCCGAAAGAGGTCCGGGAGCTGTGCTTAGCTCTGCAGAGCACCGTACCTTCGTCTTTAGCCTCTCTTCTCGTCTACATCTTAGCAAAAAGCTTTTCCACTCTGTCTGGCAAGGTAAAACTGTGCCAGCAACGAAAACATCTCCCATCGTGTTCTAGAGGCTGCACGGAGGTCTGCCGAGTGTTTTGCAAGAAGAGAAAGAAAGTTGTCCAAAACAGCTTCCAATCAAATGTTCATGTGAATAGAAAAGGCAGGAGAGTGGTCAGGTACTGATTTCTCTCACTTGGCAAGCTGCGCACACAATCGCAGTGTTGTACAGCTTGTTTCATCACCTTTGCCAAGTTGCCGCTCTCTCCGGCTCCCGGAGACGAAGAAGCTGCTTCTTCGCGCAAAGACGATTCTGCCGCTCACAGTGCCCTGCGGTGTGTGTCTTCTGCCGAAAGAGGCCCGGGAGCTGTGCTTAGCGCTGCAGAGCACCGTACCTTCGTCTTTAGCCTCTCTTCTCGTCTACATCTTAGCAAAAAGCTTTTCCTCTCTGTCTGGCATGGAGAAACTGTGCCAGCACAGAAAACATCTCCCATCGTGTTCTAGAGGCTGCACGGAGGTCTGCCGAGTGTTTTGCAAGAAGAGAAAGAAAGTTGTCCAAAAGAGCTGGCAATCGACTGTTCATGTGATTAGAAAAGGCAGGAGAGTGGTCAGGTACTGTTTTCTCTCACTTGGCAAGCTGCGCACACAATCGCAGTGTTGTACAGCTTGTTTCATCACCTTTGCCAAGTTGCCGCTCTCTCCGGCTCCCAGAGACGAAGAAGCTGCTTCTTCGCGTAAAGACGATTCTGCCGCTCACAGTGCTCTGCGGTGTGCGCCTTCTGCCGAAAGAGGCCCGGGAGCGGTGCTTAGCTCTGCAGAGCACCGTACCTTCGTCTTAAGCCTCTCTTCTCGTCTACATCTTAGCAAAAAGCTTTTCCACTCTGTCTGGCAAGGAGAAACTGTGCCAGCACAAAAAACATCTCCCATCGTGTTCTAGAGGCTGCACGGAGGTCTGCCGAGTGTTTTGCAAGAAGAGAAAGAAAGTTGTCCAAAACAGCTTGCAATCGAATGTTCATGTGAATAGAAAAGGCAGGAGAGTGGTCAGGTACTGTTTTCTCTCACTTGGCCAGCTGCGCACACAATCGCAGTGTTGTACAGCTTGTTTCATCACCTTTGCGAAGTTGCCGCTCTCTCCGGCTCCCAGAGACGAAGAAGCTGCTTCTTCGCGCAAAGACGATTCTGCCGCTCACAGTGCTCTGCGGTGTGCGGCTTCTGCCGAAAGAGGCCCGGGAGCGGTGCTTAGCTCTGCAGAGCACCGTACCTTCGTCTTTAGCCTCTCTTCTCGTCTACATCTTAGCAAAAAGCTTTTCCACTCTGTCTGGCAAGGAGAAACTGTGCCAGCACAGAAAACATCTCCCATCGTGTTCTAGAGGCTGCACGGAGGTCTGCCGAGTGTTTTGCAAGAAGATAAAGAAAGTTGTCCAAAACAGCTTCCAATCGAATGTTCATGTGAATAGAAAAGGCAGGAGAGTGGTCAGGTACTGTTTTCTCTCACTTGGCAAGCTGCGCACACAATCGCAGTGTTGTACAGCTTGTTTCATCACCTTTGCCAAGTTGCCGCTCTCTCCGGCTCCCGGAGACCAAGAAGCTGCTTCTTCGCGCAAAGACGATTCTGCCGCTCACAGTGCTCTTCAGTGTGTGTCGTCTGCCGAAAGAGGCCCGGGAGCTGTGCTTAGCTCTGCAGAGCACCGTACCTTCGTCTTTAGCCTCTCTTCTCGTCTACATCTTAGCAAAAAGCTTTTCCACTCTGTCTGCCAAGGAGAAACTGTGCCAGCACAGAAAACATCTCCCATCGTGTTCTAGAGGCTGCACGGAGGTCTGCCGAGTGTTTTGCAAGAAGAGAAAGAAAGTTGTCCAAAACAGATTGCAATCGAATGTTCATGTGAATAGAAAAGGCAGGAGAGTGGTCAGGTACTGTTTTCTCTCACTTGGCCAGCTGCGCACACAATCGCAGTGTTGTACAGCTTGTTTCATCACCTTTGCCAAGTTGCCGCTCTCTCCGGCTCCCGGAGACGAAGAAGCTGCTTCTTCGCGCAAAGACGATTCTGCCGCTCACAGTGCTCTGCGGTGTGTGTCTTCTGCCGAAAGAGGTCCGGGAGCTGTGCTTAGCTCTGCAGAGCACCGTACCTTCGTCTTTAGCCTCTCTTCTCGTCTACATCTTAGCAAAAAGCTTTTCCACTCTGTCTGGCAAGGAGAAACTGTGCCAGCACAGAAAACATCTCCCATCGTGTTCTAGAGGCTGCACGGAGGTCTGCCGAGTGTTTTGCAAGAAGAGAAAGAAAGTTGTCCAAAACAGCTTCCAATCGAATGTTCATGTGAATAGAAAAGGCAGGAGAGTGGTCAGGTACTGTTTTCTCTCACTTGGCCAGCTGCGCACACAATCGCAGTGTTGTACAGCTTGTTTCATCACCTTTGCCAAGTTGCCGCTCTCTCCGGCTCCCAGAGACGAAGAAGCTGCTTCTTCGCGCAAAGACGATTCTGCCGCTCACAGTGCTCTGCGGTGTGCGGCTTCTGCCGAAAGAGGCCCGGGAGCAGTGCTTAGCGCTGCAGAGCACCGTACCTTCGTCTTTAGCCTCTCTTCTCGTCTACATCTTAGCAAAAAGCTTTTCCACTCTGTCTGGCAAGGAGAAACTGTGCCAGCACAGAAAACATCTCCCATCGTGTTCTAGAGGCTGCACGGAGGTCTGCCGAGTGTTTTGCAAGAAGAGAAAGAAAGTTGTCCAAAACAGCTTCCAATCGAATGTTCATGTGAATAGAAAAGGCAGGAGAGTGGTCAGGTACTGTTTTCTCTCACTTGGCAAGCTGCGCACACAATCGCAGTGTTGTACAGCTTGTTTCATCACCTTTGCCAAGTTGCCGCTCTCTCCGGCTCCCGGAGACCAAGAAGCTGCTTCTTCGCGCAAAGACGATTCTGCCGCTCACAGTGCTCTGCGGTGTGCGCCTTCTGCCGAAAGAGGTCTGGGAGCGGTGCTTAGCTCTGCAGAGCACCGTACCTTCGTCTTTAGCGTCTCTTCTCGTCTACATCTTAGCAAAAAGCTTTTCCACTCTGTCTGGCAAGGAGAAACTGTGCCAGCACAGAAAACATCTCCCATCGTGTTCTAGAGGCTGCACGGAGGTCTGCCGAGTGTTTTGCAAGAAGAGAAAGAAAGTTGTCCAAAACAGCTTGCAATCGAATGTTCATGTGATTAGAAAAGGCAGGAGAGTGGTCAGGTACTGTTTTCTCTCAGTTGGCAAGCTGCGCACACAATCGCAGTGTTGTACAATTTGTTTCATCACCTTATCCAAATTGGCAAGCTTGGCAAGCTGCGCACACAATCGCAGTGTTGTACAGCTTGTTTCATCACCTTTGCCAAGTTGCCGCTCTCTCCGGCTCCCGGAGACCAAGAAGCTGCTTCTTCGCGCAAAGACGATTCTGCCGCTCACAGTGCTCTGCGGTGTGCGTCTTCTGCCGAAAGAGGCCCGGGAGCGGTGCTTAGCTCTGCAGAGCACCGTACCTTCGTCTTTAGCCTCTCTTCTCGTCTACATCTTAGCAAAAAGCTTTTCCACTCTGTCTGGCAAGGAGAAACTGTGCCAGCACAGAAAACATCTCCCATCGTGTTCTAGAGGCTGCACGGAGGTCTGCCGAGTGTTTTGCAAGAAGAGAAAGAAAGTTGTCCAAAACAGCTTGCAATCGAATGTTCATGTGAATAGAAAAGGCAGGAGAGTGGTCAGGTACTGTTTTCTCTCATTTGGCAAGCTGCGCACACAATCGCAGTGTTGTACAGCTTGTTTCATCACCTTTGTGAAGTTGCCGCTCTCTCTGGCTCCCGGAGACGAAGAAGCTGCTTCTTCGCGCAAAGACGATTCTGCCGCTCACAGTGCTCTGCGGTGTGCGCCTTCTGCCGAAAGAGGTCCGGGAGCTGTGCTTAGCTCTGCAGAGCACCGTACCTTCGTCTTTAGCCTCTCTTCTCGTCTACATCTTAGCAAAAAGCTTTTCCACTCTGTCTGGCAAGGAGAAACTGTGCCAGCACAGAAAACATCTCCCATCGTGTTCTAGAGGCTGCACGGAGGTCTGCCGAGTGTTTTGCAAGAAGAGAAAGAAAGTTGTCCAAAACAGCTTGCAATCGAATGTTCATGTGATTAGAAAAGGCAGGAGAGTGGTCAGGTACTGTTTTCTCTCAGTTGGCAAGCTGCGCACACAATCGCAGTGTTGTACAGCTTGTTTCATCACCTTTGCCAAGTTGCCGCTCTCTCCGGCTCCCGGAGACGAAGAAGCTGCTTCTTCGCGCAAAGACGATTCTGCCGCTCACAGTGCTCTTCAGTGTGTGTCGTCTGCCGAAAGAGGCCCGGGAGCGGTGCTTAGCTCTGCAGAGCACCGTACCTTCGTCTTTAGCCTCTCTTCTCGTCTACATCTTAGCAAAAAGCTTTTCCACTCTGTCTGCCAAGGAGAAACTGTGCCAGCACAGAAAACATCTCCCATCGTGTTCTAGAGGCTGCACGGAGGTCTGCCGAGTGTTTTGCAAGAAGAGAAAGAAAGTTGTCCAAAACAGCTTCCAATCGAATGTTCATGTGAATAGAAAAGGCAGGAGAGTGGTCAGGTACTGTTTTCTCTCACTTGGCAAGCTGCGCACACAATCGCAGTGTTGTACAGCTTGTTTCATCACCTTTGCCAAGTTGCCGCTCTCTCCGGCTCCCAGAGACGAAGAAGCTGCTTCTTCGCGCAAAGACGATTCTGCCGCTCACAGTGCTCTGCGGTGTGCGCCTTCTGCCGAAAGAGGCCCGGGAGCAGTGCTTAGCTCTACAGAGCACCGTACCTTCGTCTTTAGCCTCTCTTCTCGTCTACATCTTAGCAAAAAGCTTTTCCACTCTGTCTGGCAAGGAGAAACTGTGCCAGCACAGAAAACATCTCCCATCGTGTTCTAGAGGCTGCACGGAGGTCTGCCGAGTGTTTTGCAAGAAGAGAAAGAAAGTTGTCCAAAACAGCTTGCAATCAAAGGTTCATGTGAATAGAAAAGGCAGGAGAGTGGTCAGGTACTGTTTTCTCTCACTTGGCAAGCTGCGCACACAATCGCAGTGTTGTACAGCTTGTTTCATCACCTTTGCCAAGTTGCCGATCTCCGGCTACCGGAGACGAAGAAGCTGCTTCTTCGCGCAAAGACGGTTCTCCTGCTCACAGTACTCTGCGGTGTGTGTCTTCTGCCGAAAGAGGCCCAGGAGCGGTGCTTAGCTCTGCAGAGCACCGTACCTTCGTCTTTAGCCTCTCTTCTCGTCTACATCTTAACAAAAAGCATATCCACTCTGTCTGGCAAGGAGAAACTGTGCCAGCACAGAAAATATCCCCCATCGTGTTCTAGAAGCTGCACGGAGGTCTGCCGAGTGTTTTGCAAGAAGTGAAAGCAAGTTGTCCAAAACAGCTTGCAATCGAATGTTCATGTGAATAGAAAAGGCAGGAGAGTGGTCAGGTACTGATTTCTCTCAGTTGGCAAGCTGCGCACACAATCGCAGTGTTGTACAGCTTGTTTCATCACCTTTGCCAAGTTGCCGCTCTCTCCGGCTCCCGGAGACGAAGAAGCTGCTTCTTCGCTCAAATACGATTCTGCCGCTCACAGTGCCCTGCGGTGTGTGTCTTCTGCCGAAAGAGGCCCGGGAGCTGTGCTTAGCGCTGCAGAGCACCGTACCTTCGTCTTTAGCCTCTCTTCTCGTCTACATCTTAGCAAAAAGCTTTTCCTCTCTGTCTGGCATGGAGAAACTGTGCCAGCACAGAAAAGATCTCCCATCGTGTTCTAGAGGCTGCACGGAGGTCTGCCGAGTGTTTTGGAAGAAGAGAAAGAAAGTTGTCCAAAACAGCTCGCAATCGACTGTTCATGTGAATAGAAAAGGCAGGAGAGTGGTCAGGTACTGTTTTCTCTCAGTTGGCAAGCTGCGCACACAATCGCAGTGTTGTACAGCTTGTTTCATCACCTTTGCGAAGTTGCCGCTCTCTCCGGCTCCCGGAGACGAAGAGGCTGCTTCTTCGCGCAAAGACGATTCTGCCGCTCACAGTGCTCTGCGGTGTGCGCCTTCTGCCGAAAGAGGCCAGGGAGCAGTGCTTCGCTCTACAGAGCACCGTACCTTCGTCTTTAGCCTCTCTTCTCGTCTACATCTTAGCAAAAAGCTTTTCCACTCTGTCTGGCAAGGAGAAACTGTGCCAGCACAGAAAACATCTCCCATCGTGTTTTAGAAGCTGCACGGAGGTCTGCCGAGTGTTTTGCAAGAAGAGAAAGAAAGTTGTCCAAAACAGATTGCAATCGAATGTTCATGTGAATAGAAAAGGCAGGAGAGTGGTCAGGTACTGTTTTCTCTCAGGTGGCAAGCTGCGCACACAATCGCAGTGTTGTACAGCTTGTTTCATCACCTTTGCGAAGTTGCCGATCTCTCCGGCTCCCGGAGACGAAGAAGCTGCTTCTTTGCGCAAAGACGATTCTGCCGCTCACAGTGCTCTGCGGTGTGCGTCTTCTGCCGAAAGAGGCCCGGGAGCGGTGCTTAGCTCTGCAGAGCACCGTACCTTCGTCTTTAGCCTCTCTTCTCGTCTACATCTTAGCAAAAAGCTTTTCCAGTCTGTCTGGCAAGGAGAAACTGTGCCAGCACAGAAAACATCTCCCATCGTGTTCTAGAGGCTGCACGCAGGTCTGCCGAGTGTTTTGCAAGAAGAGAAAGAAAGTTGTCCAAAACAGCTTGCAATCGAATGTTCATGTGAATAGAAAAGGCAGGAGAGTGGTCAGGTACTGTTTTCTCTCAGTTGGCAAGCTGCGCACACAATCGCAGTGTTGTACAGCTTGTTTCATCACCTTTGCCAAGTTGCCGCTATCTCCGGCTCCCGGAGACCAAGAAGCTGCTTCTTCGCGCAAAGACGATTCTGCCGCTCACAGTGCTCTTCAGTGTGTGTCGTCTGCCGAAAGAGGCCCGGGAGCGGTGCTTAGCTCTGCAGAGCACCGTACCTTCGTCTTTAGCCTCTCTTCTCGTCTACATCTTAGCAAAAAGCTTTTCCACTCTGTCTGGCAAGGAGAAACTGTGCCAGCACAGAAAACATCTCCCATCGTGTTCTAGAGGCTGCACGGAGGTCTGCCGAGTGTTTTGCAAGAAGAGAAAGAAAGTTGTCCAAAACAGCTTGCAATCGAATGTTCATGTGAATAGAAAAGGCAGGAGAGTGGTCAGGTACTGTTTTCTCTCACTTGGCAAGCTGCGCACACAATCGCAGTGTTGTACAGCTTGTTTCATCACCTTTGCCAAGTTGCCGCTCTCTCCGGCTCCCGGAGACCAAGAAGCTGCTTCTTCGCGCAAAGACGATTCTACCGCTCACAGTGCTCTGCGGTGTGCGCCTTCTGCCGAAAGAGGTCCGGGAGCGGTGCTTAGCTCTGCAGAGCACCGTACCTTCGTCTTTAGCATCTCTTCTCGTCTACATCTTAGCAAAAAGCTTTTCCTCTCTGTCTGGCATGGAGAAACTGTGCCAGCACAGAAAACATCTCCCATCGTGTTCTAGAGGCTGCACGGAGGTCTGCCGAGTGTTTTGCAAGAAGAGAAAGAAAGTTGTCCAAAACAGCTTGCAATCGAATGTTCATGTGAATAGAAAAGGCAGGAGAGTGGTCAGGTACTGTTTTCTCTCATTTGGCAAGCTGCGCACACAATCGCAGTGTTGTACAGCTTGTTTCATCACCTTTGCCAAGTTGCCGCTCTCTCCGGCTCCCGGAGACGAAGAAGCTGCTTCTTCGCGCAAAGACGATTCTGCCGCTCACAGTGCTCTGCGGTGTGCGCCTTCTGCCGAAAGAGGCCCGGGAGCGGTGCTTAGCTCTGCAGAGCACCGTACCTTCGTCTTTAGCCTCTCTTCTCGTCTACATCTTAGCAAAAAGCTTTTCCACTCTGTCTGGCAAGGAGAAACTGTGCCAGCACAGAAAACATCTCCCATCGTGTTCTAGAGGCTGCACGGAGGTCTGCCGAGTGTTTTGCAAGAAGAGAAAGAAAGTTGTCCAAAACAGCTTCCAATCGAATGTTCATGTGATTAGAAAAGGCAGGAGAGTGGTCAGGTACTGTTTTCTCTCACTTGGCAAGCTGCGCACACAATCGCAGTGTTGTACAGCTTGTTTCATCACCTTTGCCAAGTTGCCGCTCTCTCCGGCTCCCGGAGACGAAGAAGCTACTTCTTCGCGCAAAGACGATTCTGCCGCTCACAGTGCTCTGCGGTGTGCGGCTTCCGCCGAAAGAGGCCCGGGAGCGGTGCTTAGCTCTGCAGAGCACCGTACCTTCGTCTTTAGCCTCTCTTCTCGTCTACATCTTAGCAAAAAGCTTTTCCACTCTGTCTGGCAAGGAGAAACTGTGCCAGCACAAAAAACATCTCCCATTGTGTTCTAGAAGCTGCACGGAGTTCTGCCGAGTGTTTTGCAAGAAGAGAAAGAAAGTTGTCCAAAACAGCTTGCAATCGAATGTTCATGTGAATAGAAAAGGCAGGAGAGTGGTCAGGTACTGTTTTCTCTCAGTTGGCAAGCTGCGCACACAATCGCAGTGTTGTACAGCTTGTTTCATCACCTTTGTGAAGTTGCCGCTCTCTCCGGCTCCCAGAGACCAAGAAGCTGCTTCTTCGCGCAAAGACGATTCTGCCGCTCACAGTGCTCTGCGGTGTGCGGCTTCTGCCGAAAGAGGTCCGGGAGCTGTGCTTAGCTCTGCAGAGCACCGTACCTTCGTCTTAAGCCTCTCTTCTCGTCTACATCTTAGCAAAAAGCTTTTCCTCTCTGTCTGGCAAGGAGAAACTGTGCCAGCACAAAAAACATCTCCCATCGTGTTCTAGAGGCTGCACGGAGGTCTGCCGAGTGTTTTGCAAGAAGAGAAAGAAAGTTGTCCAAAACAGCTTGCAATCGAATGTTCATGTGAATAGAAAAGGCAGGAGAGTGGTCAGGTACTGTTTTCTCTCAGTTGGCAAGCTGCGCACACAATCGCAGTGTTGTACAGCTTGTTTCATCACCTTTGCGAAGTTGCCGCTCTCTCCGGCTCCTGGAGACCAAGAAGCTGCTTCTTCGCGCAAAGACGATTCTGCCCCTCACAGTGCTCTGCGGTGTGTGTCTTCTGCCGAAAGAGGCCCGGGAGCGGTGCTTAGCTCTGCAGAGCACCGTACCTTCGTCTTTAGCCTCTCTTCTCGTCTACATCTTAGCAAAAAGCTTTTCCACTCTGTCTGGCAAGGAGAAACTGTGCCAGCACAGAAAACATCTCCCATCGTGTTCTAGAGGCTGCACGGGGGTCTGCCGAGTGTTTTGCAAGAAGAGAAAGAAAGTTGTCCAAAACAGCTTGCAATCGAATGTTCATGTGAATAGAAAAGGCAGGAGAGTGGTCAGGTACTGTTTTCTCTCAGTTGGCAAGCTGCGCACACAATCGCAGTGTTGTACAGCTTGTTTCATCACCTTTGCCAAGTTGCCGCTATCTCCGGCTCCCGGAGACCAAGAAGCTGCTTCTTCGCGCAAAGACGATTCTGCCGCTCACAGTGCTCTTCAGTGTGTGTCGTCTGCCGAAAGAGGCCCGGGAGCGGTGCTTAGCTCTGCAGAGCACCGTACCTTCGTCTTTAGCCTCTCTTCTCGTCTACATCTTAACAAAAAGCTTTTCCACTCTGTCTGGCAAGGAGAAACTGTGCCAGCACAGAAAACATCTCCCATCGTGTTCTAGAGGCTGCACGGAGGTCTGCCGAGTGTTTTGCAAGAAGAGAAAGAAAGTTGTCCAAAACAGCTTGCAATCGAATGTTCATGTGAATAGAAAAGGCAGGAGAGTGGTCAGGTACTGTTTTCTCTCACTTGGCAAGCTGCGCACACAATCGCAGTGTTGTACAGCTTGTTTCATCACCTTTGCCAAGTTGCCGCTCTCTCCGGCTCCCGGAGACCAAGAAGCTGCTTCTTCGCGCAAAGACGATTCTGCCGCTCACAGTGCTCTGCGGTGTGCGCCTTCTGCCGAAAGAGGTCCGGGAGCGGTGCTTAGCTCTGCAGAGCACCGTACCTTCGTCTTTAGCATCTCTTCTCGTCTACATCTTAGCAAAAAGCTTTTCCTCTCTGTCTGGCAAGGAGAAACTGTGCCAGCACAGAAAACATCTCCCATCGTGTTCTAGAGGCTGCACGGAGGTCTGCCGAGTGTTTTGCAAGAAGAGAAAGAAAGTTGTCCAAAACAGCTTGCAATCGAATGTTCATGTGAATAGAAAAGGCAGGAGAGTGGTCAGGTACTGTTTTCTCTCATTTGGCAAGCTGCGCACACAATCGCAGTGTTGTACAGCTTGTTTCATCACCTTTGCCAAGTTGCCGCTCTCTCCGGCTCCCGGAGACGAAGAAGCTGCTTCTTCGCGCAAAGACGATTCTGCCGCTCACAGTGCTCTGCGGTGTGCGCCTTCTGCCGAAAGAGGCCCGGGAGCGGTGCTTAGCTCTGCAGAGCACCGTACCTTCGTCTTTAGCCTCTCTTCTCGTCTACATCTTAGCAAAAAGCTTTTCCACTCTGTCTGGCAAGGAGAAACTGTGCCAGCACAGAAAACATCTCCCATCGTGTTCTAGAGGCTGCACGGAGGTCTGCCGAGTGTTTTGCAAGAAGAGAAAGAAAGTTGTCCAAAACAGCTTCCAATCGAATGTTCATGTGATTAGAAAAGGCAGGAGAGTGGTCAGGTACTGTTTTCTCTCACTTGGCAAGCTGCGCACACAATCGCAGTGTTGTACAGCTTGTTTCATCACCTTTGCCAAGTTGCCGCTCTCTCCGGCTCCCGGAGACGAAGAAGCTACTTCTTCGCGCAAAGACGATTCTGCCGCTCACAGTGCTCTGCGGTGTGCGGCTTCCGCCGAAAGAGGCCCGGGAGCGGTGCTTAGCTCTGCAGAGCACCGTACCTTCGTCTTTAGCCTCTCTTCTCGTCTACATCTTAGCAAAAAGCTTTTCCACTATGTCTGGCAAGGAGAAACTGTGCCAGCACAAAAAACATCTCCCATTGTGTTCTAGAAGCTGCACGGAGTTCTGCCGAGTGTTTTGCAAGAAGAGAAAGAAAGTTGTCCAAAACAGCTTGCAATCGAATGTTCATGTGAATAGAAAAGGCAGGAGAGTGGTCAGGTACTGTTTTCTCTCACTTGGCAAGCTGCGCACACAATCGCAGTGTTGTACAGCTTGTTTCATCACCTTTGCCAAGTTGCCGCTCTCTCCGGCTCCCGGAGACCAAGAAGCTGCTTCTTCGCGCAAAGACGATTCTGCCGCTCACAGTGCTCTGCGGTGTGCGGCTTCTGCCGAAAGAGGTCCGGGAGCAGTGCTTAGCTCTGCAGAGCACCGTACCTTCGTCTTAAGCCTCTCTTCTCGTCTACATCTTAGCAAAAAGCTTTTCCACTCTGTCTGGCAAGGAGAAACTGTGCCAGCACAAAAAACATCTCCCATCGTGTTCTAGAGGCTGCACGGAGGTCTGCCGAGTGTTTTGCAAGAAGAGAAAGAAAGTTGTCCAAAACAGCTTGCAATCGAATGTTCATGTGAATAGAAAAGGCAGGAGAGTGGTCAGGTACTGTTTTCTCTAAGTTGGCAAGCTGCGCACACAATCGCAGTGTTGTACAGCTTGTTTCATCACCTTTGTGAAGTTGCCGCTCTCTCCGGCTCCTGGAGACCAAGAAGCTGCTTCTTCGCGCAAAGACGATTCTGCCCCTCACAGTGCTCTGCGGTGTGTGTCTTCTGCCGAAAGAGGCCCGGGAGCGGTGCTTAGCTCTGCAGAGCACCGTACCTTCGTCTTTAGCCTCTCTTCTCGTCTACATCTTAGCAAAAAGCTTTTCCACTCTGTCTGCCAAGGAGAAACTGTGCCAGCACAGAAAACATCTCCCATCGTGTTCTAGAGGCTGCACGTAGGTCTGCCGAGTGTTTTGCAAGAAGATAAAGAAAGTTGTCCAAAACAGCTTCCAATCGAATGTTCATGTGAATAGAAAAGGCAGGAGAGTGGTCAGGTACTGTTTTCTCTCACTTGGCAAGCTGCGCACACAATCGCAGTGTTGTACAGCTTGTTTCATCACCTTTGCCAAGTTGCCGCTCTCTCCGGCTCCCGGAGACCAAGAAGCTGCTTCTTCGCGCAAAGACGATTCTGCCGCTCACAGTGCTCTGCGGTGTGCGCCTTCTGCCGAAAGAGGTCCGGGAGCGGTGCTTAGCTCTGCAGAGCACCGTACCTTCGTCTTTAGCATCTCTTCTCGTCTACATCTTAGCAAAAAGCTTTTCCTCTCTGTCTGGCAAGGAGAAACTGTGCCAGCACAGAAAACATCTCCCATCGTGTTCTAGAGGCTGCACGGAGGTCTGCCGAGTGTTTTGCAAGAAGAGAAAGAAAGTTGTCCAAAACAGCTTGCAATCGAATGTTCATGTGAATAGAAAAGGCAGGAGAGTGGTCAGGTACTGTTTTCTCTCATTTGGCAAGCTGCGCACACAATCGCAGTGTTGTACAGCTTGTTTCATCACCTTTGCCAAGTTGCCGCTCTCTCCGGCTCCCGGAGACGAAGAAGCTCCTTCTTCGCGCAAAGACGATTCTGCCGCTCACAGTGCTCTGCGGTGTGCGGCTTCCGCCGAAAGAGGCCCGGGAGCGGTGCTTAGCTCTGCAGAGCACCGTACCTTCGTCTTTAGCCTCTCTTCTCGTCTACATCTTAGCAAAAAGCTTTTCCACTATGTCTGGCAAGGAGAAACTGTGCCAGCACAAAAAACATCTCCCATTGTGTTCTAGAAGCTGCACGGAGTTCTGCCGAGTGTTTTGCAAGAAGAGAAAGAAAGTTGTCCAAAACAGCTTCCAATCGAATGTTCATGTGAATAGAAAAGGCAGGAGAGTGGTCAGGTACTGTTTTCTCTCACTTGGCAAGCTGCGCACACAATCGCAGTGTTGTACAGCTTGTTTCATCACCTTTGCCAAGTTGCCGCTCTCTCCGGCTCCCGGAGACCAAGAAGCTGCTTCTTCGCGCAAAGACGATTCTGCCGCTCACAGTGCTCTGCGGTGTGCGGCTTCTGACGAAAGAGGTCCGGGAGCGGTGCTTAGCTCTGCAGAGCACCGTACCTTCGTCTTAAGCCTCTCTTCTCGTCTACATCTTAGCAAAAAGCTTTTCCACTCTGTCTGGCAAGGAGAAACTGTGCCAGCACAAAAAACATCTCCCATCGTGTTCTAGAGGCTGCACGGAGGTCTGCCGAGTGTTTTGCAAGAAGAGAAAGAAAGTTGTCCAAAACAGCTTGCAATCGAATGTTCATGTGAATAGAAAAGGCAGGAGAGTGGTCAGGTACTGTTTTCTCTAAGTTGGCAAGCTGCGCACACAATCGCAGTGTCGTACAGCTTGTTTCATCACCTTTGTGAAGTTGCCGCTCTCTCCGGCTCCTGGAGACCAAGAAGCTGCTTCTTCGCGCAAAGACGATTCTGCCCCTCACAGTGCTCTGCGGTGTGTGTCTTCTGCCGAAAGAGGCCCGGGAGCGGTGCTTAGCTCTGCAGAGCACCGTACCTTCGTCTTTAGCCTCTCTTCTCGTCTACATCTTAGCAAAAAGCTTTTCCAGTCTGTCTGGCAAGGAGAAACTGTGCCAGCACAGAAAACATCTCCCATCGTGTTCTAGAGGCTGCACGGAGGTCTGCCGAGTGTTTTGCAAGAAGAGAAAGAAAGTTGTCCAAAACAGCTTCCAATCGAATGTTCATGTGAATAGAAAAGGCAGGAGAGTGGTCAGGTACTGTTTTCTCTCACTTGGCAAGCTGCGCACACAATCGCAGTGTTGTACAGCTTGTTTCATCACCTTTGCCAAGTTGCCGCTCTCTCCGGCTCCCGGAGACGAAGAAGCTGCTTCTTCGCGCAAAGACGATTCTGCCGCTCACAGTGCTCTTCAGTGTGTGTCGTCTGCCGAAAGAGGCCCGGGAGCGGTGCTTAGCTCTGCAGAGCACCGTACCTTCGTCTTTAGCCTCTCTTCTCGTCTACATCTTAGCAAAAAGCTTTTCCACTCTGTCTGCCAAGGAGAAACTGTGCCAGCACAGAAAACATCTCCCATCGTGTTCTAGAGGCTGCACGGAGGTCTGCCGAGTGTTTTGCAAGAAGAGAAAGAAAGTTGTCCAAAACAGCTTCCAATCGAATGTTCATGTGAATAGAAAAGGCAGGAGAGTGGTCAGGTACTGTTTTCTCTCACTTGGCAAGCTGCGCACACAATCGCAGTGTTGTACAGCTTGTTTCATCACCTTTGCCAAGTTGCCGCTCTCTCCGGCTCCCAGAGACGAAGAAGCTGCTTCTTCGCGCAAAGACGATTCTGCCGCTCACAGTGCTCTGCGGTGTGCGCCTTCTGCCGAAAGAGGCCCGGGAGCAGTGCTTAGCTCTACAGAGCACCGTACCTTCGTCTTTAGCCTCTCTTCTCGTCTACATCTTAGCAAAAAGCTTTTCCACTCTGTCTGCCAAGGAGAAACTGTGCCAGCACAGAAAACATCTCCCATCGTGTTCTAGAGGCTGCACGGAGGTCTGCCGAGTGTTTTGCAAGAAGAGAAAGAAAGTTGTCCAAAACAGCTTGCAATCGAAGGTTCATGTGAATAGAAAAGGCAGGAGAGTGGTCAGGTACTGTTTTCTCTCACTTGGCAAGCTGCGCACACAATCGCAGTGTTGTACAGCTTGTTTCATCACCTTTGCCAAGTTGCCGCTCTCCGGCTACCGGAGACGAAGAAGCTGCTTCTTCGCGCAAAGACGGTTCTCCTGCTCACAGTACTCTGCGGTGTGCGGCTTCTGCCGAAAGAGGCCCAGGAGCGGTGCTTAGCTCTGCAGAGCACCGTACCTTCGTCTTTAGCCTCTCTTCTCGTCTACATCTTAACAAAAAGCATATCCACTCTGTCTGGCAAGGAGAAACTGTGCCAGCACAGAAAATATCCCCCATCGTGTTCTAGAAGCTGCACGGAGGTCTGCCGAGTGTTTTGCAAGAAGTGAAAGCAAGTTGTCCAAAACAGCTTGCAATCGAATGTTCATGTGAATAGAAAAGGCAGGAGAGTGGTCAGGTACTGATTTCTCTCACTTGGCAAGCTGCGCACACAATCGCAGTGTTGTACAGCTTGTTTCATCACCTTTGCCAAGTTGCCGCTCTCTCCGGCTCCCGGAGACGAAGAAGCTGCTTCTTCGCGCAAATACGATTCTGCCGCTCACAGTGCTCTGCGGTGTGTGTCTTCTGCCGAAAGAGGCCCGGGAGCTGTGCGTAGCGCTGCAGAGCACCGTACCTTCGTCTTTAGCCTCTCTTCTCGTCTACATCTTAGCAAAAAGCTTTTCCTCTCTGTCTGGCATGGAGAAACTGTGCCAGCACAGAAAAGATCTCCCATCGTGTTCTAGAGGCTGCACGGAGGTCTGCCGAGTGTTTTGGAAGAAGAGAAAGAAAGTTGTCCAAAACAGCTCGCAATCGACTGTTCATGTGAATAGAAAAGGCAGGAGAGTGGTCAGGTACTGTTTTCTCTCAGTTGGCAAGCTGCGCACACAATCGCAGTGTTGTACAGCTTGTTTCATCACCTTTGCCAAGTTGCCGCTCTCTCCGGCTCCCGGAGACGAAGAAGCTGCTTCTTCGCGCAAAGACGATTCTGCCGCTCACAGTGCTCTTCAGTGTGTGTCGTCTGCCGAAAGAGGCCCGGGAGCGGTGCTTAGCTCTGCAGAGCACCGTACCTTCGTCTTTAGCCTCTCTTCTCGTCTACATCTTAGCAAAAAGCTTTTCCACTCTGTCTGCCAAGGAGAAACTGTGCCAGCACAGAAAACATCTCCCATCGTGTTCTAGAGGCTGCACGGAGGTCTGCCGAGTGTTTTGCAAGAAGAGAAAGAAAGTTGTCCAAAACAGCTTCCAATCGAATGTTCATGTGAATAGAAAAGGCAGGAGAGTGGTCAGGTACTGTTTTCTCTCACTTGGCAAGCTGCGCACACAATCGCAGTGTTGTACAGCTTGTTTCATCACCTTTGCCAAGTTGCCGCTCTCTCCGGCTCCCAGAGACGAAGAAGCTGCTTCTTCGCGCAAAGACGATTCTGCCGCTCACAGTGCTCTGCGGTGTGCGCCTTCTGCCGAAAGAGGCCCGGGAGCAGTGCTTAGCTCTACAGAGCACCGTACCTTCGTCTTTAGCCTCTCTTCTCGTCTACATCTTAGCAAAAAGCTTTTCCACTCTGTCTGCCAAGGAGAAACTGTGCCAGCACAGAAAACATCTCCCATCGTGTTCTAGAGGCTGCACGGAGGTCTGCCGAGTGTTTTGCAAGAAGAGAAAGAAAGTTGTCCAAAACAGCTTGCAATCGAAGGTTCATGTGAATAGAAAAGGCAGGAGAGTGGTCAGGTACTGTTTTCTCTCACTTGGCAAGCTGCGCACACAATCGCAGTGTTGTACAGCTTGTTTCATCACCTTTGCCAAGTTGCCGCTCTCCGGCTACCGGAGACGAAGAAGCTGCTTCTTCGCGCAAAGACGGTTCTCCTGCTCACAGTACTCTGCGGTGTGCGGCTTCTGCCGAAAGAGGCCCAGGAGCGGTGCTTAGCTCTGCAGAGCACCGTACCTTCGTCTTTAGCCTCTCTTCTCGTCTACATCTTAACAAAAAGCATATCCACTCTGTCTGGCAAGGAGAAACTGTGCCAGCACAGAAAATATCCCCCATCGTGTTCTAGAAGCTGCACGGAGGTCTGCCGAGTGTTTTGCAAGAAGTGAAAGCAAGTTGTCCAAAACAGCTTGCAATCGAATGTTCATGTGAATAGAAAAGGCAGGAGAGTGGTCAGGTACTGATTTCTCTCAGTTGGCAAGCTGCGCACACAATCGCAGTGTTGTACAGCTTGTTTCATCACCTTTGCCAAGTTGCCGCTCTCTCCGGCTCCCGGAGACGAAGAAGCTGCTTCTTCGCGCAAATACGATTCTGCCGCTCACAGTGCTCTGCGGTGTGTGTCTTCTGCCGAAAGAGGCCCGGGAGCTGTGCGTAGCGCTGCAGAGCACCGTACCTTCGTCTTTAGCCTCTCTTCTCGTCTACATCTTAGCAAAAAGCTTTTCCTCTCTGTCTGGCATGGAGAAACTGTGCCAGCACAGAAAAGATCTCCCATCGTGTTCTAGAGGCTGCACGGAGGTCTGCCGAGTGTTTTGGAAGAAGAGAAAGAAAGTTGTGCAAAACAGCTCGCAATCGACTGTTCATGTGAATAGAAAAGGCAGGAGAGTGGTCAGGTACTGTTTTCTCTCAGTTGGCAAGCTGCGCACACAATCGCAGTGTTGTACAGCTTGTTTCATCACCTTTGCGAAATTGCCGCTCTCTCCGGCTCCCGGAGACGAAGAAGCTGCTTCTTCGCGCAAAGACGATTCTGCCGCTCACAGTGCTCTGCGGTGTGCGCCTTCTGCCGAAAGAGGCCCGGGAGCAGTGCTTAGCTCTACAGAGCACCGTACCTTCGTCTTTAGCCTCTCTTCTCGTCTACATCTTAGCAAAAAGCTTTTCCACTCTGTCTGGCAAGGAGAAACTGTGCCAGCACAGAAAACATCTCCCATCGTGTTTTAGAAGCTGCACGGAGGTCTGCCGAGTGTTTTGCAAGAAGAGAAAGAAAGTTGTCCAAAACAGCTTGCAATCGAATGTTCATGTGAATAGAAAAGGCAGGAGAGTGGTCAGGTACTGTTTTCTCTCAGGTGGCAAGCTGCGCACACAATCGCAGTGTTGTACAGCTTGTTTCATCACCTTTGCCAAGTTGCCGCTCTCTCCGGCTACCGGAGACGAAGAAGCTGCTTCTTTGCGCAAAGACGATTCTGCCGCTCACAGTGCTCTGCGGTGTTTGTCTTCTGCCGAAAGAGGCCCGGGAGCGGTGCTTAGCTCTGCAGAGCACCGTACCTTCGTCTTAAGCCTCTCTTCTCATCTACATCTTAGCAAAAAGCTTTTCCACTCTGTCTGGCAAGGAGAAACTGTGCCAGCACAAAAAACATCTCCCATCGTGTTCTAGAGGCTGCACGGAGGTCTGCCGAGTGTTTTGCAAGAAGAGAAAGAAAGTTGTCCAAAACAGCTTGCAATCAAATGTTCATGTGAATAGAAAAGGCAGGAGAGTGGTCAGGTACTGTTTTCTCTCACTTGGCAAGCTGCGCACACAATCGCAGTGTTGTACAGCTTGTTTCATCACCTTTGCCAAGTTGCCGCTCTCTCCGGCTCCCGGAGACCAAGAAGCTGCTTCTTCGCGCAAAGACGATTCTGCCGCTCACAGTGCTCTGCGGTGTGCGTCTTCTGCCGAAAGAGGCCCGGGAGCGGTGCTTAGCTCTGCAGAGCACCGTACCTTCGTCTTTAGCCTCTCTTCTCGTCTACATCTTAGCAAAAAGCTTTTCCACTCTGTCTGGCAAGGAGAAACTGTGCCAGCACAGAAAACATCTCCCATCGTGTTCTAGAGGCTGCACGGGGGTCTGCCGAGTGTTTTGCAAGAAGAGAAAGAAAGTTGTCCAAAACAGCTTGCAATCGAATGTTCATGTGAATAGAAAAGGCAGGAGAGTGGTCAGGTACTGTTTTCTCTCAGTTGGCAAGCTGCGCACACAATCGCAGTGTTGTACAGCTTGTTTCATCACCTTTGCCAAGTTCCCGCTATCTCCGGCTCCCGGAGACCAAGAAGCTGCTTCTTCGCGCAAAGACGATTCTGCCGCTCACAGTGCTCTTCAGTGTGTGTCGTCTGCCGAAAGAGGCCCGGGAGCGGTGCTTAGCTCTGCAGAGCACCGTACCTTCGTCTTTAGCCTCTCTTCTCGTCTACATCTTAGCAAAAAGCTTTTCCACTCTGTCTGGCAAGGAGAAACTGTGCCAGCACAGAAAACATCTCCCATCGTGTTCTAGAGGCTGCACGGAGGTCTGCCGAGTGTTTTGCAAGAAGAGAAAGAAAGTTGTCCAAAACAGCTTGCAATCGAATGTTCATGTGAATAGAAAAGGCAGGAGAGTGGTCAGGTACTGTTTTCTCTCACTTGGCAAGCTGCGCACACAATCGCAGTGTTGTACAGCTTGTTTCATCACCTTTGCCAAGTTGCCGCTCTCTCCGGCTCCCGGAGACGAAGAAGCTGCTTCTTCGCGCAAAGACGATTCTGCCGCTCACAGTGCTCTGCGGTGTGCGGCTTCTGCCGAAAGAGGCCCGGGAGCGGTGCTTAGCTCTGCAGAGCACCGTACCTTCGTCTTTAGCCTCTCTTCTCGTCTACATCTTAGCAAAAAGCTTTTCCACTCTGTCTGCCAAGGAGAAACTGTGCCAGCACAGAAAACATCTCCCATCGTGTTCTAGAGGCTGCACGGAGGTCTGCCGAGTGTTTTGCAAGAAGAGAAAGAAAGTTGTCCAAAACAGCTTCCAATCAAATGTTCATGTGATTAGAAAAGGCAGGAGAGTGGTCAGGTACTGTTTTCTCTCACTTGGCAAGCTGCGCACACAATCGCAGTGTTGTACAGCTTGTTTCATCACCTTTGCCAAGTTGCCGCTCTCTCCGGCTCCCGGAGACGAAGAAGCTACTTCTTCGCGCAAAGACGATTCTGCCGCTCACAGTGCTCTGCGGTGTGCGGCTTCCGCCGAAAGAGGCCCGGGAGCGGTACTTAGCTCTGCAGAGCACCGTACCTTCGTCTTTAGCCTCTCTTCTCGTCTACATCTTAGCAAAAAGCTTTTCCACTATGTCTGGCAAGGAGAAACTGTGCCAGCACAAAAAACATCTCCCATTGTGTTCTAGAAGCTGCACGGAGTTCTGCCGAGTGTTTTGCAAGAAGAGAAAGAAAGTTGTCCAAAACAGCTTGCAATCGAATGTTCATGTGAATAGAAAAGGCAGGAGAGTGGTCAGGTACTGTTTTCTCTCAGTTGGCAAGCTGCGCACACAATCGCAGTGTTGTACAGCTTGTTTCATCACCTTTGCCAAGTTGCCGCTCTCTCCGGCTCCCGGAGACGAAGAAGCTGCTTCTTCGCGCAAAGACGATTCTGCCGCTCACAGTGCTCTGCGGTGTGCGGCTTCTGCCGAAAGAGGTCCGGGAGCGGTGCTTAGCTCTGCAGAGCACCGTACCTTCGTCTTAAGCCTCTCTTCTCGTCTACATCTTAGCAAAAAGCTTTTCCACTCTGTCTGGCAAGGAGAAACTGTGCCAGCACAAAAAACATCTCCCATCGTGTTCTAGAGGCTGCACGGAGGTCTGCCGAGTGTTTTGCAAGAAGAGAAAGAAAGTTGTCCAAAACAGCTTGCAATCGAATGTTCATGTGAATAGAAAAGGCAGGAGAGTGGTCAGGTACTGTTTTCTCTCACTTGGCAAGCTGCGCACACAATCGCAGTGTTGTACAGCTTGTTTCATCACCTTTGTGAAGTTGCCGCTCTCTCCGGCTCCTGGAGACCAAGAAGCTGCTTCTTCGCGCAAAGACGATTCTGCCCCTCACAGTGCTCTGCGGTGTGTGTCTTCTGCCGAAAGAGGCCCGGGAGCGGTGCTTAGCTCTGCAGAGCACCGTACCTTCGTCTTTAGCCTCTCTTCTCGTCTACATCTTAGCAAAAAGCTTTTCCTCTCTGTCTGGCAAGGAGAAACTGTGCCAGCACAGAAAACATCTCCCATCGTGTTCTAGAGGCTGCACGGAGGTCTGCCGAGTGTTTTGCAAGAAGAGAAAGAAAGTTGTCCAAAACAGCTTCCAATCGAATGTTCATGTGATTAGAAAAGGCAGGAGAGTGGTCAGGTACTGTTTTCTCTCACTTGGCAAGCTGCGCACACAATCGCAGTGTTGTACAGCTTGTTTCATCACCTTTGCCAAGTTGCCGCTCTCTCCGGCTCCCGGAGACCAAGAAGCTGCTTCTTCGCGCAAAGACGATTCTGCCGCTCACAGTGCTCTGCGGTGTGTGTCTTCTGCCGAAAGAGGTCCGGGAGCTGTGCTTAGCTCTGCAGAGCACCGTACCTTCGTCTTTAGCCTCTCTTCTCGTCTACATCTTAGCAAAAAGCTTTTCCACTCTGTCTGGCAAGGTAAAACTGTGCCAGCAACGAAAACATCTCCCATCGTGTTCTAGAGGCTGCACGGAGGTCTGCCGAGTGTTTTGCAAGAAGAGAAAGAAAGTTGTCCAAAACAGCTTCCAATCAAATGTTCATGTGAATAGAAAAGGCAGGAGAGTGGTCAGGTACTGATTTCTCTCACTTGGCAAGCTGCGCACACAATCGCAGTGTTGTACAGCTTGTTTCATCACCTTTGCCAAGTTGCCGCTCTCTCCGGCTCCCGGAGACGAAGAAGCTGCTTCTTCGCGCAAAGACGATTCTGCCGCTCACAGTGCCCTGCGGTGTGTGTCTTCTGCCGAAAGAGGCCCGGGAGCTGTGCTTAGCGCTGCAGAGCACCGTACCTTCGTCTTTAGCCTCTCTTCTCGTCTACATCTTAGCAAAAAGCTTTTCCTCTCTGTCTGGCATGGAGAAACTGTGCCAGCACAGAAAACATCTCCCATCGTGTTCTAGAGGCTGCACGGAGGTCTGCCGAGTGTTTTGCAAGAAGAGAAAGAAAGTTGTCCAAAAGAGCTGGCAATCGACTGTTCATGTGATTAGAAAAGGCAGGAGAGTGGTCAGGTACTGTTTTCTCTCACTTGGCAAGCTGCGCACACAATCGCAGTGTTGTACAGCTTGTTTCATCACCTTTGCCAAGTTGCCGCTCTCTCCGGCTCCCAGAGACGAAGAAGCTGCTTCTTCGCGTAAAGACGATTCTGCCGCTCACAGTGCTCTGCGGTGTGCGCCTTCTGCCGAAAGAGGCCCGGGAGCGGTGCTTAGCTCTGCAGAGCACCGTACCTTCGTCTTAAGCCTCTCTTCTCGTCTACATCTTAGCAAAAAGCTTTTCCACTCTGTCTGGCAAGGAGAAACTGTGCCAGCACAAAAAACATCTCCCATCGTGTTCTAGAGGCTGCACGGAGGTCTGCCGAGTGTTTTGCAAGAAGAGAAAGAAAGTTGTCCAAAACAGCTTGCAATCGAATGTTCATGTGAATAGAAAAGGCAGGAGAGTGGTCAGGTACTGTTTTCTCTCACTTGGCCAGCTGCGCACACAATCGCAGTGTTGTACAGCTTGTTTCATCACCTTTGCGAAGTTGCCGCTCTCTCCGGCTCCCAGAGACGAAGAAGCTGCTTCTTCGCGCAAAGACGATTCTGCCGCTCACAGTGCTCTGCGGTGTGCGGCTTCTGCCGAAAGAGGCCCGGGAGCGGTGCTTAGCTCTGCAGAGCACCGTACCTTCGTCTTTAGCCTCTCTTCTCGTCTACATCTTAGCAAAAAGCTTTTCCACTCTGTCTGGCAAGGAGAAACTGTGCCAGCACAGAAAACATCTCCCATCGTGTTCTAGAGGCTGCACGGAGGTCTGCCGAGTGTTTTGCAAGAAGATAAAGAAAGTTGTCCAAAACAGCTTCCAATCGAATGTTCATGTGAATAGAAAAGGCAGGAGAGTGGTCAGGTACTGTTTTCTCTCACTTGGCAAGCTGCGCACACAATCGCAGTGTTGTACAGCTTGTTTCATCACCTTTGCCAAGTTGCCGCTCTCTCCGGCTCCCGGAGACCAAGAAGCTGCTTCTTCGCGCAAAGACGATTCTGCCGCTCACAGTGCTCTTCAGTGTGTGTCGTCTGCCGAAAGAGGCCCGGGAGCTGTGCTTAGCTCTGCAGAGCACCGTACCTTCGTCTTTAGCCTCTCTTCTCGTCTACATCTTAGCAAAAAGCTTTTCCACTCTGTCTGCCAAGGAGAAACTGTGCCAGCACAGAAAACATCTCCCATCGTGTTCTAGAGGCTGCACGGAGGTCTGCCGAGTGTTTTGCAAGAAGAGAAAGAAAGTTGTCCAAAACAGATTGCAATCGAATGTTCATGTGAATAGAAAAGGCAGGAGAGTGGTCAGGTACTGTTTTCTCTCACTTGGCCAGCTGCGCACACAATCGCAGTGTTGTACAGCTTGTTTCATCACCTTTGCGAAGTTGCCGCTCTCTCCGGCTCCCAGAGACGAAGAAGCTGCTTCTTCGCGCAAAGACGATTCTGCCGCTCACAGTGCTCTGCGGTGTGCGGCTTCTGCCGAAAGAGGCCCGGGAGCGGTGCTTAGCTCTGCAGAGCACCGTACCTTCGTCTTTAGCCTCTCTTCTCGTCTACATCTTAGCAAAAAGCTTTTCCACTCTGTCTGGCAAGGAGAAACTGTGCCAGCACAGAAAACATCTCCCATCGTGTTCTAGAGGCTGCACGGAGGTCTGCCGAGTGTTTTGCAAGAAGAGAAAGAAAGTTGTCCAAAACAGCTTCCAATCGAATGTTCATGTGAATAGAAAAGGCAGGAGAGTGGTCAGGTACTGTTTTCTCTCACTTGGCAAGCTGCGCACACAATCGCAGTGTTGTACAGCTTGTTTCATCACCTTTGCCAAGTTGCCGCTCTCTCCGGCTCCCGGAGACGAAGAAGCTGCTTCTTCGCGCAAAGACGATTCTGCCGCTCACAGTGCTCTGCGGTGTGCGCCTTCTGCCGAAAGAGGTCCGGGAGCGGTGCTTAGCTCTGCAGAGCACCGTACCTTCGTCTTTAGCGTCTCTTCTCGTCTACATCTTAGCAAAAAGCTTTTCCTCTCTGTCTGGCAAGGAGAAACTGTGCCAGCACAAAAAACATCTCCCATCGTGTTCTAGAGGCTGCACGGAGGTCTGCCGAGTGTTTTGCAAGAAGAGAAAGAAAGTTGTCCAAAACAGCTTGCAATCGAATGTTCATGTGATTAGAAAAGGCAGGAGAGTGGTCAGGTACTGTTTTCTCTCAGTTGGCAAGCTGCGCACACAATCGCAGTGTTGTACAATTTGTTTCATCACCTTTGCCAAGTTGGCAAGCTTGGCAAGCTGCGCACACAATCGCAGTGTTGTACAGCTTGTTTCATCACCTTTGCCAAGTTGCCGCTCTCTCCGGCTCCCGGAGACCAAGAAGCTGCTTCTTCGCGCAAAGACGATTCTGCCGCTCACAGTGCTCTGCGGTGTGCGCCTTCTGCTGAAAGAGGTCCGGGAGCGGTGCTTAGCTCTGCAGAGCACCGTACCTTCGTCTTTAGCGTCTCTTCTCGTCTACATCTTAGCAAAAAGCTTTTCCTCTCTGTCTGGCAAGGAGAAACTGTGCCAGCACAGAAAACATCTCCCATCGTGTTCTAGAGGCTGCACGGAGGTCTGCCGAGTGTTTTGCAAGAAGAGAAAGAAAGTTGTCCAAAATAGCTTGCAATCGAATGTTCATGTGAATAGAAAAGGCAGGAGAGTGGTCAGGTACTGTTTTCTCTCATTTGGCAAGCTGCGCACACAATCGCAGTGTTGTACAGCTTGTTTCATCACCTTTGCCAAGTTGCCGCTCTCTCCGGCTCCCGGAGACCAAGAAGCTGCTTCTTCGCGCAAAGACGATTCTGCCGCTCACAGTGCTCTGCGGTGTGCGCCTTCTGCCGAAAGAGGCCCGGGAGCGGTGCTTAGCTCTGCAGAGCACCGTACCTTCGTCTTTAGCCTCTCTTCTCGTCTACATCTTAGCAAAAAGCTTTTCCACTCTGTCTGGCAAGGAGAAACTGTGCCAGCACAGAAAACATCTCCCATCGTGTTCTAGAGGCTGCACGGAGGTCTGCCGAGTGTTTTGCAAGAAGAGAAAGAAAGTTGTCCAAAACAGCTTGCAATCGAATGTTCATGTGAATAGAAAAGGCAGGAGAGTGGTCAGGTACTGTTTTCTCTCACTTGGCAAGCTGCGCACACAATCGCAGTGTTGTACAGCTTGTTTCATCACCTTTGCCAAGTTGCCGCTCTCTCCGGCTCCCGGAGACGAAGAAGCTGCTTCTTCGCGCAAAGACGATTCTGCCGCTCACAGTGCTCTGCGGTGTGTGTCTTCTGGCGAAAGAGGTCCGGGAGCTGTGCTTAGCTCTGCAGAGCACCGTACCTTCGTCTTTAGCCTCTCTTCTCGTCTACATCTTAGCAAAAAGCTTTTCCTCTCTGTCTGGCAAGGAGAAACTGTGCCAGCACAGAAAACATCTCCCATCGTGTTCTAGAGGCTGCACGGAGGTCTGCCGAGTGTTTTGCAAGAAGAGAAAGAAAGTTGTCCAAAACAGCTTCCAATCAAATGTTCATGTGAATAGAAAAGGCAGGAGAGTGGTCAGGTACTGATTTCTCTCAGTTGGCAAGCTGCGCACACAATCGCAGTGTTGTACAGCTTGTTTCATCACCTTTGCGAAGTTGCCGCTCTCTCCGGCTCCCGGAGACGAAGAAGCTGCTTCTTCGCGCAAAGACGATTCTGCCGCTCACAGTGCCCTGCGGTGTGTGTCTTCTGCCGAAAGAGGCCCGGGAGCTGTGCTTAGCGCTGCAGAGCACCGTACCTTCGTCTTTAGCCTCTCTTCTCGTCTACATCTTAGCAAAAAGCTTTTCCTCTCTGTCTGGCATGGAGAAACTGTGCCAGCACAGAAAACATCTCCCATCGTGTTCTAGAGGCTGCACGGAGGTCTGCCGAGTGTTTTGGAAGAAGAGAAAGAAAGTTGTCCAAAACAGCTGGCAATCGACTGTTCATGTGATTAGAAAAGGCAGGAGAGTGGTCAGGTACTGTTTTCTCTCAGTTGGCAAGCTGCGCACACAATCGCAGTGTTGTACAGCTTGTTTCATCACCTTTGCGAAGTTGCCGCTCTCTCCGGCTCCCAGAGACGAAGAAGCTGCTTCTTCGCGTAAAGACGATTCTGCCGCTCACAGTGCTCTGCGGTGTGCGCCTTCTGCCGAAAGAGGCCCGGGAGCGGTGCTTAGCTCTGCAGAGCACCGTACCTTCGTCTTTAGCCTCTCTTCTCGTCTACATCTTAGCAAAAAGCTTTTCCACTCTGTCTGGCAAGGAGAAACTGTGCCAGCACAAAAAACATCTCCCATCGTGTTCTAGAGGCTGCACGGAGGTCTGCCGAGTGTTTTGCAAGAAGAGAAAGAAAGTTGTCCAAAACAGCTTGCAATCGAATGTTCATGTGAATAGAAAAGGCAGGAGAGTGGTCAGGTACTGTTTTCTCTCAGTTGGCAAGCTGCGCACACAATCGCAGTGTTGTACAGCTTGTTTCATCACCTTTGCGAAGTTGCCGCTCTCTCCGGCTCCCGGAGACCAAGAAGCTGCTTCTTCGCGCAAAGACGATTCTGCCGCTCACAGTGCTCTTCAGTGTGTGTCGTCTGCCGAAAGAGGCCCGGGAGCGGTGCTTAGCCCTGCAGAGCACCGTACCTTCGTCTTTAGCCTCTCTTCTCGTCTACATCTTAGCAAAAAGCTTTTCCACTCTGTCTGCCAAGGAGAAACTGTGCCAGCACAGAAAACATCTCCCATCGTGTTCTAGAGGCTGCACGGAGGTCTGCCGAGTGTTTTGCAAGAAGAGAAAGAAAGTTGTCCAAAACAGCTTCCAATCAAATGTTCATGTGAATAGAAAAGGCAGGAGAGTGGTCAGGTACTGTTTTCTCTCAGTTGGCAAGCTGCGCACACAATCGCAGTGTTGTACAATTTGTTTCATCACCTTTGCCAAGTTGGCAAGCTTGGCAAGCTGCGCACACAATCGCAGTGTTGTACAGCTTGTTTCATCACCTTTGCCAAGTTGCCGCTCTCTCCGGCTCCCGGGGACCAAGAAGCTGCTTCTTCGCGCAAAGACGATTCTGCCGCTCACAGTGCTCTGCGGTGTGTGTCTTCCGCCGAAAGAGGTCCGGGAGCTGTGCTTAGCTCTGCAGAGCACCGTACCTTCGTCTTTAGCCTCTCTTCTCGTCTACATCTTAGCAAAAAGCTTTTCCAGTCTGTCTGGCAAGGAGAAACTGTGCCAGCACAGAAAACATCTCCCATCGTGTTCTAGAGGCTGCACGGAGGTCTGCCGAGTGTTTTGCAAGAAGAGAAAGAAAGTTGTCCAAAACAGCTTCCAATCAAATGTTCATGTGAATAGAAAAGGCAGGAGAGTGGTCAGGTACTGATTTCTCTCAGTTGGCAAGCTGCGCACACAATCGCAGTGTTGTACAGCTTGTTTCATCACCTTTGCGAAGTTGCCGCTCTCTCCGGCTCCCGGAGACGAAGAAGCTGCTTCTTCGCGCAAATACGATTCTGCCGCTCACAGTGCTCTGCGGTGTGTGTCTTCTGCCGAAAGAGGCCCGGGAGCTGTGCTTAGCGCTGCAGAGCACCGTACCTTCGTCTTTAGCCTCTCTTCTCGTCTACATCTTAGCAAAAAGCTTTTCCTCTCTGTCTGGCATGGAGAAACTGTGCCAGCACAGAAAACATCTCCCATCGTGTTCTAGAGGCTGCACGGAGGTCTGCCGAGTGTTTTGGAAGAAGAGAAAGAAAGTTGTCCAAAACAGCTGGCAATCGACTTTTCATGTGATTAGAAAAGGCAGGAGAGTGGTCAGGTACTGTTTTCTCTCAGTTGGCAAGCTGCGCACACAATCGCAGTGTTGTAGAGCTTGTTTCATCACCTTTGTGAAGTTGCCGCTCTCTCCGGCTCCCAGAGACGAAGAAGCTGCTTCTTCGCGCAAAGACGATTCTGCCGCTCACAGTGCTCTGCGGTGTGCGCCTTCTGCCGAAAGAGGCCCGGGAGCAGTGCTTAGCTCTACAGAGCACCGTACCTTCGTCTTTAGCCTCTCTTCTCGTCTACATCTTAGCAAAAAGCTTTTCCTCTCCATCTGGCAAGGAGAAACTGTGCCAGCACAGAAAACATCTCCCATCGTGTTCTAGAGGCTGCACGGAGGTCTGCCGAGTGTTTTGCAAGAAGAGAAAGAAAGTTGTCCAAAACAGCTTGCAATCGAATGTTCATGTGATTAGAAAAGGCAGGAGAGTGGTCAGGTACTGTTTTCTCTCAGTTGGCAAGCTGCGCACACAATCGCAGTGTTGTACAGCTTGTTTCATCACCTTTGCGAAGTTGCCGCTCTCTCCGGCTCCCGGAGACCAAGAAGCTGCTTCTTCGCGCAAAGACGATTCTGTCGCTCACAGTGCTCTGCGGTGTGCGGCTTCTGCCGAAAGAGGCCACGGGGCGGTGCTTAGCTCTGCAGAGCACCGTACCTCCGTCTTTAGCCTCTCTTCTCGTCTACATCTTAGCAAAAAGCTTTTCCACTCTGTCTGCCAAGGAGAAACTGTGCCAGCACAGAAAACATCTCCCATCGTGTTCTAGAGGCTGCACGGAGGTCTGCCGAGTGTTTTGCAAGAAGAGAAAGAAAGTTGTCCAAAACAGCTTGCAATCGAATGTTCATGTGATTAGAAAAGGCAGGAGAGTGGTCAGGTACTGTTTTCTCTCAGTTGGCAAGCTGCGCACACAATCGCAGTGTTGTACAGCTTGTTTCATCACCTTTGCCAAGATGCCGCTCTCTCCGGCTCCCGGAGACGAAGAATCTGTTTCTTCGCGCAAAGACGATTCTGCCGCTCACAGTGCTCTGCGGTGTGTGTCTTCTGCCGAAAGAGGCCCGGGAGCTGTGCTTAGCTCTGCAGAGCACCGTACCTTCGTCTTTAGCCTCTCTTCTCGTCTACATCTTAGCAAAAAGCTTTTCCACTCTGTCTGGCAAGCAGAAAATGTGCCAGCACAAAAAACATCTCCCATCGTGTTCTAGAGGCTGCACGGAGGTCTGCCGAGTGTTTTGCAAGAAGAGAAAGAAAGTTGTCCAAAACAGCTTGCAATCGAATGTTCATGTGAATAGAAAAGGCAGGAGAGTGGTCAGGTACTGATTTCTCTCAGTTGGCAAGCTGCGCACACAATCGCAGTGTTGTACAGCTTGTTTCATCACCTTTGCGAAGTTGCCGCTCTCTCCGGCTCCCGGAGACGAAGAAGCTGCTTCTTCGCGCAAAGACGATTCTGCCGCTCACAGTGCTCTGCGGTGTGCGCCTTCTGCCGAAAGAGGCCCGGGAGCGGTGCTTAGCTCTGCAGAGCACCGTACCTTCGTCTTTAGCCTCTCTTCTCGTCTACATCTTAGCAAAAAGCTTTTCCACTCTGTCTGGCAAGGAGAAACTGTGCCAGCACAGAAAACATCTCCCATCGTGTTCTAGAGGCTGCACGGAGGTCTGCCGAGTGTTTTGCAAGAAGAGAAAGAAAGTTGTCCAAAACAGCTTCCAATCGAATGTTCATGTGATTAGAAAAGGCAGGAGAGTGGTCAGGTACTGTTTTCTCTCACTTGGCAAGCTGCGCACACAATCGCAGTGTTGTACAGCTTGTTTCATCACCTTTGCGAAGTTGCCGCTCTCTCCGGCTCCCGGAGACGAAGAAGCTGCTTCTTCGCGCAAAGACGATTCTGCCGCTCACAGTGCTCTGCGGTGTGCGGCTTCTGCCGAAAGAGGCCACGGGGCGGTGCTTAGCTCTGCAGAGCACCGTACCTCCGTCTTTAGCCTCTCTTCTCGTCTACATCTTAGCAAAAAGCTTTTCCACTCTGTCTGGCAAGGAGAAACTGTGCCAGCACAGAAAACATCTCCCATCGTGTTCTAGAGGCTGCACGGAGGTCTGCCGAGTGTTTTGCAAGAAGAGAAAGAAAGTTGTCCAAAACAGCTTGCAATCGAATGTTCATGTGATTAGAAAAGGCAGGAGAGTGGTCAGGTACTGTTTTCTCTCAGTTGGCAAGCTGCGCACACAATCGCAGTGTTGTACAGCTTGTTTCATCACCTTTGCCAAGTTGCCGCTCTCTCCGGCTCCCGGAGACGAAGAAGCTGCTTCTTCGCGCAAAGACGATTCTGCCGCTCACAGTGCACTTCAGTGTGTGTCTTCTGCCGAAAGAGGCCCGAGAGCTGTGCTTAGCTCTGCAGAGCACCGTACCTTCGTCTTTAGCCTCTGTTCTCGTCTACATCTTAGCAAAAAGCTTTTCCTCTCTGTCTGGCAAGGAGAAACTGTGCCAGCACAGAAAACATCTCCCATCGTGTTCTAGAGGCTGCACGGAGGTCTGCCGAGTGTTTTGCAAGAAGAGAAAGAAAGTTGTCCAAAACAGCTTGCAATCGAATGTTCATGTGAATAGAAAAGGCAGGAGAGTGGTCAAGTACTGTTTTCTCTCAGTTGGCAAGCTGCGCACACAATCGCAGTGTTGTACAGCTTGTTTCATCACCTTTGCCAAGTTGCCGCTCTCTCCGGCTCCCGGAGACGAAGAAGCTGCTTCTTCGCGCTAAGACGATTCTGCCGCTCACAGTGCTCTGCGGTGTGCGGCTTCTGCCGAAAGACGCCCGGGAGCAGAGCTTAGCTCCGGAGAGCACCGTACCTTCGTCTTTAGCGTCTCTTCTCGTCTACATCTTAGCAAAAAGCTTTTCCTCTCTGTCTGGCAAGGAGAAACTGTGCCAGCACAGAAAACATCTCCCATCGTGTTCTAGAGGCTGCACGGAGGTCTGCCGAGTGTTTTGCAAGAAGAGAAAGAAAGTTGTCCAAAACAGCTTCCAATCAAATGTTCATGTGAATAGAAAAGGCAGGAGAGTGGTCAGGTACTGTTTTCTCTCACTTGGCCAGCTGCGCACACAATCGCAGTGTTGTACAGCTTGTTTCATCACCTTTGCGAAGTTGCCGCTCTCTCCGGCTCCCAGAGACGAAGAAGCTGCTTCTTCGCGCAAAGACGATTCTGCCGCTCACAGTGCTCTGCGGTGTGCGGCTTCTGCCGAAAGAGACCCGGGAGCAGTGCTTAGCTCTGCAGAGCACCGTACCTTCGTCTTTAGCCTCTCTTCTCGTCTACATCTTAGCAAAAAGCTTTTCCACTCTGTCTGGCAAGGAGAAACTGTGCCAGCACAGAAAACATCTCCCATCGTGTTCTAGAGGCTGCACGGAGGTCTGCCGAGTGTTTTGCAAGAAGAGAAAGAAAGTTGTCCAAAACAGCTTGCAATCGAATGTTCATGTGAATAGAAAAGGCAGGAGAGTGGTCAGGTACTGTTTTCTCTCAGTTGGCAAGCTGCGCACACAATCGCAGTGTTGTACAGCTTGTTTCATCACCTTTGCGAAGTTGCCGCTCTCTCCGGCTCCCGGAGACCAAGAAGCTGCTTCTTCGCGCAAAGACGATTCTGCCGCTCACAGTGCTCTGCGGTGTGCGCCTTCTGCCGAAAGAGGTCCGGGAGCGGTGCTTAGCTCTGCAGAGCACCGTACCTTCGTCTTTAGCCTCTCTTCTCGTCTACATCTTAGCAAAAAGCTTTTCCTCTCTGTCTGGCAAGGAGAAACTGTGCCAGCACAAAAAACATCTCCCATCGTGTTCTAGAGGCTGCACGGAGGACTGCCGAGTGTTTTGCAAGAAGAGAAAGAAAGTTGTCCAAAACAGCTTGCAATCGAATGTTCATGTGAATAGAAAAGGCAGGAGAGTGGTCAGGTACTGTTTTCTCTCAGTTGGCAAGCTGCGCACACAATCGCAGTGTTGTACAATTTGTTTCATCACCTTTGCCAAGTTGGCAAGCTTGGCAAGCTGCGCACACAATCGCAGTGTTGTACAGCTTGTTTCATCACCTTTGCCAAGTTGCCGCTCTCTCCGGCTCCCGGAGACCAAGAAGCTGCTTCTTCGCGCAAAGACGATTCTGCCGCTCACAGTGCTCTGCGGTGTGCGCCTTCTGCTGAAAGAGGTCCGGGAGCGGTGCTTAGCTCTGCAGAGCACCGTACCTTCGTCTTTAGCGTCTCTTCTCGTCTACATCTTAGCAAAAAGCTTTTCCTCTCTGTCTGGCAAGGAGAAACTGTGCCAGCACAGAAAACATCTCCCATCGTGTTCTAGAGGCTGCACGGAGGTCTGCCGAGTGTTTTGCAAGAAGAGAAAGAAAGTTGTCCAAAACAGCTTGCAATCGAATGTTCATGTGAATAGAAAAGGCAGGAGAGTAGTCAGGTACTGTTTTCTCTCATTTGGCAAGCTGCGCACACAATCGCAGTGTTGTACAGCTTGTTTCATCACCTTTGCCAAGTTGCTGCTCTCTCCGGCTCCCGGAGACGAAGAAGCTGCTTCTTCGCGCAAAGACGATTCTGCCGCTCACAGTGCTCTGCGGTGTGCGGCTTCTGCCGAAAGAGGCCCGGGAGCGGTGCTTAGCTCTGCAGAGCACCGTACCTTCGTCTTTAGCGTCTCTTCTCGTCTACATCTTAGCAAAAAGCTTTTCCACTCTGTCTGGCAAGGAGAAACTGTGCCAGCACAGAAAACATCTCCCATCGTGTTCTAGAGGCTGCACGGAGGTCTGCCGAGTGTTTTGCAAGAAGAGAAAGAAAGTTGTCCAAAACAGCTTGCAATCGAATGTTCATGTGATTAGAAAAGGCAGGAGAGTGGTCAGGTACTGTTTTCTCTCACTTGGCAAGCTGCGCACACAATCGCAGTGTTGTACAGCTTGTTTCATCACCTTTGCCAAGTTGCCGCTCTCTCCGGCTCCCGGAGACGAAGAAGCTGCTTCTTCGCGCAAAGACGATTCTGCCGCTCACAGTGCTCTGCGGTGTGTGTCTTCTGGCGAAAGAGGTCCGGGAGCTGTGCTTAGCTCTGCAGAGCACCGTACCTTCGTCTTTAGCCTCTCTTCTCGTCTACATCTTAGCAAAAAGCTTTTCCTCTCTGTCTGGCAAGGAGAAACTGTGCCAGCACAGAAAACATCTCCCATCGTGTTCTAGAGGCTGCACGGAGGTCTGCCGAGTGTTTTGCAAGAAGAGAAAGAAAGTTGTCCAAAACAGCTTCCAATCAAATGTTCATGTGAATAGAAAAGGCAGGAGAGTGGTCAGGTACTGATTTCTCTCACTTGGCAAGCTGCGCACACAATCGCAGTGTTGTACAGCTTGTTTCATCACCTTTGCGAAGTTGCCGCTCTCTCCGGCTCCCGGAGACGAAGAAGCTGCTTCTTCGCGCAAAGACGATTCTGCCGCTCACAGTGCCCTGCGGTGTGTGTCTTCTGCCGAAAGAGGCCCGGGAGCTGTGCTTAGCGCTGCAGAGCACCGTACCTTCGTCTTTAGCCTCTCTTCTCGTCTACATCTTAGCAAAAAGCTTTTCCTCTCTGTCTGGCATGGAGAAACTGTGCCAGCACAGAAAACATCTCCCATCGTGTTCTAGAGGCTGCACGGAGGTCTGCCGAGTGTTTTGGAAGAAGAGAAAGAAAGTTGTCCAAAACAGCTGGCAATCGACTGTTCATGTGATTAGAAAAGGCAGGAGAGTGGTCAGGTACTGTTTTCTCTCAGTTGGCAAGCTGCGCACACAATCGCAGTGTTGTACAGCTTGTTTCATCACCTTTGCGAAGTTGCCGCTCTCTCCGGCTCCCAGAGACGAAGAAGCTGCTTCTTCGCGTAAAGACGATTCTGCCGCTCACAGTGCTCTGCGGTGTGCGCCTTCTGCCGAAAGAGGCCCGGGAGCGGTGCTTAGCTCTGCAGAGCACCGTACCTTCGTCTTTAGCCTCTCTTCTCGTCTACATCTTAGCAAAAAGCTTTTCCACTCTGTCTGGCAAGGAGAAACTGTGCCAGCACAAAAAACATCTCCCATCGTGTTCTAGAGGCTGCACGGAGGTCTGCCGAGTGTTTTGCAAGAAGAGAAAGAAAGTTGTCCAAAACAGCTTCCAATCGAATGTTCATGTGAATAGAAAAGGCAGGAGAGTGGTCAGGTACTGTTTTCTCTCACTTGGCAAGCTGCGCACACAATCGCAGTGTTGTACAGCTTGTTTCATCACCTTTGCGAAGTTGCCGCTCTCTCCGGCTCCCGGAGACGAAGAAGCTGCTTCTTCGCGCAAAGACGATTCTGCCGCTCACAGTGCTCTTCAGTGTGTGTCGTCTGCCGAAAGAGGCCCGGGAGCGGTGCTTAGCTCTGCAGAGCACCGTACCTTCGTCTTTAGCCTCTCTTCTCGTCTACATCTTAGCAAAAAGCTTTTCCACTCTGTCTGGCAAGGAGAAACTGTGCCAGCACAGAAAACATCTCCCATCGTGTTCTAGAGGCTGCACGGAGGTCTGCCGAGTGTTTTGCAAGAAGAGAAAGAAAGTTGTCCAAAACAGCTTCCAATCGAATGTTCATGTGAATAGAAAAGGCAGGAGAGTGGTCAGGTACTGTTTTCTCTCAGTTGGCAAGCTGCGCACACAATCGCAGTGTTGTACAATTTGTTTCATCACCTTTGCCAAGTTGGCAAGCTTGGCAAGCTGCGCACACAATCGCAGTGTTGTACAGCTTGTTTCTTCACCTTTGCCAAGTTGCCGCTCTCTCCGGCTCCCGGGGACCAAGAAGCTGCTTCTTCGCGCAAAGACGATTCTGCCGCTCACAGTGCTCTGCGGTGTGCGGCTTCTGCCGAAAGAGGTCCAGGAGCGGCGGTTAGCTCCAGACAGCATCGTACCTTCGTCTTTAGCCTCTCTTCTCGTCTACATCTTAGCAAAAAGCTTTTCCACTATGTCTGGCAAGGAGAAACTGTGCCAGCACAGAAAACATCTCCCATCGTGTTCTAGAGCCTGCACGGAGGTCTGCCGAGTGTTTTGCAAGAAGAGAAAGAAAGTTGTCCAAAACAGCTTGCAATCGAATATTCATTCATTCTCTTCCTTAGCGTGCTAAAAGCAAATTGCTAGAGCTGGGCTGTGAAGGCGCCGGGAAGTTTCCACATCTGGGCGCTGGTGGTCCAGCAAACACCAGAGCTGGATGCTGCTGGTGCCAGAACCTGCAAATTTCCAAACTTTGGCTGTCTGTGCCAGCAGATCGCTGGACTTGGGCTGTGCCGGCAGCAGGAAGTTTTCAGATCTGGGCGCTGGCGCTGCCAGCAAACACCAGATCCGGGCGGGCGTCATTGCCGGCGACAGAAATCTGCCGGATTTGGGCTCTGCCGGCACCGGGAAATTTCCAAATCTGGCTTCTGGTTACATGAAACGCAAGATGTGGGGGCGGTGCCAGACCCAGGAGCAGGAAGCTGCCACAGGTTTTGGATTTCTGTGCCAGCAAATTGCTGCACTTGGGCTGTGCCACAATAGGGACATTTCCAGATCGGGGCGCTGGCAGTGCCAGCAAACGGCCCATTCCAGGCTCCAGGCAGGACTGGATCAAGATGCCTGCCTTCCTGCCTTCCTTCCTTCCTTCCTTCCTTCCTTCCTTCCTTCCTTCCTTCCTTCCTTTTTGCCCTCCTTCCTTCCCTCCCTCCCTCCTTCCTGGGCCATTCTGGGGCTCCCAGATGAATGCTGCCATGACCTGGGGGCATTTGGCGGCGTCCGAGTGGGTTTTCGGGCCACTTGCAGGCATTTGGACAGTCCCGCAGGGAGGCTGAGCTGAACTTGTGGCCATCGCAGCTCAGCAAGGAAAGAAAAGGTAAAACAGAAAGCCCGAAAGCCAGGCAGAAAGGAATTCCCAATTTTTAACCCCAAAAATGCCGGTTGAAGCCCTAAACACTGCGAGATTTTCTCCCTGCCAGGACCCAAAATTCCCATTTCCCCCCCTTTTTCAGGCCCTACAAAGGCAGGATTTTACCCCAAAAATCCGGAGATCCATCCCTGAAAGATTCAGGTTTTCAAGCCCAGAAATGGCGAGCTTGAACCCCAAACGATCCGAGTTTGAACCCCAAATCTTCCCCGATTTTTTTCCCCTTCCAGGACCCAAAGGTCCCGGTTTGGAACCCCTAGAGTCGCGATTTTCAAGCCCAACATTGCCGAGTTTTCACCCCCAAAATCCCCACCCGAATGCATGCCCAGAACGGGGGGGGATTGAAGCCCAAAAGCCCCGACTTTTCGGGCCGGAGTTCCGGGAATTTCCCGCCAAAATGCTCAGGGCTTCCGGGCGCGGCCATGGTGGCGGCGGGATCGGCCCGGCTCAGGTTGGGGGTGTCCGGGGGGGGGGGGGGTTTGGGGGGAATCGGGGGGATTTTGGGGCTCCTGGGGGGATCGGGGGGGCCGCCAGGTCGGTTTTGGGGTGAATCGGGGGCCGTTTCTGGACTCCCATCGAGCGCGGGCCGAACCGAGCGCGGCACAGGCGGCGGCGGCGGCGGCGGGAAGGGGGCGGGGGGCAGCGGTGGCGGGAGCGGCCGGGGCCGGGGCGGAGGTGTCCGGGGGGGATTTACGGGACTCTGGGGCAATTGGGGGGGGAATTTTGGGGCTCCGAGGCCGGTTTTGGGGGGGATTTGGGTGCTTTCAGGGCTCTCGTAAGCGGCGCCGAGCCAAGCGCGGCAGAGGCGGCGGCGGGGGAGGGGGGGCGCAGCAGCGGGAGCGTCCGGGGGGCGATTTGGGGGGACCTGGGGGGGATTAGGGTGTGGTAGCCGAGGCTGGAGGGGTCCTGAGGCGGTGTCGGGGGGAGCTGAGGCTTTTTGGGGGGTACTGGGGGGGTTTTGGGGCTCCCGGGTGAGGTTTTGGGGGGTCCGTGAGGGGTCGTGAGGGTCCTGGATGGGATTTGGGGAGATGGGAGGGATTTTGGGGTGAATGTGGGGGATTTGGGGGCTGGCAGGTGAATACTGGGGGGGGAATTGGGCCATTGCGGAGGTCCCAAGTTGTTTTCCCCCAATTTTTACCGCCGAGTTCCCGATGTTTCGGCCGTCGGTCCCTGCGCCCGTTCCCCGCTGGCCCCACAAGCCCCGCGGCCGAGCCCCACGCGCCCCCGGGACGGCCCCTGCGCCTGCCCGAACACGGGAAAGGGGAGCGCAGAAATCAATAGGGGAAAACATCTTGGATTGTTTCTTTCGTTTTCATTTCCCTTCTGGAAAGCTGTTTCTGTTTTCCAGGAATCTTCTCCTGTCTGCTCTTCCCAAGACAAGGTCGAGCTTCTGTCGCAAGATTTGCCACCAGGAAACGATGCCGCTGGTGAAGTTTTCATGGTGACTGTTTGTGCTGGCTTAGGGCTACTTTTGGGGAGGAAACCTCCAAAAGGGGTCCGTCTAGAAAGCCAATTCAAGCAGCCCCTCCCCCTACTCGTTCAGGGAAAGACTTCCCTTAAGAAAAGGGAAAAAAACCCCAGTTTCTTGAACAAGTCAAGTATTCACAAGCATGAAAAATGAATAATATTAAATAAAGTCTCGGACAGTGCTGAAGAGATGGCAAATTCAGAAAGTCCTTTTTGTGGCTTGGAGTTGGCTCACTCGGTCTCTCCGGAGTCCCTCTGGCGCTGGAAGGCGGCGTCCGGAGCTCGGTGGGCCAGGGGTGTGAGCTGCTGCCGGCGTTCGTCTGGGTTTTCAGTCCAGAGCAGGTGTAAACAGTTCCATGAAAAAGGAAAGTCACGGTTCCTCCACGGAAAGAGGAACTTCTCTTCCTGAGCTAGCTAAAAGCAAATTGCTAGAGCTGGGCTGTGAAGGCACCGGGAAGTTTCCACATCTGGGCGCTGGTGGTCCAGCAAACACCAGAGCTGGATGCTGCTGGTGCCAGAACCTGCAAATTTCCAACTTTGGCTGTCTGTGCCAGCAGATCGCTGGACTTGGGCTGTGCCGGCAGCAGGAAGTTTCAGATCTGGGCGCTGGCGCTGCCAGCAAACACCAGATCCGGGCGGCGTCATTGCCGGCGACAGAAATCTGCCGGATTTGGGCTCTGCCGGCACCGGGAAATTTCCAAATCTGGCTTCTGGTTACATGAAACGCAAGATGTGGGGCGGTGTGCCAGACCCAGGAGCAGGAAGCTGCCACAGGTTTTGGATTTCTGTGCCAGCAAATTGCTGCACTTGGGCTGTGCCACAATAGGGACATTTCCAGATCGGGGCGCTGGCAGTGCCAGCAAACGGCCCATTCCAGGCTCCAGGCAGGACTGGATCCGGATGCCTGCCTTCCCTCCTTCCTTCCTTCCTTCCTTCCCTTCCTTCCTTCCTTCCTTCCTTCCTTCCTTCCTTCCTTCCCTCCTTCCTTCCTTCCTTCCTTCCTTCCTTCCTTCCTTCCTTCCTTCCTTCCCTCCTTCCTTCCTCCCTCCCTCCTTCCTTCCTTTTTTCCCTCCTTCCTTCCCTCCCTCCCTCCTTCCTGGGCCATTCTGGGGCTCCGAGATGAATGCTGCCATGACCTGGGGGCATTTGGGGGCTCCCGAGTGGGTTTTCGGGCCACTTGCAGGCATTTGGACAGTCCCGCAGGGAGGCTGAGCTGAACTTGTGGCCATCGCAGCTCAGCAAGGAAAGAAAAGGTAAAACAGAAAGCCTGAAAGCCAGGCAGAAAGGAATTCCCAATTTTTAACCCCAAAAATGCCGGTTGAAAGCCCTAAACACTGCGGCGAGATTTTCTCCCTGCAAGGACCCAAAATTCCCATTTTCCCCCCCTTTTTCAGGCCCTACAAAGGCAGGATTTTACCCCAAAAATCCGGAGATCCATCCCTGAAAGATTCAGGTTTTCAAGCCCAGAAATGGCGAGCTTGAACCCCAAACGATCCGAGTTTGAACCCCAAATCTTCCCCGATTTTTTTCCCCTTCCAGGACCCAAAGGTCCCGGTTTGGAACCCCTAGAGTCGCGATTTTCAAGCCCAACATTGCCGAGTTTTCACCCCCAAAATCCCCACCCGAATGCATGCCCAGAACGGGGGGGGGATTGAAGCCCAAAAGCCCCGACTTTTCGGGCCGGAGTTCCGGGAATTTCCCGCCAAATGCTCAGGGCTTCCGGGCGCGGGCCCATGGTGGCGGCGGGATCGGCCCGGCTCAGGTTGGGGGTGTCGGGGGGGGGGGGGGGTTTGGGGGGAATCGGGGGGGATTTTGGGGCTCCTGGGGGGATCGGGGGGGCCGCCAGGTCGGTTTTGGGGTGAATCGGGGCCGTTTCTGGACTCCCATCGAGCGCGGCCGAACCGAGCGCGGCGGCGGCGGCGGCGGCGGCGGCGGGAAGGGGGCGGGGGGGGCAGCGGTGGGCGGGAGCGGCCGGGCCGGGGCGGAGGTGTCCGGGGGGGATTTTGGGGGGGATTTGCGGGGACTCTGGGGCAAGTTGGGGGGGGATTTTGGGGCTCCGAGGCCGGTTTTGGGGGGATTTGGGTGCTTTCAGGGGCTCTCGTAAGCGGCGCCGAGCCAAGCGCGGCAGAGGCGGCGGCGGGGGAGGGGGGGCGCAGCAGCGGGGAGCGTCCGGGGGGCGATTTGGGGGGACCTGGGGGGGATTAGGGTGTGGTAGCCGAGGCTGGAGGGGTCCTGAGGCGGTGTCGGGGGGAGCTGAGGCTTTTTTGGGGGGTACTGGGGGGGTTTTGGGGCTCCCGGGTGAGGTTTTGGGGGGTCCGTGAGGGGGTCGTGAGGGTCCTGGATGGGATTTGGGGAGGATGGGAGGGATTTTGGGGTGAATGTGGGGGATTTGGGGGCTGGCAGGTGAATACTGGGGGGGGGAATTGGGCCATTGCGGAGGTCCCAAGTTGTTTTCCCCAATTTTTACCGCCGAGTTCCCGATGTTTCGGCCGTCGGTCCTGCGCCCGTTCCCCGCTGGCCCCACAAGCCCCGCGGCCGAGCCCCACGCGCCCCCGGGACGGCCCTGCGCCTGCCCGAACACGGAAAGGGGGAGCGCAGAAATCAATAGGGGGAAAACATCTTGGATTGTTTCTTTCGTTTTCATTTCCCTTCTGGAAAGCTGTTTCTGTTTTCCAGGAATCTTCTCCTGTCTGCTCTTCCCAAGAATCTCTCACGGAGAACAAGGTCGAGCTTCTGTCGCAAGATTTGCCACCAGGAAACGATGCCGCTGGTGAAGTTTCATGGTGACTGTTTGTGCTGGCTTAGGGCTACTTTTGGGGAGGAAACCTCCAAAAGGGGTCCGTCTAGAAAGCCAATTCAAGCAGCCCCTCCCCCTACTCGTTCAGGGAAAGACTTCCCTTAAGAAAAGGGAAAAAAACCCCAGTTTATTGAACAAGTCAAGTATTCACAAGCATGAAAAATGAATAGTATTAAATAAAGTCTCGGACAGTGCTGAAGAGATGGCAAATTCAGAAAGTCCTTTTTGTGGGTTGGAGTTGGCTCACTCGGTCTCTCCGGAGTCCCTCTGGCACTGGAAGGCGGCGTCCCGGAGCTCGGTGGGCCAGGGGTGTGAGCTGCTGCCGGCGTTCGTCTGGGTTTTCAGTCCAGAGCAGGTGTAAACAGTTCCATGAAAAAGGAAAGTCACGGTTCCTCCACGGAAGAGGAACTTCTCTTCCTGAGCTAGCTAAAAGCAAATTGCTAGAGCTGGGCTGTGAAGGCACCGGGAAGTTTCCACATCTGGGCGCTGGTGGTCCAGCAAACACCAGAGCTGGATGCTGCTGGTGCCAGAACCTGCAAATTTCCAAACTTTGGCTGTCTGTGCCAGCAGATCGCTGGACTTGGGCTGTGGCCGGCAGCAGGAAGTTTTCAGATCTGGGCGCTGGCGCTGCCAGCAAACACCAGATCCGGGCGGCGTCATTGCCGGCGACAGAAATCTGCCGGATTTGGGCTCTGCCGGCACCGGGAAATTTCCCAATCTGGCTTCTGGTTACATGAAACGCAAGATGTGGGGGCGGTGCCAGACCCAGGAGCAGGAAGCTGCCACAGGTTTTGGATTTCTGTGCCAGCAAATTGCTGCACTTGGGCTGTGCCACAATAGGGACATTTCCAGATCGGGGCGCTGGCAGTGCCAGCAAACGGCCCATTCCAGGCTCCAGGCAGGACTGGATCCGGATGCCTGCCTTCCCTCCTTCCTTCCTTCCTTCCTTCCTTCCTTCCTTCCTTCCTTCCTTCCTTCCTTCCTTCCTTCCTTCCTTCCTTTTTCCCTCCTTCCTTCCCTCCCTCCCTCCTTCCTGGGCCATTCTGGGGACTCCAGATGAATGCTGCCATGACCTGGGGGCATTTGGGGGCTCCCGAGTGGGTTTTCGGGGCACTTGCAGGCATTTGGACAGTCCCGCAGGGAGGCTGAGCTGAAACTTGTGGCCATCGCAGCTCAGCAAGGAAAGAAAAGGTAAAACAGAAAGCCCGAAAGCCAGGCAGAAAGGAATTCCAATTTTTAACCCCAAAAATGCTGGTTGAAGCCCCAAACACTGCGAGATTTTCTCCCTGCAAGGACCCAAAATTCCCATTTCCCCCCCTTTTTTCAGGCCCTACAAAGGCAGGATTTTACCCCAAAAATCCGGAGATCCATCCCTGAAAGATTCAGGTTTTCAAGCCCAGAAATGGCGAGCTTGAACCCCAAACGATCCGAGTTTGAACCCCAAATCTTCCCCGATTTTTTTCCCCTTCCAGGACCCAAAGGTCCCGGTTTGGAACCCCTAGAGTCGCGATTTTCAAGCCCAACATTGCCGAGTTTTCACCCCCAAAAATCCCCACCCGAATAGCATGCCCAGAACGGGGGGGGATTGAAGCCCAAAAGCCCCGACTTTTCGGGCCGGAGTTCCGGAATTTCCCGCCAAAATGCTCAGGGCTTCCGGGCGCGGCCATGGTGCGGCGGGATCGGCCCGGCTCAGGTTGGGGGGTGTCCGGGGGGGGGGGGGTTTGGGGGGAATCGGGGGGATTTTGGGGCTCCTGGGGGGATCGGGGGGCCGCCAGGTCGGTTTTTGGGGTGAATCGGGGCCGTTTCTGGACTCCCATCGAGCGCGGCCGAACCGAGCGCGGCACAGGTCCGGCGGCGGCGGCGGGGAAGGGGGCGGGGGGGGCAGCGGTGGGCGGGAGCGGCCGGGCCGGGGCGGAGGTGTCCGGGTGGATTTGCGGGGACTCTGGGGCAATTGGGGGGGGGAATTTTGGGGCTCCGAGGCCGGTTTTGGGGGGGATTTGGGTGCTTTCAGGGCTCTCGTAAGCGGCGCCGAGCCAAGCGCGGAGAGAGGCGGCGGCGGGGGAGGGGGGGCGCAGCAGCGGGAGCGTCCGGGTGGGCGATTTGGGGGGACCTGGGGGGGATTAGGTTGTGGTAGCCGAGGCTGGAGGGGTCCTGAGGCGGGTGTCGGGGGGAGCTGAGGCTTTTTGGGGGGTACTGGTGGGGTTTTGGGGCTCCCGGGTGAGGTTTTGGGGGGTCCGTGAGGGGTCGTGAGGGTCCTGGATGGGATTTGGGGAGATGGGAGGGATTTTTGGGGTGAATGTGGGGGATTTGGGGCTGGCAGGTGAATACTGGGGGGGGGAATTGGGCCATTGCGGAGGTCCCAAGTTGTTTTCCCCAATTTTTACCGCCGAGTTCCCGATGTTTCGGCCGTCGGTCCCTGCGCCCGTTCCCCGCTGGCCCCACAAGCCCCGCGGGCCGAGCCCCACGCGCCCCCGGGACGGCCCCTGCGCCTGCCCCGAACACGGGAAAGGGGAGCACAGAAATCAATAGGGGAAAACATCTTGGATTGTTTCTTTCGTTTTCATTTCCCTTCTGGAAAGCTGTTTCTGTTTTCCAGGAATCTTCTCCTGTCTGCTCTTCCCAAGAATCTCTCACGGAGAACAAGGTCGAGCTTCTGTCGCAAGATTTGCCACCAGGAAACGATGCCGCTGGTGAAGTTTTCATGGTGACTGTTTTGCTGGCTTAGGGCTACTTTTGGGGAGGAAACCTCCAAAAGGGGTCCGTCTAGAAAGCCAATTCAAGCAGCCCCTCCGCCCTACTCGTTCAGGGAAAGACTTCCCTAAGAAAAGGGAAAAAAACCCCAGTTTATTGAACAAGTCAAGTATTCACAAGCATGAAGAATGAATAATATTAAATAAAGTCTCGGACAGTGCTGAAGAGATGGCAAATTCAGAAGTCCTTTTTGTGGCTGTGGAGTTGGCTCACTCGGTCTCTCGCGGAGTCCCTCTGGCGCTGAAGGGCGGCGTCCCGGAGCTCGGTGGGCCAGGGGTGTGAGCTGCTGCCGGCGTTCGTCTGGGTTTTCAGTCCAGAGCAGGTGTAAAACAGTTCCATGAAAAAGGAAAGTCACGGTTCCTCCACGGAAAGAGGAACTTCTCTTCCTGAGCTAGCTAAAAGCAAGTTGCTAGAGCTGGGCTGTGAAGGCACCGGGAAGTTCCACATCTGGGCGCTGGTGGTCCAGCAAACACCAGAGCTGGATGCTGCTGGTGCCAGAACCTGCAAATTTCCAAAACTTTGGCTGGTCTGTGCCAGCAGATCGCTGGACTTGGGCTGTGCCGGCAGCAGGAAGTTTTCAGATCTGGGCGTGGCGCTGC